>NC_139947.1:3246140-3581140 GCF_963454915.1 Gymnoscopelus microlampas | reverse complement strand
GGCACCGCTTCCTTCACACAGGGTGCTATTTTTGAAACTTGAACATCGGCAAATCTGCAGTGGTAGGAGCCTGGAGGTTGTTTCACTACTCTTCTTCTACAGACAATGTCCATTCTGTGTTAAGGTAGGACAATAAGAGGTCGCTGAAGCTCAAAGCGAAATATCTCCCCGTTGCACAAGCAGGATGTCCGTCTTGGCAGTAAGACATGGATCTCGAGGGGAGCAAGCTTTAAGCCATGTGTGTGTCTTCTAGCAGAGAGAGCCAGCTGGAATATTAGCCCATTTCTTCAAGACAGTAATATTCACTGGTTTACTACATGTTTTTATCACTGCAATACAGACCATAATTTGCTCTATTAACACATTCGGTGCCAGAATTTTATAATAACAGATTACATTCGGTGCCAGAAATCTCACCGTTGAGCCGCGCGGCGCTGTTTAAGCTGTAGACTCCACGACGTGCATTCCATGTGAAACAAAGCATGCGTGCATTTTGGACGATGGTCCTGGCTAACGCCTGGAACGATAACATCTTTCACGCGGGTCACAATGGCGGAGCGATCGCGCATACAAAATGAGTCGTTTTCCCCAACGTACAGTAAAAAGTTTCGGAGTTATAGGGGTTAAAGAGAAGGAGATAGAACGGAGGCACGGTGATCTATAAGGCCCTTCCTTCTCAGAATCACCGTGGGTGATTCCAGAGCTGCTCCAGCCCCTCCCGTGTGGAAAAAAATGAAAAAAGACAGTGTTTGGCACCAAAGCGCTACTCTGTGTAAACACGGTTAAGACTCCTAGTTCAGACCGTGTTTGGCCGTACAGTTCCAACTCAGGTCCAATTTTACCAAGAATAGAGGGATTTAAAGGAGTAGTTCACCCCAAAAAATGACTTATTTTCTATCAATTACGCACGCCATGAAGCCTTGAATTCACGGAGATTTCTTTCACTTTCTTTTGCATTCCTAAATCAATAATTTGATATCCGGGTCATCAGTCAATAGGTGACTCCGCCAGTCATCAAATTATTGGCTTAGGAATGCGAAAAAAATTAAGAAATGTCCATGAATACAAGGCTTCATGGGTGTGTAATTGATAGAAAATAAGTCATTTTTTGGGTGAACTACTCCTTTAAATAGTTGGATATCAGAAGTTCAGTTCACACGCTATAGAAGGAGGTGGTGGAGTGTGATAGCAGCGCATGAGGAGGAACAACGTTGTGTAGAATACATGTGTGTTTGAGGAGCCAGAGGCTTTATAACTGATTTCCAACGCTTCAGCTAGCAGCTGAAAAAAGCCCCAACAACGCACAGAGAGAAAAAAACTACCATTGATTAAATGAGTGGGTGTTTAAGTTAAAGGTCGACTATGCAAGATTTCTGGTCTTGGTGTGTACAAACAGGGACGGTGTGTTGTTAGACACACTTGCCTCCCTTATGCTGATGGATGAAAACAACAACATATATAGTGGCCGATAGAGGAAAATGGCGGCTAAAATGTATATACATATAAACATTAGGGCTAAAAGGTTGAACAGTTGACCTTTAAAATCTGTGATTTCAAAAAACTGTTCGCCTCAGGTCTTAAAAAGTATATATTCATAGACTTGCAAAAAAAAAAAAAAACAGATCTACAAGCTCATAGTGCGGCACTATGAGCTTGTAGATCTGCTAAAATATTTTTTGAATAGCCCAAAGAAGAAATCTATAAAAATGACACAGATGCGTTCCCGGTCTTAATGGGTTAAAAGGAAGGGTTTTGGACGAACACGGTTTCCACCTGACAGCAACAACAGAGCTGTGTGTTGAATAGATCTGTGCCGCATGGGACCAAGAGGCTTAGAACAGCTCCAATGCTTCTGCTGCTAATCCTTAATGCTCCGGCATGCAGTCTAAAGTAGTAATGAAGAGAACAGGAACTCTCTAATATAAAAAATAAAAAAAATAGATCAAGCCACAACTTCCTGTCCTAAATAGTGGAGGAAAACAGTTATGTAAAGGGCTCAGAGCAAAGATACACAAAGCAACCCAAATCAACAGAGGAACGAACAGAGACGCCACCAAACACAGGATTCACAGCAAATCTAGCCCTCAAAAAGTACTCACGTTTCTTATTTAAAGTAGACGTAGCAATACTGCAATGTAGAAATACTCAAGTTACAAGTGACAGTCGAGAATTCAAAATGTAAAAGTAGAAAAGTAGTGGCCAAAATGGACTTAAAGTACCACAAGCGGAAAGTACTCTTTATGCATAATGTTTTCAAATGTATAAAAAATCTACTTGTAGAGCATGTGAGCCTGCCAGCCCATACGCATCATTAAGCTTGATTGGCCTTGGCCATGATGATGCCCTGCCATGTGCCAGGCCACTCACTACTGGGCACAGAGCCTCTAATCCCTAGAGGTGTGCTCACACGTTCTGATAGGCTGCAAGACAAGTCTTTTTTTATGTCAATAGCAGGGCTGTGAATTGTCTGCTATCTCACGATTCGATTCCGATTCTTGGGGTCACAATTCCGTTTTTTCATTTTTTTCCAAAACAAACGATTCTCGATTCAAAACATAGGATTTCAGGATCGACTCCAGTCTGCTGGCATGAAAGCAGAGTACATTTGCGTAGCTTTTATGATTGTAAAGGTTTAACTGATAATAATGTAAACACACAAAGGTAAATCCAAGACAACATGTCTCATTTATTCATGCTTGCACACATTTTAACTTGAACAAAACTTAGTCTGACACTCAGTTACAAAGCTGCTGTAACATAAATAACATTGGTAGGCTTAGGCTATCTGCCAGCCCAGAACTTGCCACTTCTCAAAAATGGAATTATACAAAAATACTATTTTCTTTTTAAATACATTGATTGATTGATTGATTTTTGGAAAATGAGCATCGATTTTGAATCGTCGAACATTAGAATCGCGATTCGAATTCAAATCGACTTTTTCCGACACCCCTAGTCAATAGACTGTTCATTAATTTCGATATCTAGGACCAGCAGTTCAGTCTTTTATTCTATGTTCTTTATTCTTTTCTTAAGTTAGTTTTACTAATACGGTTATTTTTTGTTTTAATCACAATTTTCAAAAATGCAGATCTACAAGCTCGTAGCGTGGCACTCGGTGCCGAGTTACAAGCTTGTAGATCTGCAATTTTTTTGAAAAATCGTGAAAGATTTGTGCAAATCTTTATATTTGTACATTTTCGTTGGACTCAAATCTTTGCTTCTGGGGGGGGGGGGGGGCTATAATATTATATAATATTTTGAGATGGGGGTCCGGCGGCCAAAGACATATCATTTCGGGTGGTCCTTGACATGAAAAAGTTTGAGAACCACTGTTTTTAACTGTGACAGCATCCATACTGTTACGACACAGGTCTAAATAGCACAGAGAAACCCGTTTGCACCGAGGCCTGTAGACATAGAGAGAAGCATTCCTCCTTCTGCCTCTGACAGTATAGTACTGCACGCCACTACCTGTGGTCACCAGGACTTCCTAAACACAGCTTAACTGTGGATCAGCTAAACGCCAGTGGTGTAAAGTAACTAAGTACATTTACTCAAGTACTGCACCCAAGTACATTTTTGAGGATTTTTTTTTTACGTAACTGTTTCCAATTTTCTGTACTTTTACTTCTACTCCACTACATCTCAGAGGCAAATATTGTACTTTTATTCCACTACAATTATTTGAAAACTTTAGTTACTAGTTACTTTGTAGATATCAATTATTATATTATAAAACATACATTAACCACTTCAGCCTTATTTTATACATAGGATATTTGAAAATAGCTGATCTACAAGCTCACAACGTGTCGCGATGCGACACGTTGAGAGCTTGTAGATCGGCTATTTTCAAACATTTTAGTACTTTTACTTTTGGTACTTTAAGTATATTTTGATGCCAATACTTTTGCACTTTTACTCAAGTAACATTTTGAACACAGGCCTTTTACTTGTAACAGAGTATATTTATATTGCGGTATTGCTACTTTTACTTAAGTAAAATATCCTGAGTACTTCTTCCACCACTGCTAAACGCATGCTTAGTGCCTACAGCCTACTGTGTGAGAGAGAGAGCATGACAGAGAGACACCTACAACATGAATGATGTCCCCCGTGGCCTAGCGGAGGTGGTGACACTGAATGACATGTCATTTCAGCACATGATAAGACAGGGTGCCACCGACCACAGAGCACTATACAGTCTCGGTCGGGTGGAAGTACCAATAGGCTCTATTCACAGCAGCCATATTATGAAGACATTCACAGGTGTTACCAATGATACTAATGAAGGCTCTGTTCCATTTAGTGTAGCACAGTGGTTTCCACGACCCCCATAACTCTGAGAGTGTACAAATGGTCTCTGAGAGTAACCTGAGAGTGTACAAATGGACCCTTACGGGTCCATTTGGTTCCATTTGTACACTCTCAGAGTTACACACCCGTGAGGGGCCATTTGGAAGCCCATGAGGGTCCCTGGACCCCAACTGTAGACCCACTGGTGTAACAGAGTGTTTCCAGTATGCTGACATGCACAATATCAGCACCCTGACTCTGTTTGACCAGAATGGAACAGAGCCTTCATTAGTATCATTGGTAACACCTGTGAATGTCTTCATAATATGGCTGCTGTGAATAGAGCCTATATCCAATGTAAACACATCTATTACCGCCCCAAACTACAACACACACACACACACACACACACACACACACACACACACACACACACACACACACACACACACACACACATTTTCAGTTAAGATTACATTTTGACAGCAAATTCTGAGTTAGTCTTCGTCTTATGAATAACACACCATTTAGTTTTAGTCCTATTTCAGTCATCTGAAATTGTTTAGTCTTAGTCTAGCCTTAGTCGACTAAATATACAAATCTTAGTCTTTTAGTCTTAGTCCACAAAATTAACACTTTAACCCATTAAGACCTGAGGTGATTCTTAAAAATGTTTTCTAAATCTAAAATCTAAAAACAGTTTTTGGGGAAAACAATTTTTTTTAAGATTTTTCAAAAATAGCAGATACACAAGCTCATAGCGCGGCACTCGGTGCCACGCTATGAGCTTGTATATCTTCTATTTTTGAATAGCCAAAGAAATCTAAAGTGACACCGATTCGCGTTCCAGGTCTTAAAAGGGTTAAGATCCCCACTTATCGAGTGGCGATACAAAATCCTTCCAGTGTTGTGAAATAGATTTCTTAATATGTCAAAACAATGAAAAGCCATAAAAAAAAAAGTTTAATCTGAGAGAAAAAAAAAATCTTAAATTATTAATGAAGTGAATGAAATAATCAGTTTGATGCATGTAATATACCTACAACCTATTTAAAGTGTCCATCATGTTTCATGTTTCATGTCTTCACGTGACAACAAGGAAACATGAGGAGGACATTGGGTTTATTTTCAGTCATGCTGACCGTCTGACTTCTGGTCAGCTTGGGACACTCGAAGATATGTTCCGTCAAAGTGTCGTCAGCAAAAAAAAATGCATGAAAATGTCAATTCACACCGCAACAAGAAGTCAGCAAAAGGAAACCGGCACTAAACTTAAACCACAGTTAACATTCAGCACTCTTTGTTAACACTGGCTTCCCTGTTCTCTGACTCTGAGCACTTTTTTTTTTTAATAAATAAATAAAATAATAATGAATTGCATTTTTATAGCGCTTTTCCAAGTGCTCAAATCGCTTTGGTTCATTCATTCATTCATACGGGGGCGGGGGGGGCATTGGGATATGAAGCAGCGAACAGTCAACGCCAGCGTCCTCTAGGGCTGGTAAATTAATATTTGAATTTCGAGTATTCCTCGAATATGGGGAAAATATGTATATTCGAATATGAAAATTCATATTTGAATAAAAAAAAGTGTATTTGACAGGGACAATGAAAAAAAATATATCAAGTTATAAAAACAATCAATGTTTTATTGGATAATAAATTGGATAATTTTTTATAATAATAATAATAATAATATTCAAATCTATTTGAATATCTGCCAATTTTTAAGACCAATATTGTGTCTTGCCCAAGGACACTTCGGCACTAACTCTGGGGGAGCCCGGGATCGAACTGGGACCGCCCCGCATCCTGACAAGCACTTGGAATTGTAGGAGTTGAGGCATTACATTTAGTTTAGTTAGAGTAGATCACAATTTCCTCCCTCTTTCTTAGGTTTAATTTGACAATTTAGCCAATGTTACTTTTGACATTTTTCATAGGTATCAAAAAGGTCTTAAAAGTCCTTATATTGTCACTTTATACATGTGCAGATACCCTGTATACACTTATACTGTATGTTGGTTTGTTTACTGTGTGTGTGTGTGTGTGTGTGTGTGTGTGTGTGTGTGTGTGTGTGTGTGTGTGTGTGTGTGTGTGTGTGTGTGTGTGTGTGTGTGTGTGTGTGTGTGTGTGTGTGTGTGTGAGAGAGAGAGAGAGATCATGGGACATAGAAGGAGACGCCAGCCCCCAGAGAAAGGCCTGTGTCCAGCTCGTTAAAGAGTTGGACACACACACACACACACACACACACACACACACACACACACACACACACACACACACACACACACACACACACACACACACACACACACACACACACACACACACACACACACACACACACACACACACACACACACACACACACACACAATGAATGCTCCAACTATTGATTATTATCTTACAGATGATTCTATCCATAACTGTTAATCAAATAGTTGAGAAGTGTGTATATAATACATCCAACAAATCTACAAATTAAAATACTTTTTTTTTTCTATAATCAACTAAATGGAGTGATCTGATTGGCCACTCAAGTCCTGTTTCATATTTGGTCATACGTACATAGGGTTGTCACGATTATGACATTTTGCTTAACGATCCATTGTCCCTCAAATAATTGCGGTTAACGATTTCATTGGACAGTAAAAAGTATGGACAAGGTAACGCCCATAGACTCTACAGATCGTAAATGAAGCCTATTTTTCAGCTATTTCAAATCCGCCATCTTTCTATATCCTATATTGGTTGGGACCAGAGCGGGGGTGGGGAATGAATGCTATTGGTTGTGTAGCATGTCAATCAAATCGTCACAAGGTAGCCACGCCCCTCCTAGAGCACACCCTACTTTATCACCAATTCTAAAATATAAATGGGACCATAATTTACCTAAACGCATATCATGGTGATTGAAAGAAGACTTTAAACTAACGACTGGAAGCATATAGTATTTATGACAATGTTTATTAAAGGACGACTTCACCACTTTTCAACATATCTTCATATAATAGGTCCTCACTAATGCTCATGATAAAATGATACCATTTTTTTCTACTTGGTCTGTGTCTCATAGGAGGGCTGTGGACAGTCCAGAAACCCGTCTACCAGTGACATCATCGTTAGGGAGGATTTTTTTTTCCAAAACGATTTTTTAAAAATTATTCAGATTTTCATTAAGGCGAGAACAATGGGATCTATTATTGCATTGCAACTTTCCAGGAATACAAAGCCTGCAGTTTCTATTAGCTTGGATTCCCCATCGATGATGTCACTGGTAGACGGGTTTCTGAACTGTCTACAGCCCTCCTCTGAGACACAGACTGATTAGAAGAAAATTGTACCATTTTATCATGAGCATTAGTGAGGACCTATTATATGAAGATATGTTGAAAAGTGGTGAAGTCGTCCTTTAAGGTAAGAAAACCAAGTGTAAAGTTCGTCAAAAATGCATCCGCTTGAATGGTGTAATTCTTTCTGACACCAGCAGGGGTGAAACAGAGACTACAAGGCCATTCATATGAACTGTCACTTCCTATACAGACTCCATTTACAACTCAGAAGCTGGCCCCTTGGTGGAACCCCCTACTTCCGACCTCATGGGGGTGAACCAGAGGTCAAACAAACAAACCTCCCCCCAAGACCCATTGGAAGTGTCTGTCTGTCTGTTGGTTTAAACCCAGTTCAACCACCACAGCAATATAACCAGCCACAGTGTTAAAGTGGAACTAATGTGTGCTAGTCTGGCTGTCAACATCAGTTTGCTGTTCCATCCTTCTTCTGGACGAGATACAAACTAACTCGCCGTTTCATTCAATTACATACTGTACCAACATGTCTAATGAGCACAACATGACTTTTCTTCTTCCCTTCGTTCAACTACCAACAATCTCCTGACCCATCTAGATAAGACTATTAGGCTCTATGCACAGCAGCCATATTATCACTTATTTCACAGGTGTTACCAATGATACTAATGAAGGCTCTGTTCCATTTAGTGTAGCACAGTGGTTTCCACGACCGCCACAACTGTGAGAGTGTACAAATTGAACCAAATGGACCCTTACGGGTCCATTTGGTTCCATTTGTTATCTCTCAGAGTTACACACCTGTAAGGAGTCATTTGGAAGCCCATGAGGGTCCCTGGACCCCAACTGTAGACCCACTGGTGTAGCAGAGTGTTTCCAGTGGGCCAACATGCACACTATATCAACACCCTGACTCTGTTTGACCAGAATGGAACAGAGCCTTCATTAGTATCATTGGTAACACCTGTGAATGTCTTCATAATATGGCTGCTGTGAATAGAGCCTATTATTTAAACAAACTAGGACATCATATGGATATCAGAATCCACACAGAAATCCAAATGGGAGCTAGAACGTTCTGGTACCGTGGCGTAGTGGTTGTGAGCTTGTAGGTCTGCTACGTTCGGCTGATAAACATCCTTCAGCTGGTGTTCCCCTCAGATTAAGGGATGCCAGGTTTCAAAGCGGTTAAGGTAAAAAATACAAAGTTCCTATCGCACAAAGATGTGGTGGCCCCCCCTGTAGTAACTCTGAGGACCCCCCGTTTGTAGACCCCTGATCTATGACACATCTATGGCTTAAATTTGGGGCAAGGCTTCAGCCCCTATCACACAGCCTCATTGACTTTGATTATATAAAATTAAATATCACACACACACACACACACACACACACACACACACACACACACACACACACACACACACACACACACACACACACACACACACACACACACACACACACACACCTCTGTGGGTCCCCACGTGATTTTTGGGGGGGTCCCAGATGACAGTGAAGTGACAATCTAAGGACCTAAGGACCTTTAATACCTTAAAAAAATAGTCAAATAACATAAGAGGCTAAACATACAGTATATAGCAGATCTACAAGCTCACAACGCTTGTAGATCTGCTATTTTCACAATATTTCTCTGTGGAACCGAGTCAAACAAAATGTAATGCCTCAACGCCTACAATTCCAAGTGATTGTCAGGGTGAGGGGTCCCCAGTTCAAGTATGATCATTTCGGGGTGTCCCCAGTTCATTTTAGGGGGTCGCAGCCTGGAAAGGTTGAGAACCGCTGTCATAGACGAATAGTCTCTTGAATAGCCACAGCGTAAGAGATACAGTACTGTATGTGCAAAACATTTCAACAACACAAAGTATTGCTACATAATGATGGACATGGAGGCAACTCCGGCCAGGGTGTTTGTTTAGGAGGAGGACACTGTTTGTCCTAGCTTCTGTCACCCCCCTCCACCCACCCACCCACCCACACCCACACCCACACACACCTCGATTAATTTGTTAATTGATAACCTTATCGATCGAATAATTGCTGAATTGATAAGCGGCGTTTTTTAGGACCAAAATAAATTGTAAAAAGGTCAGAAAACGAGTGCAGAAACATAATTGCCTTGATGTATATATCATTAACGAGCGTCAACGAGCATCAGCTGGACACAGACACACACACCTCTCCTATGCAGTGCTCTATTTCCCTCCAAAAGCCCTTGAATATGATGGAATATTATTAAGGATTACTGTGATTATGGTAAGCTCACATTTGATATCACACACATCATACCTGTAACTTTCACTAGCCCCCCCAAAAAATCCCTATTGTGGACGGCATTGAAAATAGCTGAAAATAGCAGATGTGCTATGTTTCGATGTGTGACATCGAGTATAAAATAGTGAAACAAAACTCTTAAACCTCAACCTCACAAACCTAACCTCTAAGTGTTTAATAACCCCCCAAGCTCAATCTGTTCCCAATTGTAAACCATAACTCTACCAATCATTTTGACCATAAAACAACAATTTCTCTTGTGAGGAACACCAGGGAAATTAGTCATCACAAGTAACGTCCATTTCTCACATTCTACCGCATCTGTGTGGGGACACTTGGCCCACCCGCCCGCCCGCCCACACCCACACCCACACCCACACACACACAGTGGTGGAAAAAGTGCTCACATTTTGTACTTAAGTAAAAGTATCAATACTGCAATGTAGAAATACTCTGCTACAAGTAAAAGTCCGGTAATGAAAACGTACTCGAGTAAAAGTACAAAAGTGTCGGCATCAAAATATACTTGAAGTACCAGTACTTATTATGCAGAAGTAAAAAATACAGCAAAATTGTACTACAGTACTTGAGTAGATGTACTTAGTTACTTTACACTACTGCACGCACACGCACACGCACACACACAAACACACACACACACACACACACACACACACACACACACACACACATCTGTGGAATCCATCGCGGGTCAAAGGGGAGGAGAATGAAGAGAGGCATGTTGTCCTCTTCCTCCCAGTCTATACAAACATGGTTGTAAATGTTAGCCTGGCTTTAGAAACGTTCAGCACGTCTCATCTCCCATGAAAACCACTCCAGGAATGCAAAACGCAGGGGTGTTACATTTCCCAAGCTGAACACCCCCCCCCCCCTCCCTGGAACAACAGCCAACGTCTCTGAGAGCTGGAGGTGGGGGACCATGCTTGACCATTAACCTACATGTCATTTTAAGATTTCTTTGGCCATTCAAAAACTGAAAAATCTTAGAAATGTGTGAAAATCTTTGAAAATATATATATATATATATATATTTTTTTTTTTTTTTTTAAGCGACCATTTGTAAAATATTCTGGTTTCCAGGGACCTGCAGAAGCCAAGATTTGAGTTAAAAAACGAATTAAAAAAAAGATATAAATATATATGAGTTGCACAAAATGTTCAACATTTAAAAGAAAAATTGCAGATCTACAAGCTATGAGCGGTGTCGCGCTATGAGCTTGTATCTCGTATCGTTGTTTTAGAAAAATCTTGGAAATGTGTGCAAATGTTTGAATATATTTTTTTTTAAGGCGAACATTTGTAAAATATTTTGTTCCAACGACCTCAAGGTTTGAGTTAAAAAAAACTAATTTCAAAAGGAACATAATGTATTGAAAGATTTGCACAAAATGTTCCAAGATCTTTCAAAAAATAACCGATCTACAATCTCGTACACCTAAGTTTCCGGCTTTACGGTTAAAAATACCATTCATGAAATTGGCGTTGTAACAGGTTAAAGGTAGGGTAAGTGATTTACTTTGGTTAAAATAAGTGTTAAATAGCTCTATATTGTGATAGTACTCATTGCTGTAGAGTGTTTGCTCAGTAAAAGGAGTCTCCCATGTCTCTCCAGCTCTTTACTAAATAGAAAATGCATTTTCAGTGCTCTCTCCTGATTGGCTTAAATGTTGTCACCTACCTGAAAATGTACTATATTATGTGTACTAAAGAGCTGGAGAGACCCCTGTGACCGAACAAACGCTCTGTAGCAATAATTACTATCACAATATAGTACTTTAACCTTTTAAACAAAACAAAAACAAAAAATATCACTTACCCTACCTTTAATGTCCTCACAAGTGTATAGTAATACAAACGTGTGTGTGTGTGTGTGTGTGTGTGTGTGTGTGTGTGTGTGTGTGTGTGTGTGTGTGTGTGTTACATAAACGTAAACATCAAAGCGAAAGGACAGAGCATAATGTATGACAGTAATGACAGTGACACATGTTAGGAACGCAGAGTGACAGAGTCCCTGCTGAGAGGCCGCCTGTCATCCTTGTTCACTTACTGTCAGTGACTCAGGGCGATTAAAGAACGCGTCACACCTTGGCACTCCACATTTCACAGGCTGGACAAACCGGTCACGCTTGAAGGAAGGACAACATATGTTCGCGTAGCCTCTCAACACTTTAAGACCGGGAACGCATCCGTGTCATTTTTGCCATTTTTTAAATGTATTATTTGGGCTATTCAAAAATAGCAGATCTATAAGCTTATAGAGTGCCGCGATATGAGCTTGTAGATCTGCTATTTTTTGGAAAAATCGTGGAAATGCTGTGCAAATCTTTGAATATATATATATATGTTTTTAAAGCAAATATTTGTAACTCAAATCTTTGCTTCTGGGGATTCTACAAATGTCTTCTAAATCCTAACAGACCACGCAAAATGATATGTATTTGGCCGTGAACCCCCCACCCCCCCCCATCTCAAAATATTTTGTTCCAGGGACCCCCAGAAGTTGTAATATCAGTTAAAAGTCGCTTTAAAAAAAGAAAAATATACATATTCAAAGATTTGCACAAATTGTCACGTTTTTTCAAAAATAGCAGATCTACAAGCTCATAGCGCAGCACTCGGTGCCGCGCTATGAGCTTGTAGATCTGCAATTTTTTAATAGTCACAGAAATCAAAAAATTCTAAATGTCTAAATGGGTTAAAATTTAAGGGCTGGGGCACTTCAGAGGAATGGAGCTCATCGAGATCGAGCTATCACAAATGTTACTTCAGATAAATAAGTGTAAATAAATATAGAGCACGTATTGCCGTCAATTAGGGATGCAAATGATTGATTAATTCATTAATTGATAGTTGATAACCTAATCGATCGATTAATCAATGAATTGATAAGTGGTGTTTTTTAGGAAAAAAGGGAAAATTATTGTCCGAAACCGGAAATGAGTGCAAAAACATAATTGCCTTGATGTATATATATAACATTAAAGGGATATTTCACTTTCAGAAAAACTTTTGGTGATTTTATCATCTACTCAAGCCTTTGTGAGCCCCCCAGACAGTTTTTAAGTTGCTCGATTCAGTATTTAGACATTTGATTTTCATTTTATCAGACACGCCCCCTTCCTATACAAACCCATTGTAACTTCAAACTCCATTTTAACCATGTTAGATTCATCAAAAACACCCGTCCTTGGTTCTGGTGACTCACCCTGCCCTCCTAATGCGTGAGGGGGCCGTGTTTTTCCGAGATTTTTTTTCATTTATTTTATTTTATTTTTGTATTGTATTTTATTTTTTTCATTTTCCAAAAAAAATATTAAAAATAAATGAAAAAAGTAATTGAAAAAACACGGCCCCCTCGCGTATTAGGGGGGCGGTAGGAGACGGGTGAACCAAGGACGGGTGTTTTTGATTAATCTAACAGGTTAAAAATTTAGTTTGAAGTTACAATGGGTTTGTATAGGAAGGGGGCGTGTCTGATACAATGAATATCAAATATCTAAATACTGAATCAAGCAACTTAAAAACGGTCTGGGGGGGTCGCAAAAGCCTGAGTAGACGATAAAATGACCAAAAGTTTTTTTGAAAGTGAAATATCCCTTTAACGAGACGAGAGTCAACGAGCATCAGCTGGACACAGACACACACACACGCCTCCCCTCTGCAGTGCTCTATGGAGTATGTCTCATTTCTCTCACTTGAACCCTAGCATCCCTATTATGGTGGGGGAACATTCACAGAAAAAAACAGATCTACAAGCTGACGTAGAACTGCTTTTACGACTATCGACTAAGAGGGTTGGTGTCGAGGGGAAAAGAGCAGGCCAAGCACAGAAACAAAGGTCAAGTTTACTAAGTATTGGGGGTACAGAAAATACACACTAAAATGAATCCAATAGAAAAGATAATATTTTTACATAATGTAAACAAAGAAGAAATAACTATAATTGACAACACCGATGATGATAGTGTTCACACAAGTCTGCGAAGCTATCTACGAAATGAAATCTATGAAAAAAGCGCAATCTGAAACAATTTTATACAATATGTCTGCTTCATCTCTCTCTCAGCCAGTGTTTATTTAGTTGACTATAACTATGACGAAAATTCTTTGTCGACTACCTCTTTTGGACGAAAACTAAATAAAAACTTTAAAAAGACTTAAAACTAAGACAAAATATATTGTAAATTTAGTCAACAAATAAAAAACTAGACTAAAATGTTAATGGACTAGTGGAGAAGAGATCAAGTAGAACTAAAAGACAAGTCATGTCATGCTTGGTTGCGCTCGGGTGTTGCGCTCTGAAAATAGCGGATCTACAAGCTTACAGCGCGTCGCGGTGCATTGTGAGCTTGTAGATCGGCTATTTTCAGCATGCAACCAAGTGTAAAATCAGCCATTACGACGCCATCAAGGCACCGCCAAAATACATTTTAGTAGACTAAATCAACTGTAGATTTAGATTGGCCAAGCATTGCGTGACATTTTTGCCACTGAAGCAATATAAGCGATAAACACGCACATTAGGACTCCAGTTTGTTGTTGTTCAGAGCGAGTCATTGCAGATCCAAACAGATTTACAGTGTGAGAAATGTTCCATTGGACGGTACTTGTGAAGGGAGGACCAGAAGGAATCTATTTTGCTGCTACCACAGTGAAGCACGAGGTGTACGCCTTTGGAATTGAGCATTATGTCCCCAATGACGGGACTGTGATTTTTAACGGGACTAAGATTTTTACCCACGTTTTCAACACAGTGTCTTTACGCTGGAGGGAGTTGGCCATGTTGAAAACTGGATCGAGAACTGGATCTTCCAAAGCGTTAATTAGGGAGGGCAGGTGTATCAAGCATGGGGGCCACACAGCTGTGCCGATAGAATACATTGTCTACATCTGGGGAGGGGGGTATCCTTACCGCAACGTTCTTTATGCATTTGATGTCGACACCCACAGATGGTTCAAACCTAGGGTGTCAGGGACTGCTCCAGGGGAGGCGGGTAACCACTCAGCCTGTGTCTTGGGGAAGGTCATGTTTATCCATGGAGGACACCACTGGCAGACTGGATATAATGACACCTACAGGTTGGACACCACCACAATGGTCTGGTCTTTAATTAACACCAGAGGACCTCCACCACCATGTTCATTTTGTCATTCTGCCACCATCATCGGGACAAAGATGTTTGTATTTGGGGGCCGGGCGGTCCAGGGGGGTCGTCAGTACTACAACTACATCAGAGTGTTTGACACGGAGACCAACTGCTGGCTGAACACACCTTCTGCAAATCTCTTTGCAGAAGGAGGCGGGTTGCATTCAGCCTTTACCTACAATGGAGAGCTGTACATAATTGGTCTTGAAAACGAGGAATTTACCGTAAGTCGCCAGCGGCCCTTAAGTTACCTGTGGAAGTTCAGTCCAGAGACCTTTTCCTGGACGAAGGTTACGTCCAAGGGGAGACCATTCGATCCAAAGTGCTGTTGTTGCATGGTGGGAGATCGCATCATCCTCTTTGGAAGAAACGATTACTTCACTTCGCTATGATTCGCACCTGTATATCCTAGACTTAAGTCCTAGCCTGAAAACGTTGTGTAAGCTAGCAGTTATTCAGTACGGTGTGGATCAGTCTGAACTCCCTCACAACATCAGGTGGGAACTGGCAGCCATGACTACCAACGGCAATAGAACAGAGTCTTTGATCCTGTAAGTTTGATGATGAGTTTGATGATGAGTTTGATGATGAGTTTGCCGATCTACAAGCTCACAACGTGTCGCAGCGCGACGCGTTGTGAGCTGGCTAATGCCCACATAGCCCCAACACTGGCTAATGCCCACATAGCCTGCCCTAGCCCGTCTGATATCTGGCCTAGAGGGGCAGGTTCAAAATCTTCGGAGAAAACATCCGTGGGATCCCATTGGTTCACCAATCTGTCCCGTCAACCCCCGCGCACCTCCTCCCCCCCCCCCCCCCCCACAAAGTGCAGTATTGAGAGCCCTGATGTCACGACATTTGGAGCGACGCCCACTGCACTCTGGTTGGTTGGGGAAATGAAAGGTTGACTCCCACCTCCTATGTCAGGAATGTCAACGTGAGATGTAAGAGAGGTGGAAAAAGGCGCAATCTGAAACAATTTTATAAAATATGTCTGCTTCATCTCTCTCTCAGCCAGTGTTTATTTCGTTGACTAAAACTATGACGAAAGTTCTTTGTCGACTACCTTTTTTTGGACGAAAACTAAATAAAAACTTTAAAAAAAGACTTGAAACTAAGACAAAATATATTGTAAATGTAGTCAACAAATAAAAAACTAGACTAAAATGTTAATGGACTAGTGGAGAAGAGATCCAGTAGAACTAAAAGACAAGTCATTTCTTGCTTGGTTGCGCTCGGGTGTTGCGCTCTGAAAATAGCAGATCTACAAGCTTACAACGCGTCGCGGCGCATTGTGAGCTTGTAGATCGGCTATTTTCAGCACGCAACCAAGTGTAAAATCAGCCATTACGACGCCATCAAGGCACCGCCAAAATACATTTAGTCGGCTATAATATTATGATATTTAGTCGACTAAAACTAGACAAAAACTAAAACATTTCATATGACTAAAATATGACTAAAACTAAATGGAATTTGATTCAAAAGACTAAAAACTGAATCAAAATTCGCTGTCTAAATCAACACTGCTCTCAGCTGAGAGGTCCTTGGCCTGAAAGACATTGACCATGAAGGGCATGAACTAAAAGCCATCCGTCTCCCAGACTGTGCAGAGGGACGAGGGAACACAGTGGTACTTGTGATTCTCCCTGGTCACTACAGTACCACAGATTAGCTCTGCTTTAAAATCGGTCGGTTCTTCCAAATAGGTGGTCCTCCTCTTTCATACAACAACTGACAACTCAATTTCCCTTTTTATACAAAAACCCAGGAGAAAAAAAAGGCATTAGAAAAGCAGCCTGAATGCAGCTTGGGGGGAACTTTATGTGAATGCGAAAAGCCATCATCCTATTCCACGCTTTGTCAACAGGGACAAAAGGAGACTGTGTGGAGAGACGAGACCACCCTCTCATCCAGCGGCGGATTTTTTTTTTAAAGTAAAAGTATCTATTCTTATAATGTCGAAATACTCTGTTGATGAAATGCATAAAAAAAAGTCTAATGAAAATAGCCGATCTACAAGCTCACAATGTGTCGCATCGCGACGCATTGTGAGCTTGTAGATCGGCTATTTTCAAATGGCCCCAAATGTATAGAGGGCTAATGTATGTTTTGTAATAATAATCAAAACCTACAAAGTAACTTAAGTAAGTAAGTTTTCAAATAATTGTAGTGGAGTAAAAGTACAATATTTGGATCCGATATGTAGTGGAGTAGAAGTAAAAGAATTGGAAATAGTCAAGTGAAGAACAAATACCTCAAAATTGTACTTAAGTACAGTACTTGAGTAAATGTACTTAGTTACTTTACACCACTGCTCTCATCTGGCTAAAAAAAGTCAGATGCACGACCGGTATCTCTCACGTAAAATAGCAGATCTACAAGCTCGGACGCGACACGCTTGTAGATCTGCTATTTTATTGTTATGTATGAATGGGGGCGTTAAGCCCGTACGGAGACCGGAGTGTCTTTCCAGAACGCCACGCATTCCTGACTTAATTCCCTCTCAGTGGATGTGATGGTTGCTCGCCATGTGGACTCGTCTTACCCCCGGCCCCGGATATATACACACACACAGTCACACACACACACACACACACACACAGGCTGTGTTTGGACAACCTGGGACAGGAAGTGCGAACGAGGAGTACTTCCTATGTGTGGAGGACCTCCAGAAAATAAGTCAAGGGGCCCCTGTAGTAAAAAGCCATGAAGAAGAAAAGGCTGTATCCAACACTGATTATTCTTCAGAACGCTAAGTGATCTTTATTTTATTAAATCAAAATGTTTTTGGCTAAAAAGGTATGGCTCTATATTTTGATAGTAATCATTGATATAGACTAGGGGTTTTCAACTGATTTTGACCCAGGAACCACCATCCTGACTAAGAGCAACCTGGGGACCACCACTATTGTGCATCATAGACCCACCCCACCTTTTTCCCCGATATCCGATATTGTCCAACCCCTAATTTCCAATACCGATATCAACCAATACCGACATTTCACCAAAAGTCAACTAATTGTCAGGAACATCACATATCTAATCAAATAAAATAGCTATAATATCAACATAATATCTAAAAAACAGTGATTTTGTTTGTTTTCAATGAAGTGAGTCCTGTGACTCAATGGTGAGTCCCACTAATCTTAGATTAGATGTTGGCCTATTTGACAGTGCAGAAGCATAATTGCCTTATGCCTATAACATTAACGAGCGTCAACAAGTGTCAGCTGGACACAGACACACACACCTGCCCTCTGCAGTGCTCTAATTTGAAAGTGACTGGGGTCTGTCTCTTTTCTCATCAATAGCCCTGAATATGATGGAATATGATTAAGGATTACTGTGATTATGGAAAGCTCACATTTCATATCACACACACCATATAGTGAGAACTCCTGAAACTTATTAAAAGCAGAACAAAAAAATACCCTGATACAGACCAAATCATCATGACATCACTGTCGTGATTCATGACCTTCATCTGCTTGACCCCGCACACACGTGCATCTACTATACGTAAGCATATTGATATCCGTGATACGATGACTACTTTATCGGAGAGACTGACGTCTGTGCACAATGATGACAAGATGTATGTTCTATTCCTATCCATTCTGTTCGTGTCCGTGTTCCATATCTTCTGGTCACGTCACGTGTCCACCGTAAAATACTGTATGTATTCTCTATGTGTGTATTACACTTCAGAGCTTGTCGTGTGATACTGCCTGGTGTCATCATGTTCTCCGCGCGTGCGACTCAACAGAAACCATCACTCATCACCCTTAGTTAGAAGGAGACTCCTTTAGGGACCATATGGTTGGTCAACCGAAATCACAACAATCACCACAACCAAAAATATATATTCCCGGGTAGATAACGCCGGTAGTGTTGCATTGGAGCAGTGTTATTTATTCTTTAACCTTATTTCTGGAAGAACAGGACACTTATTATGATAGCATTATAAATATAATGCAATATGTTGTTTTGCTATAAATATCCACAGGGTGACTAACTAGACATGGCTAGTGTTCTGGACACTTAACCCATTAAGACCGGGGACGCGGCGTCTGTGTCATTTTAGATTTCTTTGGCTATTCAAAAATAGCAGATCTACAAGCTCATAGCGCGGCACCGAGTGCCGCGATACGAGCTTGTAGATCTGCTAATTTTGGAAAATCGTGAAAACATATTTTTGACATTATTTTCAAAAAAGTGTTAGGATTTAGAAGCATTTTTAGAATCGGCCTCAGGTCTTAATGGGTTTATTTTATTCAAATGGGGGGGGGGGGGACTAGTATTTCTTTGTTTTGTTTCATCACTTCCAATTTCCCTTGTTTATGGGGGTCACTGACTGTCCCCAAACCGGGGGGGGGGGGGGGGGGTGTCAGTGTGTCCCATGGTAACCACAGTGACACCAACCTAACCTCTCTCTCCCCCCTGGGATAGCAGACATTCCATACTAACATACCAGCAGCACCCGAACCCATGTGCTCCAGCCTGCTTGGAACAACAGCGCGAGTACAGACACGCTCTCTCTCTCTCTCTCCATTCCACTGGAGGAACAGCAGCACACCTTCCTATAATAAACCATAATGGAGGAACAAGCAGCGATCCAACACAACACACCTTCCTAGAATACACACCATAATGGTAGTGATTAAGGTTAGATCGTTAATCTCACAGCTGTATGGTCTGTTGTTTTGGGCTGCAATGTAAACAAGCCTTTCCTATAGACTGTCTAGCCTCTACTCACTCCTAGCCTAGTGCTAATTACTGACTAAAACAACTTTTAAGATAATAGGCAATATCCTACTGCAGGAGTCCTCACAGACATAGAATATTCCACAGACATCAAAGGGCAATGAAAACGTAACATCTTAGCTTATTGTGGAAACCATCTTCCGAAATAATAAAATCCTCTGTGATAGGATTACAGGCCCTGTAGTTTATAGTTATTGGGTGTTGAAGATATGGGAGAGAGACAGAGAGACAAAGAGACAGAGGGACAGAGCGACAGAGCGACAGAGAAAAAGAGGAGAGACAGAGAGAAACATAGAGACAGAGACAGAGACAGAGAGACAGAGGGACAGAGCGACAGAGAGAAGAGAAAAAGAGGAGAGACAGAGAGACAGAGACATAGAGACAGAGAGACAGACAGAGAGTAAAAAATCACACCCTGTGTGAAGGTAGCGGCGCCTTTGATACATTTTGTCATCAATATGTGTTTATAATGTGTTTATAGCCATGTGTCACGTGAAGCTTGACCAATCACTTTGTTGACGCACCTGACCAATCAGAACGTTGACGTACGCACACGGACAAAGTCAGGTATAGAGCAGGATCCGCGCCGCTAAAAACTAAAAAAAATCCAACCATGTGGATCAGAGCATCAGTATTCTATGACAACAGCCATCTATGACATCATTCATCTATATAACATCTATCATCTAGGTCTATGACATCAGCCATATACAGTATATAACATATCTATGACATGTCATAGATGTTATACATACATTACCATATTTGATACGTTTTTAGCCCGGTCAGAGCCCACTGACTTCATTTATAATTTTAAAAGTTACTACTGGCAGTGTGTGTGGGTTCAAGACATTTGGCGCTGATGAGTTTGCGAGATTAGGACAGACAGACAGACAGACAGAGTGTGTTTATATGTTTGTCTAGGCCAGTGGTTCCCAAACTGTTCATGCCACGACCCCCCTAAAATAATCATATTTGAACTAGGGACCCCCCAAAATAATCATATTTGAACTGGGGACCCCCCACCCTGACAAGCGCTTGGAATTGTAGGCATTTTACATTTAGTTTGACACAGATAAATATTATGGAAATAGCCGATCTACAAGCTCACAGCGCCTCGCACTGTGAGGCAGTGTGAGCTTGTAGATCGGCTATTTTCACAAGGTTTGCCTCTTTAAGGAACAAGCAGCTAACCTCTCCCACACAGCCATGGTGTAAAAACACACACCCCATCAATGCAGTAGCGTCATGCTTTAGCCTCTGTGCTAATTCAAAGTGATGGAGGCCTTTTACATATATTGGCATTTTAATTATACATGCTAAAGTAAATGTCACATCCTATAAACAACAAACAGCCCTGAGCTCCTCTGTGGTTCAATAACACTGACTGCAACATGTGTCATGGAGCTGCATGTTCTGACAGCCGTGGACCCCCCATCAAAATATTTTGTTCCAGGGACCCCCAGAAGCAAAGATTTGAGTTAAAAATGTTTGCTTTAAAAATATTTATATTCAGAAGATTTGCACACATTTTCACGATTTTTCAAAAATAGCAGATCTACAAGCTCATAGCGCGGTGCCGCGCTATGAGCTTGTAGATCTGCTATTTTTGAATTAAATAGCCCAAAGTGTAAAATAATGCTTTTTAGCTGAAATCTAAAAATGACAGTTCCAGGTCTTAATGGGTTAACCCATTAAGACCTGGAACGCATCTGTGTCACTTGAGATGTCTTTGGCTATTCAAAAATAGTGTGTGCGCTATGAGCTTGTAGATCTGCTATTTTTGAAAAATCTTTTCAAAAACTGTTAAGATTTAGAAAACATTTTAAAGAATCGCCTCAGGTCTTAAAGGGTTAATAGACAAAGTGATCAATACAATAGTCACTAAAATAACCGATATTTGGAGGCCCATTCGGCTGCTCTAAAGACAATAGCAGTGTCAGACAGCGTATGACAATCATGCCGTTCAAACATCTCACACACACACACACACACACACACACACACACACACACACACACACACACACACACACACAGAGAGTTAACTCATTTATGCTAGCAGAAAGCTAGCCGATAATGTCCCAGTGCCACTGTTTTAGCCAGACATTGATCAGGCCAGGACAGAGAGAGGATGACGAAACAGATATCCCCACAGATCCCTGTGAGTGAGAGTAGATGAGAGCCAGGCATGACTGCATCATGGCATCCACACACAATTGGATTTGCGATTAGGAGGCTTTTAATGCAATTACCCCTGAGCACACTTGACTGACCGGTCCAGCCTGGCTGTGAGTAATGTGATGCACATGATACATCACCTGCAGCAACACTTGTCTCTGTCGGCTTAGAGACCTTGTATGTGTCCGAAACCAACCCTTTTTTTACCAGGTTGCTTGCAGACTGGTCTAGGAAGAGACCGATCAACTAGTCAACACTTCCTCAACACTTTCTAAACACTTTCTAGTGACCTTTTCATCATTGGCTGACATGGCTGTCCTTCAATCTTCCTTTAAGCCAATAGCCTCTATGCACAGCAGCCACATTATCACTTCCTTCACAGGTGTTACCAATGATACTAATGAAGGCTCTGTTCCATTTAGTGTAGCACAGCGGTTTCCACGACCCACATAACTCTGAGAGTGTACAAATGGAACCAAATGGACCCGTAAGGGTCCATTTGGTTCCATTTGTACACTCTCAGAGTTACACACCTGTAAGGGGCCATTTCGAAGCCCATGAGGGTCCCCTGGACCCCAACTGTAGACCCACTGGTGTAACAGAGTGTTTCCAGTGAGCCAACGTGCACAACATCAGCACCCTGACTCTGTTTGACCAGAATGGAACAGAGCCTTCATTAGTATCATTGGTAACACCTGTGAATGTCTTCATAATATGGCTGCTGTGAATAGAGCCTATGGGGAGACTTCCCTGAGACTTCCCCATACTCTGAACGACGGGAGTCCTCCCATGCTATGGGATCATAGCCCAGAACAAAAAGAAATTGTGGTCGTCGCCGCCGAACAAACTATTGACTTGACTCCTCATACACACACACACACACACACAGCGCCGCCTCCAACAGCGATGTGTTACTCAGTGAGCGACAGCAGGGTACAGGACCACGGGTACATTTGGTTCCGTGCGGGGACGCTGGAGAGAGCAACCTGGTATTAATATGACTGCGTCATCATTTATTGTTTATCAGTATTTGCGAGGTGTTTTTTTTTCACAACTTAACACATTTAGACCAGGAAAGAATCTGTCATTTTTAGATTTCGTTGGGCTGTTAAAAAAATAGCAGATCTACAAGCTCATAGCGCGGCACTCGGTGCCACGCTATGAGCTTGTAGATCAGCTATTTTTGAAAAAAATAAATCATGAAAATGTATGCAAATCTTTGAATATATATAAACTTTCGACTCAAATCGTTGCTTCTGGGGGTCCCTGGAAGAAAATATTTTGAGATGGGTGTCCGCCGCCAAATACATATCATTTTGGGTGGTCTTTGACATGAAAAAGTTTGAGAACCACTTATATATATATACAGTATAGCAAGATAGGTACAAAAAAAAAAAACTAAACAATTGCAGATCTACAAGCTCGTAGCGCAGCACTCGGTTCCGCACTATGAGCTTGTAGATCTGCTATTTTTTGAATGGCCCAAAAAAATCTAAAATGACACAGATGCGTTCCCGGTCTGAATGGGTAAATTTACGCCCCTACTAAGAAAAGTAACAGTTTTGTTTGTTTAGTTTTAGTTGACTAAATATCATAAGATTTTAGTCGACTAAATCTACAGTTGATTTAGTCGACTAAAATGAATTTTGGCGGTGCCTTGATGGCGTCGTAATGTAATGGCTGATTCTACACTTGGTTGCATGCTGAAAATAGCTGATCTACAAGCTCACAACGCGACGCGTTGTGAGCTTGTAGATCGGCTATTTTCAGAGCGCAACACCTGAGCGCAAACCAAACATAAAATGACTTGTCTTTTAGTTCTACTGGATCTCTTCTCCACTAGTTCCTCACTAACATTTTAGTCTAGTTTGTATTTGTTGACGAAATTGTCAATATATTTAGTCTTAGTCATCATAGCTTAGTTCTTATTTAGTTTTCGTCAGTGAAAAAAGGTACTCGACGAACAGAGTAGGCCAGTTTAAGAAGTAGTGAAAATAGCCGTTCTCGCGCCGCGTTGTGAGCTTGTAGATCCGCTATTTTCAATAGTTTGGATCCCTGGCAAACGTCTAGTTTCTCTTTTGTGTCTTGAGCGAACAGGTTTGGGAAGCAACAGACTGCTTGTTGTCCTCTAGCCAAGCAAAGGTCCTATTTAACCACGTTGAACCTGACAGGCCTATTCTGGGCATCTCACTGTAACTGACGTGCGCTTGTAGATGTGCGTTTTTTTTTTTTTTGTGATTTGTTATGGTCAAAATGAAATAATAAAGCACAGTGCGTTTCTTGACTGTGAGATGATTTGAACTTAACCCAGTACAGCAGAGGTCTTCAACAGGGGGTCCGGGACCCCTAGGGGGTCCTCAGAGCTACTATAGGGGGTCTGCCAAATTCTTGTGTGATTTTTACATTAACCACTTCAACCAAGCATCCCTATTCTGAGGAGAACTTCTACAAGCGCACAACTTGTATATCTGCTATTTTTGGCAAAGTGGTTTGATGTAGGGGGGGGGGGGGGAGAGCAGACAGATGAATCCAACATGATAGTGTGGTGAAACAAGTCTATGAAATCTATGAAAAAAAATAATATTTTATACAATATATAATGGGGGTCCCTACTTTATCTCGCTCTCAGCCAAGGGGTCCTTGGCCTGAAAACGTTGAAGACCCCTGCAGTACAGTATATAGCAACATCATTTTTTTTTAATACATATTTGAAGTTTTTCAGAAAACTTAGGTCAGGCTTTAGAAGGCATTTTTAGCATCGGCCTCAGGTCGTTGTAATGCATTATGATTAATTTGTAGGTGCATCTCCATTGGCCTCACGATTTGGTTAAATTACACTTTCAACTTAACGATTCAGTTGGATGCCATAACAATAGAGCTGGTCAGGCTATTGGTGCGCATGATGATGTGGGCTATAGATAAATATGGAAGGATGTGGTTTCCGTTTGTCAAACATTTTGACCTGACAAAGACCCAAGTAGGACTGAAATGTTGTCACTAAAAGACGACATGGAGCAAGAATCAATACGTGTGTATTTGTCACTGACTTGTACAGGTACAAGAAGCCAAATGCTGTGGGGACTTCAGACCCCCAGATTGTGCTACATACATACAATGATTTAACCAAAAATAGATTAAAGCAAGACCATACAAAATAGAATAGAATGGTAATAATAAAACAAATAATATATACAAATATACAGTGATACGGCTAATACACTAATAGCCATTTAGACCTGGAACACATCTGTGTCACTTTAGATTTCTTTGGCTATTCAAAAATAGCAGATCTACAAGCTCATAGCGCGGCACCGAGTGCCGCGCTACGAGCTTGTAGATCTGCTATTTTTGAAAAATCGTTCTTTTTTAAAAAAAAATTTTTCAGATTTCTTTTTAGGATTTTGAATTTTTTTAGACGCGGCCTCAGGTCTTAATGGGTTAAGGACTCGTCTTAGACAGGCACAGTAACTTATAATAATGAGCAGTGTTTCCGTGTGTACCGTCAGTTTCTAACAGCAATGTTCACCCAAAAGTGCAGATGATGTAACATCAATTAAGCAACAGGATCAACCAAATGTGTGTGTAAGTGTCTGTCTCACACACACACACACACCTTATATTTTCCGTTTGCCTGTTTTATGGCCATGTCCACAGTTAGTGCTCCAACAGCAGCCGGGACAAAAATAATAACTTGTATGAAGCCTGGAGCCCTTGGCAGTTAGGCAATATGACTTCTCCTTTCATTATGACCTACAGCCCTACACCCGTAACCCCAGGTTACCCCCTACAGCCCTACACCCTAACCCCAGGTTACACAGGGTCCTGGTATACAGGCTCTACTGTCAAAACGATCGACACACGACTTGAACCCCGGCATCCATATTCTGGATCTACATTGGCTGTTTTTGGCAAAGAGATGTGGTGAAGAAGAGAGGAAAGAGGCGGTCCAAGCACAGAGCCAACACTGGGTTCAGTTTACCAAGTCTAGAGAGGGTTTAAATGTTAAAGGGCTGTCCACGCCACCAAGAACCTAGCCTGGTAAATGTGAATTCACATTATCGTGTGTCTCCTGCAGAGTGGTCTGGCCCTGTGGGCGTTTTGCAGAAACCATAAAGTGGAAGGGCCAATGGGCTCTATGCACAGCAGCTATATTGGAAAGAAATTGGGCCTCTTCTGGCTTCCTTCACAGGTGTTACCAATGATACTAATGAAGGGCTCTGTTCCATTCTGGTCAGGGTGCTGATAGTGTGCATGTTGGCTCCATAGACTGTATAAATGAGATGGACAAACCCCCTCCGCTGCTTTCTACAGACCGAAAATGAAGCCTTTGCTGCAAGACGGTAGGTCCGCCATCTTTCAATACGCGTCAGAATGAGTTCAGACCATTATTGGTTGGGTAACTTGTCAATCAAGAGCGGGGGGCGGGGAATGAATGCTATTGGTTGTGTAGCGTGTCAATCAAATCATCCCGCCCCTCCTAGAGAATAGCCTACTTTATCGTCAATTTTATAATAAATAGAACCATAATTTAGCAAAACGCATATCCTGATGATTGAAAGGAGACTTTAAACTAGCGACTGGAAGCATATAGAATTTATGACAATTTTTATTACAGTAAGAAAATCTAGTCTAAAGTTTGTCAAAAAACCCATTCACTTGCGCTAAAATAAATTCTTTCTGAACTCACAGGTCGGCGCAAGGTAAAACAGCGCCACTCTGGCCATTTTGTCGGCCTCATCGTAAATATCTCAGCCTTGCCCCTTGGTTGGCTCACTAGAAACACTCCATTTTGGTTCCCAAATGGCCCCTTATGGTCGGGTGTTGCGCTCTGAAAATAGCCGATCTACAAACTCACAACGTGTCGCAGCGCAACGCGTTAACTTGTGAGCTTGTAGATCGGCTATGTTCAGCATGCAACCAAGTGTAAAATCAGGCATTTCGACGCCATCAGGGCACCGCCAAAATACATTTTAGTCGACTAAATCAACTGTAGATTTAGTCGACTAAAATCGTATGATATTTAGTCGACTAAAACTAGACTAACATTACAACATTTCAGATGACTAAAATATGACTAAAACTAAATGGAATTTGATTCAAAAGACTATGACTAAAACTGAATCAACGTTTCCTGTCAAAATCAGGAACAGGAAGTCATGTTCAACATGTTTGTTTACACAACGTTATGGACCGTTCATCAGCTGTGGATGCATCGCATGATTATCTTTATGGCTATAGTCATGGTTGTAGTTATAGTTATAGTTAGCATTCTTGGTGTGGACTGAGGACAGCCCTTAACCACACCGCTAAACCCCAAATACTTTGTTGACGGGGGTTCCCCAGGAGTCTACACCAAAATCTCTTCGCTGAAAATAATTATTACATAATCGTCTAATCGCAATTATTTGAGATAATCACAATTATTTTTGCATAATCGTTTCCATGTTGAAGATTCTTCACACATTTTCAATAAAAAAAAAAGCAGAAATAGCAGATCTACAAGCTTACAACGCGTCACTTGGTGACGCGTTGTAAGCTTGTAGATCAGCTATTTTTACATGTATAAAATGATTAAATATGTCAATAATTTCTTTGTATATTTAAGTTATTTGTCATATCTGCCCTGTGCCATGTTTTATTACGAAGCCTAAATGGCAAACATAATACAAATTTGTATTCATATGTTCCAATGATAACAATTAATCGTCAACCGTAATTTGTAATCGTGACAGCCCTATATACAAGTTCGCGAGATTCGCGACGCATTGTGAGCTTATAGACGGGCTATTTTCACCGAATGTTTGCAGATTTTTGCCCCCGGAATATGGACACTTAGGGTTCATGTGGTGGTTAACTAAACATTTGTTATGGAGGGGGTTAGATGGTTGGAGATGCTTCACAAGGCGGGCTCAGTCAGAGCCATAACTTTGGGTCCAGTGTAGTCAGTGTGTGAGTTAAAGGTCAAGTACGAAACACAAGTAGGCCTTTTTTTTCTGGAAAAGGCTGAAAGAAGTCATTCAAGCATTTCCTCTACGATGTGTCACTTGATATTCTGTCATAACGTTGAACTCGGGTAGTTGCAGACTCAGAGTTACAAGCTGTTGCACTAACACTGCAGATTTTTACTATGAACTGCTTTCCGTAAGACGTAGCAATTCTAACTCTAAAATGCTATGCAGACACTATGCAAGGAAAGAGGTTCAAAAGAACGGTGGTTCTCAAACTTTTTCATGTCATGGACCCCCAAATGGACACTTATTAGCCCGCGGACCCCCATTTGAAAAGATATGCCCGGAACCCCCATAAGAGAAGAGATTGTTACCGCTCTAGCAGTGATTCTCAACCATTTTAATTTCAAGGACCCCCAGTTTTATATGCGTTAGGTTACGGACCCACACTTCATGTCATTTCTATCTCTGGGACCCCAGTTTATATTGTAAAATCAACGTTCATTTAACTCAGAGAGGGTAATGGGTCCATTTGGTTCCATTTGTACACTCTCTAAGTTACAGACCCCTAAGGGTCAATTTGGTTCATATTTCCTAACTATTTATATCATTTAGCTGGGGACCCCCTGGAACTCCCTCAAGGACCCCTGGGGGTCCCCGGACCCCACTTTGGGAACCAATGCAAAAGAAGGTGCTTGTCTACAAACGGTGAAGAATTATGTGCAGTAAATGGTAAATGGTGCATTTATATAGCTAAAAGCGCTTTGCATAGATTGTGCATTACATTCACACATTCGCACACACAGTCACACCCCCGATGGCGGAGGAAACCATGCAAGGCACCACCAACCTGCTCATCGGAATTAGGGGTTCAGCGTCTTGCTCAAGGACACTTCAACGCCAACTCTGGGGATAGCCCGGGATCGAACTGGCCACTCTACCGGCCACTCTCTACCACTGAACCACTGCCGCCCCATGCAGTCAGAAACACTGATCACTACAAATTGTTCAAGGGGCATTCACCAAGCCTTTTATCGTCCAATATCACGTTTTTGGGGGCAAAATACTATTACTTGTATCAAGGAGACAGATTTTAACCCTTTAAAACCTATAACGCATCTGTGTCACTTTAGATTTCTTTGGCTATTCAAAAATAGCAGATATACAGAGTGCCGCGCTATGAGCTTGTAGATCTGCTATTTTTGAAGAATTGTGAAAAAAAAGATGGGTAAAGATGTGTTTCTGTTTGTAAATGAAGATGACAAGGCACTTTCTTTGAGTCCATGCGAGTCATCTAAATCGAATCACAGTGCACAAATATAGTTAGGGGAGCGGATTTCAAATATGGCAAACTCACATTTTCCACTTTATAAGATCAGATAGGAGAAACAGAGCGGGACGATCGCGTTTAAAGTTCAATATCTGCCAATACCGATTAGGTGACACGGATTGGAGCTTCACCAGACACAGAACCCGCCCTGTGTGTGTGTGTGTGTGTGTGTGTGTGTGTGTGTGTGTGTGTGCGTGCGCAGTTTTAACCCAAATTCACGAATCTTTTTTAGAATGAAACGGGCAGGTGGTGTCCTAGAAAAGAAGTGGAACATCCCTCACACATGAATGGAGACATCAGTGGGATGCTAAAATGCCTTCAAGTCATCTATAATACATTTGGAAGCGTTGCCTGGCATTTTATTTGTGGGTTAACCCTTTAAAGACCGGGAACGCATCCGTGTGTCATTTTAAGAGTTATTTGGGCTATTCGAAAATAGCAGATCTACAAGCTCATGGCGCGGCACCGAGAGTGCCGCGCCATGCTGCAGTATTTTTTAACTCAAATCTTTGCTTCTGGGGGATTCTACAAATGTCTTCTAAATGCCGACATTCTTTTTTTTTTTTAAACATTTCTATAATCAGTGGTTCTCAAACTTTTTCATGTCAAGGACCCCCACAATTTGGCCACGGCCCCCCCCCCCCCCATCTCAAAATATTTCGTTCCAAGGACCCCCCCCAAAATCAAAGTTTGGAGTTAAATATGTTAGCTTTAAAAATATATACATAAAGATTTGCGCACACTTTTACGATTTAAAAAAAAAATAGCAGATCTACAAGCTCATAGCGTGGCACTCGGTGCCGCGCTATGAGCTTGTAGATCTGCTATTTTTGAATAGCCAAAGAAATTAAAAAAAATTACACTGATGCCGTTCCCGGTCTTAATGGGTTAAACTGAACCGAACACACACTCCCTTCCTCAAGAGACTTCTAGCATCCCAGACAAGACGAGACTCTCCTGCTCTGCTCACAGTGGCTGCAGTGATGGCGTGTGTGCTGTTCACAATGCTACGGGCCTTATGTAGGCCTACTGTAGGCCTTCTGTAGGCCTTATGCAGTGGTTGAAGAAGTACTTAGATATTGTGACTTAAAGACGGGGTGCCGTGATTTTCAGTGATTTTTTCCCCCCTAAAACATAATCATCAGGTATTATGGTTATACTAGGAGGAAGATTTTTTTCAAAAAAGTGTACAGAAAGTGTTATCTGGACACGCCTCCAGTTCATTAAGTATACCTGGTTCTCACCTTAGCACCTCCTCCACCACCTTAGCACCACCCACCTGTCCTAGTCCCTCCGCCTTCTCATGCCCACACCTGTTGTGTTATGATAATGAGGGGGAGGGTATGTTTTTACTATGTCACTAAAGGGCTGTTTCTCTATTGGCACGTTTGACCCTCAAGGTTTCAGCCCCCAGGTAGAAACTCAAAGTAGTCAGAGAAGACATAAAACACCATAGAAACACCACCAGGGGGCTTAATGAAGTTCTATCAACCTCATAGACACATGAAAAACAGAAAAAGTGCAAAACCATGGCACCACCTCTTTAAGTAAAAATAGCAATACCACAATATAAAAAATACTCTGTTACCAGTAAAAGGCCTGTGTTCAAAATGTTACTTGAGTAAAAGTAGAAAAGTATTGGCATCAAAATATACTTGAAGTACCAAAAGTAAAAGTACTAAAATGTTTGAAAATAGCCGATCTACAAGCTCACAACGCGTCGCGATGCGACGCGTTGTGAGCTTGTAGATGTGCTATTTTCAAATAGCCTAGGTATAAAATAGGGCTGAAGTGGTTAATGTACCTTTTATAATATAACAATTTATATCTGCAAAGTAACTAGTAACTAAAGTTTTCAAATAATTGTAGTGGAGTAAAAGTACAATATTTGCCTCCGAGGTGTAGTAATATCCCTAATAATACATAATAATGTCACACTAGGATAAGTATACCAAGTGGGACAGCTTGTCTAGTTCCACACTGAGACAGACAGACATCTTTTCAGTCGATCAGGTCAGACGCCATCGCTCAGGTCAGGATTAGTCTCACCGGGGACCACCGCCAAATTGATACGTACTATATTAGCCCACGGCGCAAACCACTATTTAGCATATTATTCTATAACTGGCAAACTGCAGGTGGGGAGAAAACAGTAGAGAGTTAAACTAACCATTCTCTGAAATAGTCTTTCTTATACAGTATGTTACCTCATTACGATTCACAATTTAGGCGTTTAGCGGACGCTCCTATCCAGAGCGACTTACGATAAGCAACGGTAGACTAGGATCACAGACCAAGAACCTAGCATCAGTCTAAAACACAATATGTACTATCAGAATACCGTAATACTATAGGAAACTATTGGATACCAGGTAAACGATGAACCTAGCATTTGTTCAAATAACATGCCATCTATCATTATGCTGATAATAATAATGATGCATAGCCGGTGAAATAATAGTGACATTATTTTCCAGGGAATAACCCTTGTAAACACTTTGTAAACAGGGGAGCTTGTAAACACTACGGCGGCGCATTTGAGACAAACACACTGTGGCGAGTTTTCTGTCATTGGTAAAGTCAGATATGAACCAAAAAATATATATATAAAATAAATCACGATAAAAATACACAATCTAGTGCATGGATGGACCGCTCTTGGTTTTTAGCTGCGGTGGACTCGGGATGGAGTTATGATTTATTTTCTCAATACCACTCGTCTTAGGATATATAATAATATCATATAAAAAGGTTAGAAAAACGTAGTCCGGAATTCTCCTTTAATGTTCTGACTAGGGCTGAGAAGCAATTTATTTTCAGTTAAAACAGATTTTGGTATGAGTGAATCAAGTGAATACATAAGTTTAAGCAACAAAAAATAGTTCTGCACACAACCGTGTTTTTATCCACGCTTCCATCAGAGAGTTTTTTAAATCTAAATTTCCCATCCACTGGGCCAAGCAAAGCAGTCTGATCGGCTTCTAGTCCCATTGCGTGCACTGGGGTGTGTTGGCTGTTGGTTGGTGCACTGGTATGATCGGTACACCTGAAACTCGTCCAGTGAGAAGGTTCTGTGGTGCATAAACTGAGCGCGATTAAAATGCGATTAATTTTTTTAATCGCGTTCATTTTCTGTAATTAATTAATCTAAATTAATCAGTTAAAGTCCCAGCCCTAGTTCTGACTGCACGTGCTGTTTCTATTCTGACTAATAAAGTATCGAATCAATCAATACTGGTATCCTCATGATTAGCATCCAAGATGGACCCTTGAGAGTGTACGAATGGAACCAAATGGACCCTCACGGGTCCATTTGGTTCCATTCGTACACTCTCAAGAGTTACATTAGCATTTGAGGATTTCACAGTGTAAATTAGGGGTCTGTCGCAGAGATATAAATGTGGCATCAAGTGGGGGGGGTCTGTGTCCTGACGCATATCAAACTGGGGGTCCCTACTCCCCTACAATCCAGCTGGCAAAGGGACAGAGTGCCGTGTATTGGGGGACAGTGTCTAGCTCAGCTTTGTACACAGGGTCTTCAACAGGGGGTCCACAGAGTTACTACAGGCGGGTCCGCCAAATCTTTGTGTGGTGTGGAACATTACTCACAAGCTCACAGCACCTTGCGTCGCGAGGTGTTGTGAGCTTGAAGATCGGCTATTTTCAGAGAGTCTGCGTAGAGGGGAAAAGAGCAGGCCAAGTACAGAGCCAACGATCAAGTTGACTAAATATTGAGGGCTTAAAGGGTTAACGGTCGGAAAACACACGTAGACATGAATCCAGCTATCTATGAAATCTATGAAAAAAGTTTAATCTGCAACAACATTTTATACAATATAGAGGGGGTCCCTGCTTCATCTCTCTCTCAGCTAGGGGGTCTTTGGCCTGATAAACGTTGAAGACCCCTGCTCTATGGCATAGCTTTATGTTATTGTTCTGAACATAAACAGAGAGATAATAGCATTATTTTTACACTCTAATACTTGGGGTCTTCAACATGGGGTCCGGGACCCCTAGGGCGTCCTCAGAGCTACTATAGGGGGTCTGCCAAATCGGATAGGATTTTTACATTAACCACTTGAACCCTAGCGTCCCTATTCTGAGGAGAGCATTAGCTCAAAAAATAGCAGATCTACAAGCTCACAACGCCTCGCAGCGTGAGGCGTTGTGAGCTTGTAGATCTGCTATTTTGGGCAAAGAGGTATAACATGCAGAGGGGGAAAAGTGTGTGACATTTTAAGTCACACACTGTGTCCTCCTGCTACTGCTACTACTACGCAGTATATAAAGCCAGGCTTTAAGCACAGCTCCTAACAAAGAGAAGGCTTCTCCCAGTGTGGCTGCCTGCCTGCTGCTACTGGTTAAACTGGTTAGTGTTTGTTTGCTACTGGAGTGGAGAACATGTTTACTGGCCAGTTGCACCACTAAAAACACACACATGATATCAATAAAACCCTAATGAATTAATACTAGGTCGCTGATTAAACTGGTTATTGCTTGTTTGCTACTGGAGTGGAGAAGAGAACGTGTGTTTATTGGCTAGTAGCACCACTAAAAACACACATAATAATATCAATAAAAACCTATTGAATTAATACTATGTCACTGGTTAAACTGGTTATTGTTTGTCTGCTACTGGAGTGGAGAAGAGAACATGTGTTTATTGGCTAGTAGCACCACTAAAAACACACATGATATCAATAAAACCTATTGAATTAATACTAGGTTCACTGGTTAAACTGGTTATTGTTTGTTTGCTACTGGAGTGGAGAAGAGAGAACATGTTTACTGTGCCAGTGACACCACTAAAAACACATAATATCAATAAAAACCTATTGAATTAATACTAGGTTCACTGGTTAAACTGGTTATTGTTTGTCTGCTACTGGAGTGGAGAAGAGAGAACATGCTTACTGGGCCAGTGACACCACTAAAAACACACATAATATCAATAAGAACCTATTGAATTAATACTAGCTCAGTGTTAAGGTGCAGTAGTCCAGTGGCTAATTGGATACAGGATAGGTGGGCACTACTAGGGACATCTGGGCACCTCCATGTACAGTAGAAAGTGGTTATTTTGTCCAAAATGTAAAACAATAAAAAATAAATGGTCTTAGGTAACATTAAGTATACATGATGTGAACATGCACGGCATGTAATTTATCCGACTTATATTCATCCTTCAACTTCTTGTTTATGCCCCAAAATGACTGGATATACAGGTTTGTGTAGCTATTTGTAGAAATATTAGACCTCAGGCATGTTCTAATCATGTACACTTTACTTTAGACCATTTTTCAAATATTTTATTTCTATAACATTCTGTACAAAATAAGACCATTTTACATGGAGGTGCCCAGATGTCCCTAGTGCCCACCTATCCTACCCAGTGGTAATACAAGCTTGTAGATCTGCTATTTGTGGAAGAATCTTGAAAATGTGTACATATATATATATATATATATATATATATATATATATATATATATATATATATCGCCACATATCTATCAATTAAGGGGTCCTTGTTGGCATGAATAAGGTTGAAAACACTGCAATAACCCAGTTCAGACAGCGCTTTAGCCGACTGGTAACGTGTGCAGCTTTCAGACCCAAGGGTCCCGAGTTCGCGTCCCGGTAGAGGAGGAAGCTCCATAGATCCAGTTACTCTATGCTATGGACCCACCATTCATCCCAGTGACTGGGATGAATGGGCCCCGGTAGTATAGTTTACCTGAGCAGGCTGGACAGAGCGTGAGACGCCGGGGCTCCGTGCCCGCCGTGGCCGCTCGCTCCCCCGCCGGATCCTCCTCCTCCTCCGCTGCTCCCAAAGCTGCTCCCACCGGAGCTCCCACTAAATCCGCCGGAGCCCGACGACGACGACTGTCGCTTCCCGGACAAGAGCTTCTCCACGGCGGCCAGGTTCCCCGTGCGCGCCGCCTCCAGGAGCTCCTGCTCCTTCCCCATGATGATGATCACGGAATAATAATGGGATCTCCTAGTCCCCGATCCAGAGGAGGTGGAAGGAGGAAGGAGGAGGAGGAGAAGGGGGGGGGGGTTGACGGTGGAGTGGAGGGAGAGGCGGTGAAAGATTCCTTTACGATCCCCCTGTTGGAGGCGGAGGAAGGTGGGGAAGCAAAACAAAAGACCCGGTCCTCCTCCACCGGTCCTCCTTCCTTCTTGGGGGGTTTGGACCCCGGGTCACCAGGTGCGGTGTGCGGGCACGATTCACCCCCTCCAGGCTCCTCCGCTGGCTTTATTATTACTGTGGATGGAATGGATTGGATGGTGGAGCTCCAGTGATCCGCTCCGGGGGGAAAAGTTTGGCTCGTAATCCGCCAAGCAGTTAACTTCCTCTGGGGCTCTGGAGAGAGGAGGAGAGACGCTGGAGCCAGTGTTGCCAGATTCTGTGAGAGAAACAAGCAACCAGGTCTAGGAAAACCCAGCCCAAAAGAAGCGACTATGGGCCCACATGAACACTTTAACATATACATCAGCTATATGAAAATAGCAGATCTACAAGCTCACTTTGAGCTTGTAGATCGGTTATTTTCCAAATAAAATCTTGCGGGGAAATTATAATTGAGGGGCGGCCATATAGCTGAGTGGTTAGTGAGCCCGCCTAGGGAGCCAGAGGCCCTGGTTGCCCCAGGTTCAATTCCAGGCCAGCCCAGCATATGTGTCGATGAAATGAAATTTGTCCCTGAGCAAGACTCTTAACCCCTAATTGCTCACAGGTTCTCATTGGAAACAAGACCGCAAGGACTTTCATGAACGACCTGTTAAAAGGAATTATCCTTAATAAGCAGATCTGGCAACCCCTGGCTGGAGCCTCCTCCCCCCCCCACCGGACCGTCCGTCACTTCCTTCAACCCCCACCCTTTCCCTAGTGTTGCCAGGTTTTGCAACCAGGTCTATGTAAAGCAAGCCCAAAAGAAACAACTAGGGCTAGTCATGTTTTACCAACAACACCAAATGCTCCCTGGCACAAAACATTTTCATGAAAATGTTTGAGAACCGCTGGTTTAAGTAATATTCTTATATTTCATGGTAGATCTACTCGCAGAGCTACAAGCTCACAACACGTCACGGTCACACTACGATGCGTTGTAAGCTTGTAGATCTGCTATTCTCATAGAACAATCTTGGAAAAAAGTGGAAACATTTTTAGGAATGTTTTCAAATCCACAACATCTTGTATGGAGGGGTCCCTGCTGGCACAACATATTTTCAGACGGTTGGGTCTACAAATATTAATTTGGGGGTCCTTAACATGAAAATGTTTGAGAACCACTTTGGTTTAAGCAACATTAGGAAACAATTAAGCCCAAATAAGCAACTACTACACTCTAGAAACAAGGGTTAGGTTAAGACTTGACAGGGGCCAGTTTGGAATTGCAGCTTCCTTAAAGGACAACTTTGGTTTTTCACAACCACGGTTTATATTTTAGCTTGTAATTAAAGTAAATAAAAGATGAGTGTAATTTTTTTCCCATTTACTGCTTTCTGTAGTTTTTGCAATTTTTGGGATCTTTTTTACAGTGGGCGGGGGCATTCTGTCCGTTGGCTTAATATGTATTTTTTTACACAATAACTCAGCGTTTTCTTTATTATTAATTACAGTAGCTCTTCTAGCCCCCAATAACTCACATCTGGCCATCAAAGACCACAGGACCTTTTTTATTGTGTAAAAAAGGCATATTTAGCCACCGGACAGAATGCCCCCGCCCACTGTAAAAAATATTGTGAAAATTGCTAAAATTATAGAAAGCAGTAAATTAAAAAAAAAAACAACACTCATCTTTTATTTACTTTAATTACAAGCTAAAATATAAACCTTGGTTGTGAAAAACCGAAGTTGTCCTTTAAGGTGTTTTTTTTTAGGGCAGTTTTGAAAGTGAGTAGGGTTTTACACTCCTTTACTCCCTATAGTAGGGCATTTTGTTGCATAACATGAGGAACGAGTTCATTCCCTTGTTTGTGCCAAATCTGTGTTGAATATGATCAGTGGAACTAGATCTGCAGATCTAGTTCCACTGATCATGTTCAACACAGATTTGGCCACAATCACTACATCATGATGTAGTGATTGTGGACTTCATTTACGTTTTTGAAGGGTTTTGACAAGTAGCCTACATGGGTTTCCCAAATGTTGCGGTGTATCTTGTAGACCAGGCCCATTGCAAGTTGCTGTACTCTGTCCTCAACCGAGCCATCCAACCCTAGCAAAATGAGCAGGGGTTAGATGAGTTGTATGTTTAAGGCCAAGAAGTAGCCTTACCAGTTTGAGTTTTTAAGGCCTTAGTGGTGTTGAGACCAAATAAACAACTACACTTTAGAAACAAGACCAAATAAACAGCTACACTTTAGTAACAAGACCAATTAAACAACTACACTTTAGAAACAAGAACAAATAAACAACTACACTTTAGAAACAAGAACAAATAAACAACTACACTTTAGAAACAAGACCAAAAAAAACCGCATCCAGCAACTAAAAATATTTACCAGCAACTTTAAGGAAAAACAACCCAAAGTAGCTTATAATAAACGGACATGGCAACCCTGCCCCTCTCTCGAAAATAGCAGATATACAAGCTCACAAGCTTGTATATCTGCTTTTTTTAGGGTGAGGGGGGGGCCCCTATGCTCTGCGATCCTATCCAAAGCCTCAGCACAGCCCAGTAGGTGGAGCCCCACTAACCAACCAACACGCCCTAGCCAGTGTTGCCATGTCCGCCTTATTATAAGCGACTTTGGGCTTGTTTTTCTGTGAAATATTGGTATTTGTTAATATGTTTCGCGCGTGGCTCTCTGAAATGTTGCAATGGTAAAAGATAATATATAAATAAAAAGAAGTCTCCTTTTTGATTATTAATGAATGTGCTGTTATTTCAATAACATTAACACTATTAATTCTTAGCAATAATCATAATTTACAATTTACAATTTAGGTATTTAGCAGTACGCTCTTAATCCAGAGTGGTTCACAGTAAACAAGGTAAACACAAGGTAATATCTAGGATCAGGTAAACCAAGAACCAAAAATCAGTCTAAATCAGTGGTTCTCAGCCTTTTCAGGACGCAAAACCCCCTAAATAATCATATTTGAACTGGGGACCCCCCAAAATAATCATATTTGAACTGGGAACCCCCCAAAATAATCATATTTTTTGAACTGGGGACCCCAAAATAATCATATTGTTTTTTAACTGGGGACCCCCCACCCTGACAAGCACTTTGAATGTAGGCATTACATTTTGTTTGCCTTGGTTCCACAGATACAAAATTTGCGAGCTTGTGGATCTGCTATTTTCACAATTTATGTTTTTTTCTTATATTATTTGACAATTTGGCCAATTTTTCACCAGTTTGTTCATTACTTTTGATGCAGCAAATGGTCTTTTTTCTTTTCTTTCTTTCTTTTTCTCCCACGGCTTTAGAACCACTGGTCTAATAATAATAATAATAATTATTATTATTATTATTATTACCCTTATTAGTATTATTGTTATTATTGTATAATATATATATATATTTTTTTTTTATTATGACCCTTATTATTATTATTATTATTAGTAGTAGTAGTAGTAGTAGTAGTAGTAGTAGTAGTAGTAGTAGTAGTAGTATTATTAGTAGTAGTAGTATTAATACTAATATGTTTTATATAATCCAATATAAAACATATTATATTATCCAATAATACTTGGATAATAATAAATTATTGTATATAAATAATAGTGTTTTGCTGTTGTCTCTGCTGTGTTCAGCAATAAAGCAATAAAGTTGATTCAACACCGGAAACGGAAATGTCTTTTTAGCCACAGGAAGTTCCGTCTTCTTCTCTCGAGGCTAGCTCAGTGAAGCTAACGGTTAGCTAACCTTTAGCTTCACGTAGCATCAGAGTGTTAAGGCTAAGCTAAAACATTATAAATATCCTTAAAATTATATTTTCGTGCACGAGCACCTAAAGCGGAGCCGAGGAGAGATCTACTGGTATTTATAACTCTTATAAATCATGTAGTTGTTGATCTATTCCTCTGTGTGTGTGTGTGTGTGTGTGTGTGTGTGTGTGTGTGTGTGTGTGTGTGTGTGTGTGTGTGTGGCTACTGGCTAGCTGTTAGCTCGCTAGCTTGTGGGTTGTTTTGTTTACATCAGTAGTAGTTTTATTTTGGTCATTAAAAGCATATTAATACAAAGCCTTCATTTATTGTTATATTAGACAAAATAGACCAAAAAGATGTAGGCTGAAGCCTTAGCTTATTGTGCTACCATTTTAACCTTTGAATAGCTATCATAGGTAAGAAAATACAACAACAGCTCTCTCTCTCTCTCTCTCTCTCTCTCTCTCTCTCTCTCTCGAGGCTATATATATATATATATATATATATATATATATATATATATATATATATATATATATATATATATATATATATATATATATATTAGTTATTAAACAACTATCACTTGGATTTTTAGAACAGAAGAAAACAAGTAACAGAAACCAACCTTCTGGTTTTCTATATATATAATATCAGTCAAGTATATAGTCATAGTAAAATAATTTGGCATATATTGTATACTAATGTTCTAATGTATCTATTGTGTTGTCTTTTTACATTTGTTTATTGAGCTAGAATTTTTATTTTGTTCATCTAGCTATTCCATAATTTTACATTTGTGTTTTTGGTTTTATATATTCTTGTATTTATTATTCAATAACGACAAAGAGAATGTGTTGCTAAGAATGCTGCAACTACACACATTATACTCCTAGTTTACACAGATGTGTTTAATATGTGCAGTTAGTTGGTTTTCACACCAGTTAGTCATTAATGTCTATTAATGTAATTTATCAGTGGTGGAAAAAGTACTCAAATCTTTTTACTTAAGTAAAAGTATCAATACTGGAATGTAGAAATACTGTTACAAGTAAAAAGTCCGGAATTTCAAAATGTACTTGAGTAAAAGTACAAAAGTATTGGCATCAAAATATACTTACCAAAAGTAGAAAGTTCTCATTTTGCAGACTGTCCCATTTCACAATTTTATTAGAAATATTTTGAAAATGGCAGATCTACAAGCTCACAATGCGGCACATCGCGACACATTGTGAGCTTGTAGATCTGCCATTTTCAAATGGCTGAAATATATATACAGGGCTGAAGTATGTTTTGTAATAATAATCAAAATCTACAAAGTAACTAGTAACTCAAGTTTTCAAATAGTTGTAGTGGAGTAAAAGTACAATATTTGTACTTTAAAGTGGTACCTGGTTGTGAAGGTGACTAATCAGGATTTCCAACGATATAAAACATAATGCAGATTGGTATTATTAAGAGGAGAAATAATGGACCGAAATGTATTTGAGCTGAACAAGCACTTTGAAATCTGTTTGCAGAATCGCAGGCAGGGGGCACCAGAGAGGTTTGTGGTGATTGGTAGCGATAATGGCCGACCCCGCGCGCATCAAACCGGACGACACGCCTCCGTCCGAGACGCCGGCCTCAACCAGCGAGGAGGAGGCGGTCAAAAAGGAGACGGCCGCCGACGACGTCCAGGAGGGGGCAGCGAGCGCCGCCGACGACACTAAAGAAACTTCTACTTGTTCGACTCCTCCCAAACAGGACGATAAGAATGTCAGTTTACTTTTCAACATTTTAAGCCTGATTTATAACGATGGTGTCTCTGTGCACAAAATGCCAGATCTGCAAGCTCACAACCTTGTGAGCTTGTAGATCGGCTATTTTTTGGGTGTAGAGATTTGATGTAGGAAAAAAGCAGTGCAAGTACGGTTGTGACTTAAGTCTGTTTGGCTAAGAGCAGAGGGTTAGTTCATAGTTCGGTAAATGTTTGTCCACTACCTTTTTTCACTGACGAAAACAAAATAAAAACCAAGCTACGATGACAAAAACTAAGACTAAATATACTGACAATTTCAGTCAACAAATAAAAACTAGACTAAAATGTTAATGGACTAGTGGAGAAGAGATCCAGTAGAACTAAAAGACAAGTCATTTTATGCTTGGTTGCGCTCGGGTGTTGCGCTCTGAAAATAGCAGATCTACAAGCTCACAGCGCGTCGCAGCGTGACGCGTTGTGAGCTTGTAGATCTGCTACTTTCAGCATGCAACCAAGTGTAAAGTCAGCCATTACGACGCCATCAAGGCACCGCCAAAATACATTTTAGTCGACTAAATCAACTGTAGATTTAGTCGACTACAACTAGACTAACAGTAAAACATTTCAGATGACTAAAATATGACTAAAAACTAAGTGGAATTTGATTCTAAAAACTCTGACTAAAACTAAATCAAAATGTGTTGTCAAACAGAGCCTTCATTAGTATCATTGGTAACACCTATGAATGAAGGTAGTAAGCAAGAGGCCCAATTTCTTTCCAATGATATAGAGCCTACTTGAACGCCACATTTAGATGTGATTTCCCTTAATGTGAGTGTCTTGGTGCTTGTCATGGTGTCCCAGGCGTCCCAGGCTGCGGATGACGAGGAGGAGGGCTCGTCCTCAGGCCCGTCCTCCGCCAAGAAACTCAAAGTAGGACCCGGAGGGGAACCGGAGAAGAAGAAGGAGAAGCGCCACAAGGTGGACGAGGACGAGATCCAGAAGATGCAGTGAGTTCTGACATCATCATCATCATGCTTCAGGACAGAGCCATACATAATCACTGTAGGGGGAAACCTTGTAATTTCCAAAACTGTTTGTGCAAATGGTCAAGATTAAAAAAAAATAAAAAAAGGGGATAAAGTGGCTACACAGATGCGTTCCCGGTTTGAAAGGGTTAAATGTGGAGATACAAGGTTTCTGCCCCACAGAGACCGTGGGTGCGTTCGGAAATGCGCACCACGAGCACACTCGCCTATTAGTTTGTATAGGCCAGGGTGCTCGGTGCTATATTTCTGAACGCACCCAATATGTAATGGGGATTAGGGAGGGTGAGGCTGATTGAAGCAGTCACACCTGGCCAGAGTGAAGCTGGGAGCACACACACACACACAGGACTGAACTCTTCCCTGTTTAAACACCATCATGTATTGGTGTTCTGTTCTTCTCCAGAGTTCTGGTGTCGTCCTTCTCTGAAGAGCAACTCAACCGCTATGAGATGTACAGGCGCTCTGCCTTCCCCAAGGCCGCCATCAAGAGGGTAAGACTGTTACACTTCACCTGTTCTCTGTAGCTTATTGATTTTTAATAGGTTAGTTTACAATAGCTATGCAGGGATTAAAGCAAACACTTGAGTCAGGCCAAACCCAATCTGAGATTTGTGAAAGGAGTCCTCTACACTAGTGCTCTGTTTCCTAAACAACTAACACATTATGATGTTAAGGTATAATCTATGTTCTTGCTGTTCTATGTACAAGCAACAAGTTAAACCTTTTGCTTTGATCAAATATCCGAGACAATTGGGGTTGTATGGAAGATGTATTATATTGCTAGTGTGACCTCTACTAGCAATAGTAGAGGTTTAAGTCTTTCATTTGATGAAAATGACTGAAAAGAAAGCACTATATTGTGTTAGTAATCATTGCTATAGAGTGTTTGTTCAGTAACAGGAGTCTCCCTGTCTTATTGAGAAATGTAATCCATGGGTATGACATGATGCATTACAAAAATGACCCTTTGGTTTCCAGCTGATCCAGTCCATAACAGGATCGTCAGTGTCCCAGAACGTGGTGATTGCCATGTCGGGTATTTCCAAAGTTTTTGCCGGGGAAATCGTGGAGGAAGGTGAGTTCTGTAACAAACGCGTCTTTGTGCAGCAGTAGTGTCTGTTGGATTTAAGTTCTGACGTAGGTTCTTTGTGTTTCTCTCTCTCTCTGTCCTGCAGCGTTGGATGTGTGTGAGAAGTGGGGCGAGACGCCTCCTCTTCAGCCCAAACACATGAGGGAGGCGGTGAGGAGACTGAAGAGCCGCGAACAGATCCCCAACACCAAGTTCAAGAACATAATCTTCCACTGAGAAGAAGAACTTACCCAGGGGGCTTGGACGCCAATGCCTGATTCATACGAGGTTGCTTTGCTTGCGCCACGCACCGAAAATAGCCAATTAACAAGCTCACAACGCGTCGATGCGTTGTGAGCTTGTTAATTGGCTATTTTTGGCGTGCAACTAAGTATAAATCACCCTTAAATTGATGGTAACAGTTTGCCAGTGACACAAGATGTTTGACAACCCGTGGAGACCATCGGTAGAACCACTCAGCTCACATGCAGCAGAGACTCACTGTCACACTTTGTAGGTCAAGTACAAATAAATGGTCTTGGCTAAAGTAGACCGGCGTTTCTCTGGGGGGAAAAAAGCTTCACCTCATTGCTCTGTACTCAAAAAGACACCAACCTCTCCCATACTGGTCACAGTGGTACGGCTTTAATGTACTGCAGTGCTTAAAGCTTCTCTCACATGTGAATTCTCTGATCTCTCCAGTGTGAATTCTGATCTCTTCAGTGTGAATTCTCTGATCTCTCCAGTGTGAATTCTCTAATCTCTCCAGTGTGAATTCTCTGATCTTCTCTCCAGTGTGAATTCTCTGATCTTCTCTCCAGTATGAATTCTCTGATCTTCTCTCCAGTGTGAATTCCCCATCTTGAGTACAGACCTTGAGGTGAAGCTTTTTTTTCTCCACTGCTAAACGGCAGTAAAGCTCCATTCAATTCATACTGTGTAACACGAGAGCATAACTTAGACTATTATGCTTCTGTCCTGTGTGAATGCTCTGTGTTCTGAGATGAGACCATGTATCAGCTAGTACACCGGTCACAGCAGTATGTCTGGCTTTGTTTTACTGGGTGCAGGAGAAGTATTTTCAGGTTTGTCCAGAAACGCAGTGTCTCTGTTTAGCCGCTCCCACCTTGGCATCATGTTCTCCTCCTGTCTGTAAATATCCTCATAAAGGTGACTGCAAAATAGAAATGTTACTGTTAAGGTCACTGTTTAATAGCAGATTATCGGCGTATACTATGTGTTCATAAATCTATCTTATGCCAGGACATGCTATTATCGTGTCTAAACTGAATCTTGATTGTGTGTGTCGGCAAAGACACTAAATGTACTGTTTTTAATTAAAAGTTGTTTTTGTAAATGTGTGTGCTGTCTTTAAAGTGCATACTACTTGAATTAGAATCAGTAAACTTTGTATTACAAATTAACTTTCAGACGTCCCACAACATGCAGGTTGTACTTTGTCATATTTCTAGCCTCCTGTTTTATTCTCTTTTTTTTTAACCCATTAAGACAGAGAATGCATCTGTGTAACCACTTAAACCATTATTTTATACTTTGGCTATTCAAAAATAGCAGATCTACAAGCACATGCTATGAGCTTGTAGATCTGCTATTGTTGAATGGCCAAGGAAATCTTAAAATGACATGTGTTCCCTGTCTTAATGGGTTAAAGAAACCACATTTGTCTGTCAAGTCACGTTTACACTATTAACCAAAATAATATAATTTAGTTCTAATAACTGTAGGCTTTTTTCCATCATGGTTTTGGGTCAGGAAATACCATGCCAAATGAGTAAGGTTCCATTTGTACACTCACCTCCCGAGTATATTGGAGTGTAGAATGTGGATCTCAAATGGGGGTCCGCAGTGCAATTCATATCTAGCTGGGGGTCCTTGATGTTAAAAAGGTTGAGAATCACTGTATAGAACAGGGGTCTTCAATAGGGGGTCCTCAGAGTTACTACAGGGGGTCCGCCAAATTTTTGTGTGTTTTTTTTTTTTACCGTAACCACTTGAACCCTAGTATCCCTTTTCTAAGGAGAACTTTACCAAAAAATAGCAGATCTACAAGCTCACAACGCCTCGCGAGCTTGTAGATCGGCTATTTTTTGGCAAAGAGGTATAGGTATAGAGGGGGAAAAAAGAGCAGACCAAGTAAACCAAAAAAGAGTTTAATCTGAAACACAATTTTATATAATATAGAGGGGGTCCCTGCTTCATCTCTCTCTCAGCTAGGGGGTCCTTGGCCTGAAAAGGTTGAAGACCCCTGGTATAGAATATCCTCCACAGGAGATTGGTGGTTATTGAATGGTTTGTTGTGAGCATTTGAACTCTCAAGCTATACCAGTCAGCAGGGTGTCTAAATCAATGGTTCTCAACCTGTGGGTTTTTGGGGGGGTCCCCAGATGACAGTGAAGTGAAATTTAAGGACTTTTAAGTGGAAGAAAGAAAAGAAAAAGACACTTACTGCATCAAAATTAATCAGCAAATACTATACAATAAAAACTGGTCAAACATTGGCCAAATAATATAAGAAAGAGGCAAAAATTGTGAAAATAGCTGATCTACAAGCTCTCAACATTGCGAGGCGTTTGTCTGTTTTCACAATATTTATCTGTAGAACAGAATCAAACTAAATGTAATGCCTCAACTCCTACTATAGGCTCTATGCACAGCAGCCATATTATCACTTCTTTCACAGGTGTTACCAATGATACTAATGAAGGCTCTGTTCCATTTAGTGTAGCACAGTGGTTTCCACGACCCCCATAACTCTGAGTGTTCAAATGGAACCAAATTCGATTTGTACACTCTCAGAGTTACACACCTGTAAGGGGCCATTTGGAAGCCCATGAGGGTCCCTGGGCCCCAACTGTAGACCCACTGGTGTAGCAGAGTGTTTCCAGTGAGCCAACATGCACAATATCAACACCCTGACTCTGTTATGACCAGAATGGAACAGAGCCTTCATTAGTATCATTGGTAACACCTGCGAATGTCTACATAATATATGGCTGCTGTGAATAGAGCCTAAATATGATTATTTTAGGGGGTCGCGGCCTGAAAAGGTTGATAACCAACGGTCTAAATAACCGTAGCACTTGCCCTAGCCTCAACGACCTTATAGTCTTATGCAAAGGCTAAAATGTAATTTATATTAGATAACATGTTATGTAGACAGATGCCAGGTCATTGTAGACCTGGAATCCTGTATAGTGTGTATAGTTTTAATGTACAAACAAAGTATAGATTTTTTTATACCGTTTAGACTGATCATAGGTTCTTGGTTTACCTATGATCCTAGATTACCATTTCTATGCATTTGATGTATTACCTTGCATTGTTCTTGCTTACTGTAAATCACTCTGTAAATCACTCGTCCGCTAAATGCCTAAATTGTAAATTGAGGTCCATTTTAAAAACACCTTCTAAATCAGTGGTCCTCAAAAAATAAAAAAATAAAGTGACTGACCCCCAAATTGATATATATTTTGCTGTGGACCCCCCATCTCAATGTTTTTATGTTAAGAGAAAAGGGGGGGGGGGGGGGGGGGAATGGCAGATATTATACAAGCTCACAGCACGTCACTTTGTGCCACGCTGCAAGCTTGTATATCTGCACCGAGTGCCGCGCTACGATCTTGTAGATCTCGGCTGTGATCTGTGCTTCTGTTCTGGGGGTCCTTGGAACAACATATTTTGAGATGGGGGTCCTTGACATGGAAAAGTTTGAGCACCACTGATTTGCTAGGATTTAGAAAACATTTTTTTAGATTGGTCGTGAACCCCCATCTCAAAATGTTGTTCAAGGGACCCCAAGAAGCAAAGATTTGAGTTACAAATGTTTGCTTTAAAAAGATATGAATATATATTCAAAGATTTGCACCCATTTTCTGGATTTTTCAAAAATATCTGATCTACAATTTAAAGACACCTACAAGATGAGATGTAACGGTGGGTGAATGGCTTAGTGTGGTGACCATATGGTTAACATCTCCGGTTCGAATCCACGTGTTACATGTATTTCGTCTTTACCCTCTGACTCCAGTCTCACACCATCCTATCTAATACATTTAAAGCAAAAAAACAGCCTAAAATAATCTTTCCTACCAGATAAAGCAAATGTCTTTTATAAACTGAAATATTATGTATCATTCAGTAAAACAACACAACAATTTTCAGCAACTTTTAAGTTTATTTCTTTCAACCATTTAAAATACTACCATATGGTTCACGGAACCCATTTAATATTAGATTGAATGAACGTGATGGCAAAAAAAAAATACAAATACAAAACGCAGAAAAACAACACTGTGAGAAGAGACGAAGGGCCTTCTGCGTTTTGCACCATCGAGGAGGAAGATCTCGGAATAAAGAACAAAAGGATTTAAAAAAATTAAACCCTTGAAGTGATTCACATTAAAACAGTGCAATTATCCAGTGAATGTTATCTTATCTCACACGAGTGCAAAGAAATCCACGAGGGCATAAAGCAACAAAACAAAAACAAAAAACAATAATTGCAATACATGCATCCACTCAGCAATCACAAGAATTCTGCAATGTCATTCACATGAATGGTGAGAGAAGACACCCCCCCCCCCCCCCCCTTTCCCCTACATTTACATGGCACCCTGGGTAATGGTTGCCATAGCAACCGTGGCCTGCTCTTGAGTGCCAAGGAAACAGTAAAAAGCCTAATTTCTTTACACTTCGTAGTACGACTGTGTTGTCCATTATTAGGCAGATATTTAACCCATTGAGGCCGGGAACGCATCTGTGTCACTTTAGATTTCTTTGGCTATTCAAAAATAGCAGATATACAAGCTCGTGACGCGCTATGAACTTGTAGATCTGCTATTTTTGAAAAATCTTGAAAACCTTTTTTTTTCCTCCAAAAAACTGTTAGTTAAATGAATACAATGGTGAACGCAGCAGACCTACACGCTCGTAGATGGGCTGTTTTAGCTTACGCGCCGTACAACGGAGTATATAGTGCTTAAATGTTTGTTCGTTTAAGCTTAACACGACCTGTTATGTACAGAGAGCTTATCTTTTTTATTGGAGCACCAGTTTGAGGCTGCGGAGGTTCTGACTGTCTATGGATGGAGCTCGAGAAGGGTGAAGCCCGACTTACGCTCGGTCATGATGAAATTGCAGACCAAAAAAAGCCGATATGCAAGCTCAACTTATAGGTTGGCTATTTTCGCCGTACGACGGAGCATATAAATTAGGCAGTGGTGTAAGGTAACTAAGTACATTTACTCAAGTATCGTACTTAAGTACGCTTTTGAGGAATTCTTTACTTTGCTGGAGTATTTCCCATTTTCTGTACTTTTACTTCTACTCCACTACATCCCAGAGGCAAATATTGTACTTTTACTCCACTACAATTATTTGAAAACTTTTAGTTACTAGTTATTTTTCAGATATAAATTATGATATTATGAAACATACATTAACCACTTTAGCCCTATTTTATACCTAGGCTATTTGAAAATGGCTGATCTACAAGCTCACTTTGTGAGCTTGTAGATCGGCTACTTTCAAACATTTTTGCACTTTTACTTTTGTACTTTAAGTACATTTTGATGCCAATACTTTTGTACTTTTACTCACGTACATTTTGAATTCTGGACTTTCACTTGTAACAGAGTATTTCTGTATTGCAGTATTGGTACTTTTTACTTAAAGAATGTGAGTACTTTTCCCACCACTGAAATTAGGCAATATACAATGTGATGGTCTATTGTCTTTACCTCCCCATCCACACCAAAAAGCCAAAACATGGACATCACGCTAAACAACAAATAGAACCCTATTTTGAATGGATGTTCGTTACACTGACCTTGACCTTTAACACATTTCAAGTACACATGCAGAGAGAAGCAGACAATATTAAAAAAATCTACTATGTTTGGTAGAGCATTTTTCTTGTCATTCGCCCTTGGATTATGTAATTCCATCATAAAAAAAGGGAGAAAAAAAGCCCATTACAAATTAATGCTCTGTCTGGGGCTTTGGGTGAAAAAAAAAAGAGAAGAAAATCTTTCTATTGCTTTGATATTTTTCAGAATCAGGCATTTTGTTTCTCGCCAAGGCAACCAACACGAGTAAAAAATACTCTTTGTGACGACGAGATACAGTGACACATAAGAACCACCAGAGGTCTCCCGTGTACACAGATAAATGGAACACTGCAGTTTCCCCTTGGTCATTGGTTCTCAAAGTGTGGTCCGGGGACCCCCAGGGGTACTTGGGGGGGTTCGAGAGGGTCCCCAGCAAAATGTGTTAATATAGCGTCACAAAAATGTTAACCTTTTATACTTTGGCTGTTGAAAAATAGCAGCTATACAAGCTCATAGCGCGTCACCGAGTGCCGCGCTATGAGCTTGTAGATCTGCTATTTTTTGAAAAATCGTAATAAAATACATGTCATTTTGGGGGTCCTTGACATGAAAAAGATTGTGAACCACTGTCCTAGGTACAAAGCAAGGTACATTTCTTTAGTAATAATTGGCACTCATTAGAATGCCTCTCCGCCAATCGGAATGCGAGGTACGAGGGGACTAACGGTGAAATAATCGTACCGGTACAAATGATCTCCACCGCTTAAAGACGTCTCTCATATAAACTCATAAATGTTAATGGTCTTATTATTTTCAAAAGTCATACAATGTCATTATTATTATTATTATTATTATTATTATTATTACACACGGTGAGATACGTCCGTTATTGTCTCCGTACATTCAGACGGAAACAGTTTGACCAATGTAAAATATTAAATACAATATGCAAAAAAAATAAAGTGGTTCTGTAAATACAGTAACTCAAGAACACAAAGAACGTACCTCTTCATGGAATTAGTTGACCCAACATATATGTACTGTATACACACTTTTCTGTACCACAGATGTCTTTTTTTAATCTTTTAAGTTCTAAGTTTGTTTGACGTGGCTTTAAATACACTGCCTGGTAATTTTGATGATGCGATGTAACAGAAAAGTTTTGACAAATACAAAAATAAATAAACTGCAAACATCCTTACATCCTAAATGAACTGCGGTGGATGTATACCATGTTTTTTCAACCTCCCAACAGCCCCTGATACAGTAAATCTGAGCCAGTCATGTCTGTCGGGTGGAAACCTCATTATGTCCCTAACCCTGTTACTTTTCAGGATTCAAATTCAAAAACAGCTAAAGTAGCAGATCTACAAGCTCGAAATGCATCGCTTCGCACCACGTTTCGAGCTTGTAGATCTGCTACTTCTGATGCATTTGTGTGACATTGTAGTATGATCAAGTAGGGTATTAATTTACAAAAAAAAAACGTTATAATGTAGAGATAAAAGGTTTCTGCCCGACAACGAAATTTCCAAAATGAAGCCAATGGTGTTGCAGTGAATCACCCATTCCTGAGAGACAGGGGATCCACTGGGTCTGAAGTAGGGTTGCCAACAGTCCCGTATTAGCCGGGACGCCCCGTATTTGAGCCAAAAGGGGCGTGTCCCGTACGGGACTTTGTTTGTCCCGGACTCCGGTGTAAAGGGAAAAATAAAAAATATATTTCTGTTTGCGCACACTGCAGTGTCTGGCTGCGTGTTTGTGTGCTTTATGAGATGGGCGCTAGGACCGCTCAGTTGACAGGGCAGGCACAGTGCTAGCACGAGTGCTTGTGTGTGTGTGTGTGAGATTTTCTCCGGTGGGAACGGCATCATTGTTTGTGTGGCATGTCAGCCTGTTCCCAACCCTAACCCTAACCCTAAAACTGAAATAAAGTAACTAAAAAAAGTAACTTTATCCGCGGGAAACCCGTGGATAAACCCGCTTCGCGCGCGCGCTCACGGGGGACCCATGCACGCGCGCTGCGCGCGCGTGCATGTGTCCCGTTTCTCCAGTTCTGGCTGTTGGCAACCCTAGTCTGAAGTTACGTACATTTCTTTTACATAACTTAGGGGGGGAAAAAACAAGGTTTTGGAGGAGAGAAAAAGGAGGGAATGTCAGGAAAAGTAACGCACACTAAAGACTAAAGATCAATGGGAATACATTTAAACCACTTGAAACCCAGACATCCATATTCTGGGTCGAACGTTAGCTACGCAAAATCTACAAGCTCACAACGCAGACGCAGTGTGTGAGCTTGTAGATCGGCTAATATGTGGCAAAGAGATTCTGTGTAGACAGGCACGCATACAGTAAGGTGATGATTGTGAAACAGCAGCTAATATGTTCTAATGTACCTTTTTTCGAAAAAGTACCTTCAGACTGAAGGAATAATACTGTACATAGTATTTTTTTACACCTTACACCTTATGAAACGTCACTCTACACAGTACACAACTACATAACTAAGTATCTAGCTTCACTGGTGTCTTTGTAAACTCACAGGCTAAGGGTCCGTGTCCACAAAGGATGCCTTTTGAGCCGAGGAACACTCTGGACATCATGTCCATTATAGTGCTCACACACAGTGATGCCTGCACTACTGTTCCAACCTGGCAACCATTGAGGTGCTCACTGCTCAAACGTCCCGTCATCTGTGATATCAGCCCAAACAGCTTAGCTGAAACAACGTAAGCATGGACTTTCTCATGGTTGCAGTGACGATTCCATGTTGGGTCGTACATTACCGGGTTGTCATATATACCAGTGGTTCTCAACCAGTGGTCCCCAGCTAAATGATGGAGAGTTGGTAACCAAATGGACCCTTATAGATCTTTAACTCTTGAGAGTGTAAAATTAAACCAAATGGACCCGTTTCATTTTACTCTCTCAAGAGTTACATTATTGTTAAACATCTGCATTATTTAATGAAATAATCTTAATTTTGATCAACGTTTGCCTGTTGTCTCTCCTATGGTACCAACATCAATACAGCATGGAATTGTGGACAAAATCTTAAACAAGATATTTTAAGTTTTGGGTCTGAGAGTCAAAATCTAATCAAACGGTGGTTCCGTGGCTCAAATGCCGAATACATAATGGACCTTGATATGAAAAGGGTTGAAAACCATTGATATAAAATCAGGAGGATCAAAAGAGCAGCGCTCCTCAAGAAAACTTGAACTATATTTACCAGCGTGTCTTTACCATAGAAACACATGGAAGACTGGCACTGTCTTTACCATAGAAACACATGGAAGACTGGCACTGTCTTTACCATAGAAACACATGGAAGACTGGCACTGTCTTTACCATAGAAACACATGGAAGACTGGCACTGGCTTTACCATATAAATACATGTCAGACTGGCACTGTCTTTACCATATAAATACATGGAAGACTGGCACTGTCTTTACCATATAAATACATGTCAGACTGGCACTGCCAGCTCAAAAAGCTGTTCTCTGTGGACTCCGCCCCCAACCATCCTAGAATGATATGACCTGCTTTGACTGACAGCTCTCTGCTACGGCTTACCTTTCACTTATTAGGGCGGGACAATATATATCAATATTATTTTCATAATGGTGATACGAGACTGGGACGTCGTCAGGGATTTGATCATAATGTTGTGCAATGGCAAAAGTGTCGGCTTTTCCTGGTTTTAAGCCTTACTTTATACTTTCAAAAATTGGCAAAAATATTGAACAAAAAAAAAAACGTAAAAAGAAAATGTATAATATCACAATATCGACATTGAGGTATTTGGTCAAAGATATTGTAATATTAGATTTTGTCCGTATCGCCCAGTCCTAATATCATTTATACTTCATCCCCAGACCTTTTCATTCAATAAAACGTTTTTTTTTCTCCACTGGAAGAAGCATCAATGTCAAAGTGTCGTGGGAGGAAGTACAAATGAGCCTTTTAGTTCACGTTTTGGCATGTTGGCGTGTTTCTAAACTAGATAGCTGGAGGAAATAAGGCTTAATACCGTGTAACCATTTAGAGAACAAGAACGGACCCCACATCCGCCGTCTACAGTGGCTTAGATGAGGATTATTACCCAAAACAGTACATGTTCACAACTCTATTACGCACAGTAGTAAAGGAAGATCTGACAGCAGTACCAGTAATGTAATCTATGAGTTAGTTAGTTAAACCCATTTAGACCGGGAAAGAATATGTGGCATTTTTAAGATTTCTTTGGCTATTCAAAAATAGCAGATCTACAAGCTCGTAGATTTTTTTTTTGTAAACGTGAAAGTTTGTGCAAATCTTGTCTTCTAAATCCTAACAGTTTTTTTTTTTAAAACGTATGTTTCTATATCAGTGGTTCTCAAACGTTTTCATGTCAAGGACCCCCCAAAATGATATGTATTTGGCCGTGGACCCCCATCTCAAAATATTTTGTAATAGGGACCCCCATGAAGCAAAGATTTGAGTCAAAAAGTTCCCTTTGAATAATACATATATTTGCACAAAATTTAACAATTTTTCAAAAATGGCAGATCTCGGCACTCGGTGCCGCGCTATGAGCTTGTAGATCTGCTATTTTTGAATAGCCAAATACATCTTAAAATGACACGGGTGCTTTCCTCGGTCTTAATGGATTAAAGTTAGGCGCACTTTTTATAACATTAAAGGGAATCCTAGTTGATGTCGAGACACTTGAAACAAAACATTACAAAAAATAAATAAAACGGTGTGATTCAACTAGTGAGGCGATCCCAAAATACATAACAGTAGAGCCTGGACTCCAGACCAGAGGCCATTGTTTCACCCTGTTCGTCAATCCGTCCCGTCTTCTTATGAGCCTGATTTACCAAACGCCACCTGTTTACGTTAGGCAACGTCGTTGCTGATTGGATAGTGCTCGACGAATCAGCTCGACTGAAAGGCGAAGTGAAAAACAAAACAAAAAATAATAATATATTAAAAAAAAAACGCTGAACGAGTCTGTATAGGGCATAGCAGTGGCGGCCATTTTCTGGTTCCATCGTTCTAGATCCCATTCATTTCTTCCCATAGAGATTTCCAAAAATATTTATATCAATTATTTTAAGCCTAGAATCAAGCCATCCAGGATACTGATGAATCATGACCATAAAACATTTGATTCTGTGAACTTATTTCATTGAAAACCGCAAAACAAAAGGTATTTATTAAATATAGTATATCATATAATTCAATATTCACTTTTTTTCCCCCCACAGAATCAAATGTTTTATGGTTTCATGAATCACCAGGATCCTGGATGGCTTGATTCTAGGCTTAAATTAATTGATATAGATATTTTTGGAAATCTCTATTGGAAATATGAATGGGGTCTGGAAGGATGGAACCAGAAAATGGCCGCTACTGCTACAGTATGCCCTATTCCAGGCTACCAAATACAAGCTGTGTTCATCATCTTTTCAAACCAGTCCACGATCCGGACGGACAGACGGACACGTCCAGAGGTCCGCTCCTCCGCCCCCCCAACTCATGTCCTCTCAGGCAAACCGGGACGGCCGGCCGGACGGACGGAACCACCAACAGGAAAACAGGAACATTTTTAAGTAAAAAAAAAACCCAAAGAAAATCACCCTCAGAGAATAAACGTGGGGTCATACTTCCTGACCTCCTGAAGGAGGCGCTCTCTGTCGCCGAGGGCCTGGGAGAGAGCGGTCTGGACGTCACTCAGCTGCTGGACCTGGAACCAAGATGACCGGCCTGGTTAGTTTAGTATCAAAAAGGTTAAGATGTCATTTAGATTTAGCACGTTATTTAGACAGATGGGACTGTAGGTTCATGTGTTTACCTGGCATCCTATAGTTTCTATAGTTTCAATGTACTGTACATATTATTTTGTGATAGTATATTGTTTAGACTGATGCTAGGTTTACCCTATGATCCTAGTTTACTGAGACTACTACACTGTCTCTCTGCATTTGTAAATGTGTTTATCTTGTCTCTATAAAGAGCGTCTGCTACCTAAATTGTAGTTCCAAATGAATTGTAGTTCTGTTACGGCCCTAGCCGTATGGTTATATTATGTGTGGTTATATTTTGGTTATATGTCTGTGCTATGTGTGGCTTGTGTTATATTGTTGTCTTTCTGTGTTCCATATAAGGTCATGAGTGGTGGTGGAAGCTGTGAGTCTGAGTCTGGGTGTGGTGCTGGTATGAGTGAGTGAGTGATTGCCTTCCAGCTGTCCAGATTGACAGGTCCAGCCTCTGGCCCTGTTCTCCTGCTCCCATTCGTCGCCCCTTTGTCTCCGCCCTAGCCAGGGCTGGCTGTTCTCTGAAGCTCACCTACAAAAGCTCATTCTGCTCTGTCTGTCATGGGGACTGGTTGCTCTCACTTGAAAGAGCTGCAGAGATTCAATCCCTCTGTCTCCCCGAACCCATGTAGCCTGGTCTGATCTGTTCTGTTTTGTTTTGTTTCTGTTTCTTTGCCTTCTGTTTGTTCATTTGTCCATCAGTGACTTTTGATTCAATCAGTTATTTTGTTTGTTCTTTAGCTACTTTTGTTTGCCCTTCAGTTATACTTTTCAGTTTCTTAGTTTAATCTATAATTTAATTATAGTTAAACTTGTTGCTTTTTGCCCAGTATTATTTTGAGTTAAGCATTATCTTGTAACTATTTGTCCACTTCCATTATTTCTTGTATTTAGTTATTCACTCGCCTTGTAGGGGTGTTTGGTTTTTTTGTTGGTTAAACCACTTTGTTTTTGTATGTTCTTTAGTTAGGTAAGTAAGTTTAGTAAATGTATATTTTTCTTTTGTTAGGTTTAGGTTAGGGGTAATTTTCTTTATTAGGCAGCCTTTTTACAAATGTAAACCGGCACCCTGAAGTTCTTTGGCACTGGTGAAAAAAAGACAAAAAGAGTTTGAAATCTCTGCATAAAAAAAGGAAATAAAAACAATTCATTTTTGAAAGCGACTTTGTCCTCCATTATTATGTCACCTCCCCTACCCTAGACAGGGGGTCGTAACATAATTTGGGGGCTCGTCCGTTCCAAATTATAAAAAATATCGATCCAAATTATAACATAATTTGGGGACTCGGCTTGGTTCAAGAGTTTACCCCTGAAACTTATTCCTTTTTTGAGGATTATTTGAATTTGGTTTAATTCGTTCGTTTAACAGGTTGCATGTGTTTGGTTAGGTCCTTCTGGGTTTCGTTCGATCTGGTGAGTAGTCAAAACTTTGCTCCAGTTGTCTGTTTTGGTTGGCAGGTTAGGTAGAGTATTTGATTAATTGTAATGTCCGCGGTAGAACCAGATGAGGTTGCATTAACTTTCCCAACTTCTCCCACTCTAGACAAATTAGATAAATGCACTAAAATTGAGTTAAATTTGATTGCTAAAGTCTTCAAAATTTCTGTCCCATCGGGTGCCAATAAGGCCGAACTAAGGTCTCATATAGAGGAAAAACTTACTGAAAAAGGGATCATAGAGCGTGTAAGCATCGGGCTGGCGGAGAATATGGCTGGGCGTTCGGGTGAGAATGTGGATGAATGTGGAAAATTAATTGTAGTTCCAAATTAATCATGTGATGTCACAATAAAGTTGCACGCTGTGTGTCTGTGGCAATTATTTGAGATAATCGCAATTATTTTGCATAATTGTCATAATCGTTTCCATGTTGAAAGATGTTCATTTTCAAACATTTTCCAAAAATAGCAGAAATCAAATAGCTGATCTACCAGCTTACAACACGTCACGAAGTGACGTGTTGTAAGCTTGTAGATCTGCTATTTCCGCAACGTAAATGTTTTTTTAACTCAATTCCTGCCAATCACGCATAAATGCGATCTATTAAATAGCGCACTTGGCCGCCAAGATCGCATAAATGCGTTCTATTGAAAAATTAAAAAATTGGGAAAAAAATTGGAAAAAAAGGAGATATGATTTTTCGAAGATTTAGACTCCCATCCACTTCCTTGTTAACTCAAAACTTAAAAATTCTGTATCTTGGCTCCTGAGTACTTTTTTATTCAATGAAAAACTCTGGCAGACAACAGCAAAAAATCTGAAATAACTCTGGCAGGTGAAGTGTTAAGTCATGTGTCAGTGTCATTTCTTTGTCATTTCTTTGTATATTTTATTATCTGTCATATTTACCCTGTGCAATGTTTTATCACAAAGCCTAATATGTGTATTCATATGTTCCAATGCTCAACGCCAAAAACACAATTAAATTGTTTATCGCAATTATTTGTGTGACAATTAATCGCCAACTTAGGTTTGTAATCGTGACAGCATTATGCGTGTCGCACACCTACAACGGCCCATCTACAAGCTTGTAGATCTGCAAGTTTCTGTGCGCAGCAAAGTATACATGATCTTGGCCTTAATCAAAACCCAAGACGCGTTTAGCTTTAGGTAAACGCTGTGTGTAGATCAGATTGTTATCTTAGTGCTGGGTTTAATTACAATACTGGACATCCTCACTGACGTAGAGGATGTTGCTTATGAATAAATGATTAGCTTGTACACACAGACGCTAGGTGTCATGTTTACCTGGTGTCCTGGTTACTTTGTACAACTTAATTGTTTTTTTGTTCCTCTCCTGTTTAATTTATTGTTTTGGTAGCTCTTGTTTTTACCCTGTGGTTTGTTGAGCAAGGTTCATGTCACTGTCCCATTTGTCCCACTTTTTCTTCTTCTAGGCTCTTGGTTTACCCCTGATCCTAGATTACTGAGGCACTACAACGTCTCTATGCATTCGATGTATGTGTTTGTTTGCCTTGCTTAGCCTACTGTAAATCGCTCTGGATTGAGAGCTAAATGCCTAAATCATACATGGGCAACTGGTGACCCGGCGGGCCACATGCGGCCCCCACCTTCACTTAATGCGGCCTGCAGGTTAATATGGGAATACTGATACATTATTGATTTCAGCTGTTACAATTCCAAACATGCAAACATGACCCGCTTTAATTACTTCAGTCTATATTAGTAGCTTAATGACTAGTATTAAAATGTTATTGTCTTTTTCTATGTCCAATGTATTTGTATTTAAGTTCATAAAGTTAACATAAGTATAACTAAATGCATTTGAAATAAAAAATAAATAGAAATTCCAAAATAGCAAAAAAAAAAGGATCTGGATTCCAATTCAAAATAGCAAAAATAGCAGATCTGCAAGTTCAAAACATGTCGCACTGCCACGCGTTTTGAGCTTGTAGATCGGCAATTTTTGTATTTTTGCTACTTTTGTGTGACATAGAATGGCGAAAAAAGTTAAAATACTGAGAGACAGTATATGCAATGGGGCCCTCTGGAGCTAGTGTGGAAATATAGTGGCTCTCTCCATCATCAAAGTTATTTGATGAGTAAATTGTAATTGTAAGATCGTCAAGTGGTTAACATATAGTTAACGATGACATAATCGCCTGATCACCATTATTTATGACAATGAATGGTCAGAGTAGATGCTCATTGGAAGCAGAGCAGTGTGTGTCTATTGGCTCCTCCCACCTGGTCATGTTGCTGAGGATCAGAACAGGAAGAGGAAGTGGTTGGATTGTGAAGGCAGCCTGAGCCCCCGTGAACAGCTGCCGACATGTTAGGGACCCCCACCCCGTCTGCACCTGGAACACACACACACACACATTTTAATTATTTATTAGTGTGGTTGCCCTAACAGGGCAACCAGACTATAGTACTCTATACACTTTATTCCACTTCAAGATAAACAATATTTCGAACCACATCTCCTCCCACAGTTTTTATCCCCTAATGTTGTGCCATATATCAAAATGACCATCTAAATCGGGAATCGTGCGCTTGTATTTTGCTAAGAGATTGGTTAAATAGTTTAATTGATATTGATTTATTAGTGCATTAAATTCACCCATCCACTTTAATGGAAAAGTGAAAAAACTCAAATTCAAGTATTTTTTTCTCAGAAACCGTAAGAGCTAGAGTTACCAGATTTGGAGGGATAATTCATAATTAAGTCCCAAATTATTGAAAAAAATATCACACCATTCGGCCTCATGGTGGCGCTATAACAGCCCCCTTTACGTTTTGGCCTGTAACTCTTGAACCGTAGGTCCGAAAATCAAAATTTCTTTTCACCTGGATTCCTTGGGTCACTACGCATCTCCCCATATAGCCCACGCCCATTTGCGTCAGGATAGATTTTTTTATATTGATTTATTTCTGCATTAAATTTCCCCATCCACTTTAATGGGAATTGCAAAAACTCCCATTCAAGTATTTTTTTCTCGGAAACCGTACGGGCTACAGTTACAAGATTTGGAGGGGAGGTTAATAGTTTTTTGAAAAATTATTAAGAAAATAATCACACCAGTCGGCCACATGGTGGCGCTATAACAGCCCCCTTTACCTTTTGGCCTATAACTCTTGAACCGTAGGTCGTAAAATCAAAATTTCTTTTTCCCTGGATTCCTTGGGTCACGACGCATCTTTCCATATAGGCTACGCCCATTTGCGTCAGGATAGATTTTCCGCCATTTTGATTTTTCTTCAAAACACACTTTTTGCTCCTTTTCCTTCAATTTTTTTCCAAATCTCACACAAATCGGTACACGTGATCTATGGACCCATGCGATGAATATATCCAAACGGCATATTGATAGTCCTTACCGTTCGTCCGTAATTGGCTTCCAAAGTTAGCGGGAGGGGCCCGTTTTACAAAGAATGCCAAAAATCACGAACGAAACGTCCAATCGATCCCAGATTTGAATCACATGTCGAGGGTGGTTTAATCAACAAATCCCCAAAAGCATTTCCACTTTGACCCATAGGGGGCGCCACAAATGCGCAAAATGTAACCGTTCGATGCAAAAACATGATTTTTGGGGGATCAATCCTCTCAAAATGAAACGCAGGCGATCTCAGGAGTGACGACACAATGTAATTGGCGCAGCCTCCGACGTTATTCCTCCCGGCGTATTCCTCGAGTCCCGGCGGCCGCGACCCGCGACCGGCGTCGGCGCAACCACACTCTGCAATTTCCCCGGAATTGCGACGCGTCTAGTTTGAATCAGTGTTGATTTCGTTGACTAAAACTATGACGAAAAATGTTTGTCAACTACTTTTTTTCACTGACCAAAACAAAATAAAAAATAAACTACGATGGCTAAAACTAAGACTAAATATATTGATAAATTCGTCAACAAATAAAAACTAGACTAAAATGTTAGTGAGTGACTAGAGGAGAAGAGATCCAGTAGAACTAAAAGACAAGTCATTTTGTTTGATTGTGCTCGGGTGTTGCACTCTGAAAATAGCAGATCTACAAGCTCACGACGTGTCGCGCTGCGACGCGTTGTGAGCTTGTAGATCTGCTATTTTCAGCATGCAACTAAGAAGTAAAATCAGCCATTACGCCACCATCACGGCACCGCCAAAATACATTTTAGTCGATTAAATCAACTGTAGATTTAGTCAACTATAATCTTATATTTAGTCGACTAAAACTAGACTAACATTAAAACATTTCAGATTACTAAAATATGACTAAACTGAAATGGAATTTTATTCGAAAGACTATGACTAAAACTAAATCAAAATGTTCTGTCAAAATCAACACTGTCTCTGGCCTTATGCACCTTATATCATACTGTACCAGCTGGATTATGCTATGTGTATTAGAGCTCTTCACGGGTACAAAAAAACAAACCGAAATGGTCCCAGGAAATTTGGTCCGATTCCGAGCCGTTCCGAGATTATTTTAAAATAACGGAATCGAACCCTAGTGGACCCGTGACAATTTGGTTCGATTCCGAGCCGTCCTGACTCCTGACTTTTTTCCCTTCCAGAACCGGACCCTAATTGGCTCTGTGAAATTTGTTTCCGAGATCCGATTATTTCCGAGATTCCGAGACAGACTCGACCCAGACACCCCTTCAAAAAAGATGATGAAACTAAAAGAGTAAATAAATAAATACGCGCAGAGGTATTCATTTAACTCATTGAGTGCCAGAATTGCCAGAATTATTTCAGAATGATGTTGTCCCAGTGCCAGCGTTTTTTTCACAGAAAACAAAAAGTGAAGGAAGCGAGATACAGCCCTTTTCAGTTCTAAGTTAAACAAGGAGTGGATGGAGCTGCAAATCTTCAGATGATGATATCTTGGGTTCTGACCATGTTTTAAAAAAATGTTTTTTTACTATTTTTTCAAAAACACGTCAAACACGTCATTGGCACGTTGAGCCATAGCGGTAAAAACACGTGAAACACGTTAATGGCACTCAATGAGTTAATATGAGTGACAAAAGCTTTTCTTTGTAAATGAATGTGGACTTTATGAAATAATAGCAGACCTATTGACCAACGACCATTTTATGATCAAAGCTTTGCTTTCACCTCATCAGAGGAATCCATGATTTGCACAGCTGTGTTTTCAAATCAGCCTGGCAGCTGGCTTGCCTTGCAGTATGGTGGTGCGCACCACCAACTTTTTTTGTTGTTGCGCTGCAGTAGTCTGATATATTAAACCAGCCTAAAAAATAACGCAAGATGCACAACCATTCATGTCGCTGCATGCCGCACTAAACCTGATCCTACGTCTGTCTAAAACATCACACACAAGTTAAACAGCACTTCATTGCGTTTCTCTCCTCATTAATGCAGCCACACACACACACACACACACACACACACACAGTGGGAATACTACGGGTCTTCTCGGATCCACTCGGGTATTACACATAATGATGGACAGACCCGAGTTCCGAGGTAATAGGCTCTATTCACAGCAGCCATATTGTTAAGAAATTCACAGGTGTTACCAATGATACTAATGAAGGCTCTGTTCCATTCAGGTCAAACAGAGTCAGGGTGCTGATATTGTGCATGTTGGCTCACTGGAAACACTCTGTTACACCAGTGGGTCTACAGTTGGGGTCCAGGGACCCTCATGGGCTTCCAAATGCCCCCTTACAGGTGTGTAACTCTGAGAGTGTACAAATGGAACCAAATGGACCCGTAAGGGTCCATTTGGTTCCATTTGTACACTCTCAGAGTTATGGAGGTCGTGGAACCCACTGTGCTAGACTAAATGGAACAGAGCCTTCATTAGTATCATTGGTAACACCTGTGAAGGAAGTGATAATATGGCTGCTGTGCATAGAGCCTATAGTGCCGATTCCGACCCGGCCCCGAATGATTATGATAAAACACGGATCCGACCCGTCTGGTATTTTCGGAATCGGGGAGTTCAAATATGATTACTTTGGGGGGTTACGGCCTGAAAAGGTTGAGAACCACTGTGACTTTGTTAGGGCAGTGCCAGATGATGTCATTGAAAACATGTTCCTTTGTAGTGCGTTTTCACCTTTGACCCTGAGGATGCCATCGTCTCCTCGCTCCAGGACCACCTGGTCTAGGACGAACGTAGAGGGGACGGGCTGGGGGGCCGTGGGGTAGATCCTGGGACCATCGTCCTGTAAAGCAAGGACAATCCCATTATTATTAACCAACTTTAACCTGGTCTCCCTGTTTTGGGCATGCCATAATACTTATTAAAAGTATAACAATTTTCACAATTATTCAACATTTTTGTTCCGAAAATAGCCAAAGTGTAGTGCAGTTTTTGAATAACCAAAGTATAATGAATTCTTTTTACAAGTTTTCAAAATGTTTTCAAAAGTTAGAAAATATCCAAAGTATAGTACATGTTTTTTGATTAGCCAAACTATAATACAGTTTTTGAACACCCAAAGTATAGCAAAGTTTGTGAATAGCCAAACTATAGTCTAACATATAATAAAATACAGTGGGGTTTTAATTGTTAAGGACATAGTCTAATCCTTATTGTATAAGTTGCAGCTCAAACTGACATTTTGAACAGTGATGTGACAGCAACAATGATGTGACAGCAGTAAAACTTTAAATTTAGGTATTTAGCAGACACTCTTTATCCAGAGCGACACACTACCTGGACGCCTGAGCAGAACCTCTGACGCTAATCTTTCAGATCGGTCTGTTATAGCGCCACCAGGAGGCCGATTTTTGCTAAATATTATGTTTTTATATTAATCCTACAAATTTTGTCCAAACATCACACAAATCGGTACACATTATCTCTATAGACATGCGATCAAGACGGATGTATGGCTAGGATTGACATTTAAACTTTGCAGGAGTGGCTAGTTTTGAACAAAATGCCTCAAATCATAAACGCATGTATCGCTATAGTCATGTGATCAAGAGAGATCAGTCCGATTTTTCATATTTCATTTTTTGGGCAGTGGTGGCCTAAAGGTTAGAGGAGCGCCCTCGTTGCCGGAAGGTTGCCGGTTCGAATCCCCGGACCGGCAGGAAAATCTGGGTGGGGAAGTGGATGTTCACCACTTCCCCAACACCACTGAAGTGCCCTTGAGCAAGGCACTGAACCCCAACTGCTCCAGTGGAGCTGCGTAGTGGCCAACAGTATAAGACTGTGGTTGTACTAGTCAGCTCCCAGGTTTTAATGTGTCTGTCTGTCTGTGTGTGTGTTTCTATGTGCAGGGCGTTGCTGAAAATGAGCACTTGTGCTCAGCTACTACCCTGGGTAAATAAAGAACAAAACAAATATATATATATATATATTCCATCCTGATTGGCAAATTCCGAACATTGCTGGCCCACAATAACCTACCTGACCTGGCGGAGACCTGTGCTCCGAGGAGCACGTTTTTTTTCTGATTCCAAATAGGATACCATGTCAACAAATGAACCTGGCATCTGTCTAAATCGTTGGTTCTCAAAGTGGGGTCCGGGGACCCCCAGGGGTACTTGAGGGGGTTCCAGGGGGTACCCAGCTAAATGATGTACAGGAACCAAATGGACCCTTATGGGTCTGTAACTCTGAGAGTGTACAAATGGAACCAAATGGACCCTAACGGGTCCATTTGGTTCCATTTGTACACTCTCAGAGTTAGATTAACATTGATTTTACAATATGAATTGGGGTCCCAGAGATAGAAATGCCATTAAATGGGGGTCCGTAGCCTAATGCATGTCAAACTGGGGGTCCTTGAAATTGAAATGGTTGAGAATCACTGCTATAGAGCCGTAAAAATCATCTCTTATGGGGGTCCCTGGCATATCTTTTCAAATGGGGGTCTATGGGGGGCTAATAAGTGTCAATTTGGGGGTCCTTGACATGAAAAAGTTTGAGAACCACTGGTCTAAATAACATGCTATCTAAATTACATTTTAAACTTTGCATAAGACTGCATGGTGATCATAGCGAGGTCAAGTGCTACGGGCTAAGGTGGAGTCTGAAGAGGTGCGTCTTCATGGGTGGACCTACCTTCATGGTGACGGTGATGTTGCTCAGGTGGACCTTCATGGGTGGACCCTCCTCGGCGCTCAGCTCGTCCTCCAGGAAAGGCCCCAGGTTGGCGACGGTGGAGCCCAGCAGCTCCAGCTGGCAGCCCCGCACCGCCACCTCCATGAAGCCCTGGGGGGCCGTGGAGGGTCCCATCTCGGCACGCATGCAGACCACCGCCGGGGACCCCCCCCTGCCGGGACCCCCCTGGCCGTCTGGAGACTGAGCAGCTCCGACTGGGACTGGACAAAAAAGGAGAGAGACGTCCATTTCAGTCACTCTCAACCTTTGCCTTTTTTATTTTTTTATCCATTTTTCACCAAGTGCCAATTGCCTAAGCTTGTAATCCTGGGCACTATTCTCCCTCTGCCAGCCTGGGGAGAACCCCGAACTGAGCTCATGCTTCCTTCAATGCATGAGGAGTGAGCAGGCCGCTTCTTATCACCTGACAGGGGGGAGTTTCCCCGTTAGGACGTAGCGTGTGGAAGGAACACGTTATTCCAACCAGTTCCTTTTCCCTCCATCAGGCGCCCCGGCTGACCAGGGGGAGGCAGTATAGAGACCAGGATTACTGCATGTTTTTGTGAGGGTACCTACCTACCCTAGGGGACACGGGGAGAACATGCAAACTCCACACAGAGAGGCCCTTTCACCAACCCCACCTAGGGTATGGGCACTGATGACGCAGAGGAGAGAACACTCCCACAGCGCCCACGGCGTCCCCGGCGGGAATCGAACCCAGGACCTTCTAGCTGTGAGGCGACAGCACTACCAACTGCGCTGCCGTGCCCAAATGTAACTATTTTCAAAGCGTTTCGCGCTCATAGCGTTGATGTTTTTTCAAAGGAAGGTTACCTTACCTTGTATGAGACCCGCCTGGAGGTCAGAGGGCCTGACGTTGCCCATCTGGACCAGGTTGATGTTCTGGACCTCCAGAGCCACCAGCTGATCTTCTCCCTTCATCTCCAGCACGCAGGAGACCCCGCCCAGGACCAGCACCACCACTGAGGACTACAACGACCACAATACAATATGAGGACTACAACGACCACAATGCAACATGAGGACTACAACAACCACAATACAATATGAAGACTACAACCGTGAGCTTGTAGACTGGGCTATTGTCAACGATGTTTGATTAATCTCAGCAATAATGACATACTGTAAATATGGACACCAGGTTTAAAGTGTGATTGAACTAATGGATTGATGCGAGTATATCCACCCCCCATATCAGACGAGGGATGCGACCATATGAAAATTACATGTCAAGATTATTGTGGCAAAAATAATAGGCTCTATGCACAGCAGCCATATTGTAAGACATTCACAGGTGTTACCAATGATACTAACGGAGGCTCTGTTCCATTCTGGTCAGACAGAGTCAGGGTGCTGATATTGTGCATGTTGGCTCACTGGAAACACTCCCAAATGGCCCTTTACAGGTGTGTAACTCTGAGAGTTATGGGGGTCGTGGAAAACTGAAATTCAAAAATCTGAGAACTAAACTACACTGCTACACTAAATGGAACAGAGCCTTCATTAGTATCACTGGTAACACCTGTGAAGGAAGCGATAATATGGCTGCTGTGCATAGAGCCTATTGCGATTAACAATATCATCGCGATAATCAAAATATGCTTAAAAACTTACAATGCCACTTTTATTAAACCACTTGGACCCCCAGCATCCCTATTCTGGAGGGAACGTTTGCCAAAAATAGCAGATACAAGCCCTCAACGCGTTGCGAGCTTGTAGATCTGCTATCGATTAGATTAGTTATTGTGTAGAGTGAAATACGAGCGTACCAAATGCGCTCTTTACAGGTCTGTTTTATTCAAGTATAGAGGGTTTAAGTGGTACTAAATGTCAAGCTCAACGAAAGCCAATAGGCTCTATGCACAGCAGCCATATTGGAAAGAAATTGGGCCCCTTCTTACTTCCTTCACAGGTGTTACCAATGATACTAATAAGGCTCTGTTCCATTCTGGTCAGGGTGCTGATATCGTGCATGTTGCTCACTAGAAACACTCCATTTTGGTTCCCAAATGGCCCCTTATGGTGGTTGTGTAACTCTGAGAGTGTACAAATGGAACCAAATGGACCCTTACGGGTCCATTTGTACACTCTCAGAGTTATGGGGGTCCTTGAAAATAAGACAACCACTATGCCACACTGAATGGAACAGAGCCTTAATTAGTATCATTGGTAACACCTGTGAAGGAAGTAAGGAAGGGGCCCAATTCATTCCCAATATGGCTTCTGTGCATAGAGCCTATTCATCCTAGTGTATGACGGAGGAGAATTTCACGATAAATTAAAAACTCTTCGATACGATTATTGTGAGCGTTTTTTTTATCACGATAAACAACATTAACGATTATCATCCGATCCCTATCAGACATGTCCTCAGTACTTTGGGACGGTATATAGTAATACCCACCATATCAGGTACCATGTCCTCGGTGCTTTGCGACAGGGAGCTGCTGAGATCATTGGACGAGCCCCCCTCTGTGCCGTGGCCGGACATCGATACCGACGTGTTGCTGGGACGCATGGACTCGATACCCGACTCTGGAACCACAACCAACAAGCACATTGTTTCCAAAACATTCATATCATTAGAGAATTGCTGAAAAAAATGTATGAACAATCCTCCCTGATATAAGTGGTCAAGACAAGACCATCTTTTTTATTTTACCTTTATTAACAGTATTAAAGCTGCCTTTTCTGTGAGAATAAAACCTTATTTTGGACAAATCCATATGGTAGAGCATGTTTAACCCATTAAAACCGGGGACGCATCTGTGTCATATCAGATTCGAGCTGGCCGAATCTGAAACACATTACGGCCCTAACACATTATTTCATACTTTGTCTATTCAAAAATAGCAGATCTACAAGCTCGTAGCGCGTCACTTCGTGCCGCGCTACGAGCTTGTAGATATGCTATTGTTTTTAAATCTTGAAAATCTTTGCAAATCTTTGAATACCCGCTTATATATTCGTTTAAAGCGAACATTTTTAACTCAAATCTTTGCTTCTGGGGGGGGGGTCCCTGGAACAAAACATTTTGAGATGGGGGGTCGGCGGTAGCCTGGTAAAGCCCCTCATTTCCATTTGATTTCAGGAAGGAGTCTGGCCTGAAGGCTTGTCTGGGCGTTTCTAGCCCGTTCACCAAATGGACGAGCATATCAGCGCCGTCGCTCATCGTTCTGTGATGGACAGCGAAAGTTGGCCAATCAGGTGGCGAGTTTGAGTGAGCCCGAATGGAACCGAGTGCAGCCTGAGTGCAGCCGACCAAAAACGAACGGCAGCCATCTTCTTTGACCGCAGTGTTTTCTACTCTCTTCTAAACTTCAAAAACGCTCTCAAACGTCTATTTTGAGGCACGGAATTTATTTTTAAGATATCGTTTGGATAGAATTTACTTGTTTAACTTCATATATGTGGTCAATTAATCATGACAGAGCCTATTCAAAAATAAAAAATCAGAGAACCGGCAGGGGCGGGCAGTGACACGCATGTATCCAAATAAGGCAACCTATTTTGGGCATGGCCGTCTCAAAAGTCCTGTTGTGTCACATTAGTCTGGAGGTGGTAAAAATGTACTGGCTGAAGGGGAACACTGCTGATTAGCTGAGGGGGTTGTCAGTCAACGGTATTACTCCCGCCCAAATCCAGCCCACAGCCAAATTGCCGAATGGGCGATCATGCCAGACTCACTCCTGAAATAAATTACAAATGAGATTTCCGGAGGGAGGGTTTACCAGACATGGTCGGCGGCCAAATACATATCATTTTGGGGGTCCTTGACATGAAACAGTTTGAGAGTCACTGATAAAGCAACATAGGTTTTTCAGAACACTGTTCAGATATTTTGTAGAATCGTAATATAACTAACACAACTGTGGTGGTTGTATTTGGTCTCTGTACTTGCTCATGGACACTTCCAACACTTTGCTGGGGCCTGGAATCAAACCTGGGACCTTCGGCTTCCCAAGCGGTCTGGTCTCTCTAACCATTCAGCTATGGCCGCCCATGGAACACTAGGGTTGAAGTGTGCGTGTGTGTGTGTGTACACAATTGTCAATTGTTTGTACGAGCTCTTGTTTTATTGGATCTTGTTTATTTGATACACTTGGTTTTAGCTCTTGCTCATTTTATGTTCCTATTTGCCTCATCCGTTTATGAAAAAAAGTAGGTAGCTGATATAGTGCACTTTTACCTTAGCACTAGGTATACTCTTAGTTGCTTGTTTTAGAAGAGAATGCACTTAAGACTTCCGGTAATTAGTAGTTTTCTTGCCTACCTATGTTGAATGCGCTTATTGTAAGTCGCTTTGATAAAAGTACCTGAATCCATGAGAACAACGAAGGCGTCGCTGATGTCACCGTCCAATGACAGGTGGTCGTCAGGCAAACTTCCGTCCATGATGGAGCTGTCCAAGGAATTCTGGGAAGGTGAGTTTTTCATGGACTGTAGGCGTGAAGCCAGGGAGGGGGAGGAGTCATCTGAGCGCTGGGCGTCCCTACGCACACAAACACACACACACACACACACACACAGGTTTGTATCACTACACTTGTGAGGATATCAACATTTTAGCATCATGTTATGAATGATTTTTTTCTGCATTTGTAACCATAAGTCTTAAGCCAAAAAATAGCCGATCTACAAGCTGACAACGCGTCGCACCACTGATATTATAGCATCACAAGTTTTTTCAAAGATTTAGAAGACATTTTGTAGAATCCCCCAGAAGCAAAGATTTGAGTTACAAATGTTCGCTTTGAAAAATATATATAATATATATTTTTTAAAGCGAACATTTGTAACTCAAATCTTATGCTATAAGCAAAAGATTTGCAAAATATTCACGATAAAAAAGAAAGAAATAGCAGATCTACAAGCTCATAGCGCGGCACTCGGTGCTGCGCTATGAGCTTGTAGATCTGCTATTTTGGAATAGCCAAAGACATCTAAAAACACAGATGCGTTCCCGGATTGAAAGGGTTAAGGAGGCTTGATATTGGATGGGATTTGAAGTCCTCTGCTAGCTTTGAAAATGTGTACAAATAGTTTTTTTCTTGATATAAAATGAAATGCCCATAACAGGGATGTCAGGGTTGATGTTCTGTTGGCATGCAGCAGGCGGTCCAGCTGGAGATACGTCATAGGGTAATCTACTAAATGACATCATCATTTAATGACCTCACAATTTGATCGTCACAACCAGTCCCTTTAAAATGAAATGTCAAATGAACAAAACATCAGCAACCTTTACCTACAAATCATGCTGCTTGTAGTAACTTCTGAATATTTTGTTAACAGCGCTGAAGTAACTAAGTACATTTACTCAAGTACTATAACGAAAAAACATCACATGGATGCACCTGGGACGTATCATCAGTGTTGTAGCCTGGGGTCATAGGATGTTTCGGGTCTCGCAACATACACCCTCGCCCAGGTGACCCAGCCAGGGTTGATCAAGCCCCGACTTACGTCCCAGGTAGCTACCCACGGTCAGTCCTAAATAGGGAAAGACAGGGCCACTCAATACGCTTGTCCGAAACTACTCTGCCAGGAATGGGGGAGAGGAATTGCTGGTACGTGGAGGGGCTAGGCTCTGTGGATGGCCTCCTGGCCGGGCTCCTCCTCCATCTCACCAGGTCTAGGACCTGTGCGTTGCACCAGACTCCCCCGCTCCAAACACTATACTTAAGTACAAATTTTGAGGTATTTTTAATTTACTGGATTATTTAAACATTTCTGTACTTTTACTTCTACATCTCAGAGGTAATTAACACTAGCATGACTGAGGTTTCATTTATACCTACACAGCCTGAAATACGATCATTTTGATCCCCAAATAAGGCTATCCTATTGGCTACTGTCTCACCTCTGTGCTCCAGACCAGCTCACAGCTTCTCCCCCAAACCGTGGGGGGTTCCATTGTCTTCTAAATAGCCATTAACGTCTCAATTGCACTCTGCTCAGTCAGTGAACCCACATAATGTTGTTGTTGTTGTAGGCAGGCACAAACATTATAAAATAGTAATGTAGTATATATATATATATATACGTATATAAAATAGTATTATAAAATGTAATGGTAACTGCAGATTCTGTATGTAAAATCTTTATAAAAAAAAGCGTATAAAACAGCGCAATCTGTAGCGTCACATTAAACTCTTCAGTGAAACATGGAGCCTATATGAACGCTGAAGCCACTCTCTAATTACGTGACTATCTCCATTGTCCAAAACACATGGATATCTCTTGACAAACCAATATTAGTATTATTCATAATAATACTATTCACATTATTTGCCTATTTATGCGTAAGCATAAAGCGTCTCCTTCTATCATCACTTTCCACGTCGTTGACAACAGCGCAACACGTGAACACGTTGGTATGTTTCCACATGTGACCAATCCTGCGCAAAATATCTGATCTACAAGCACAAAACAGTTGCTGCGTGACAAGCTGTATGCTTGTAGATCTATTCTTTTTCCGCTGCTTTGCAATGAAAGTGAACGTTGAAACGGGTTGCCAAATCTTGAGAGAGAAATAAGCAGGCAGGTCTATGAAAATGTTACTGCATGCGTTTTGCCCTGAGAAAACAGTGAGACATGAAGCATTGTCAAATGAAATTGAATTCTTAAAGGGACATTTCACCCCTGGAAGAAACTGACCCAATGGTAATGAAGTTTAGGACTCAATTATTATTATTTTTGTGAATGATCTGTGTTTTGAGATATATAGTAATCTTCGAACATCTCGTGACGTTATTTACGTCACGAGATGTTACATCATTCCTTTCCGCACTACATGTTGTCTCGACGCGTCATGCAGCCAGCGGACAGCCCCCCACCCCCCTCCTGCCAGAGATTTTAGACACAACAGAACACAGAAAACAGCCCAAACTGCGCATTTGTTCGCGGACCTTTTGTTAAATTTGAAGAGTGACGCATTACTTTACCTGAGTTACATCTTCTGATAGTTGTACTTGAATGTTGACATGAAATAATAATCCTGTGTAGTGTTTCACAAGCGCAAGCGTGAAAGAATCCAAATACAACGTGGAGATGGTAAACAAACTGACTTCCAGTGTTGCCAGATATTGTGAAAGAAATAAGAAACCAGGTCTATGAAAACAAGCCCAAAAGAAGATAACTAAGCCAAGAGCACTTTAACATGGGATAGTATATATTTGAAAAATGCCGATCTACAAGCTCACAACACGTTGCGATGTTACCCATTGTGAGCTTGTAGATCTGCTATTTTCCAAAAAATCTTGAGGGGAAAAAAGTGCAAAATGTGGAGTATTTTTTAATCGTTTAACAACACATATTTGGTTGGGGCTTCCTGGCACAAAATATAATTTCAGATCGGGGTCCGTGGAAAAATACATGAACATCTTTGAGAACCACTGGTTTAAACAACAATCAAAACATTTGGATACAAGCCCAAATATCAACTACATTTTAGAAAGAAGCCGCTTATAATAAGCAGACATGGCAACACTGCCATGCTGTTTCAACGTCGTTGTTGGAGATCCCACCCACACCGCACCTCCCCTGCCACAAGGAGGGGCAGTGCACCAAAAGCATTATGGTCATTGTAGTAATAAGCAGTCCAGTCAAAACCTAGTCAAACACACAGATTTCATTATTTTTCTGGCCATAGGGTGCAAATTTTAAATTGTGCTACTGTTATCTACTACAAATACTATTACCATTGAGTGATTGCAGTTTCTTCCAGGGGTGAAATGCTCCTTTAACTATATATATAACTAGTAACTAAAGTTTTCAAATACCTAATTGTAGTGGAGTAAAAGTATGCATGAAGCTAATCTAAACAATATGAAAATATATTTATATCTGCAAAGTAACTAGTAACTGAAGTTTTCAAATAATTGTAGTGGAGTAAAAGTACAAGATTTGCCTCTGAGCTGTAGTGGAGTAGAAAAGTATTACCATTATAATGTAATTATATATATAATAATAATAATAGAAAGACGTGGAAAAACAACCCCAAAGTCGCTTATAATAAGCAGACATGGCAACATAGACTCGCAATGCAGCAGTTCTCTGCTGCGCTGTGGGCCGCTCTGCGGGGGGTAAACGAGGTGTAAAGTGCTCTACCCTGGGGGAGAGAGGGGGAGAGCGGTCAATTTAGCCAAAATATGACGACTGGGATGGTATATATGGTATATAATTCATATTTATAATACGTTTAAAAAAAAAAAAAAAAACGGAGATGATTTGAAACAAATATTTAGGAAAAGTCATGAAAGGGGAACTTTCTCAGAGCTTCGTGAGAGAAGATAATCCACTTTAAAATCTCAAAATCGGTCATGTTGATGGCTTAGTCATGCAAGTGTTAAATAAATATTGTACTTTTACTCCACTACAATTATTAGAAAATTCACTAGTTACTTTGCAGATATAAATTGTTATATTATAAAACATAAATTAACCACTTTAGCCCTATTTTACACATACACATTCTTTTTTAATAATCGTTTTTTGACATGTGTGAATCGATTCAAAATCGTCCATGTCAGCATCGCGATTAGTCTATGTCTGCTGTGTAGCTGAACACCCTGGCCCTCATTTATCAACGCGGTCCAAATAATGGGCGTACGGCGAGATCACCGCAACTTTCGGCATTTATCAATATATCCTGACGTTGGCTTCAGCCTACCGTGCGTTCAGATCTCACGTCTGGTCGAGAGCATTTGTTGACGCTGGCTGCACCCGTTTGTTCCATTGTAGACCTGCGGAGCAGCATTGTCCTGACTGTCTGACAGGCATCTGGACACATATCCACTCCACAATGTATATATATATATTTTTTTAAAACGTTTTTGTTCTTTTACATACTCATAGGTAGTACAGACATTTACTGATGCAAATAAGCAAATAAACAGAGTATCTCCAAACAGTGAAGAAAGTAATTAACAGTATTCCACAATGTATATCTAACACACAAATAAATAATCCCTGTGAAAATATAACATTTTATAAAGTAATTTAAACAAACTGCTTTAACAGTCATTCAGATAAGATATGGCTGCATTGAAAATAGTGTCGCATCGCGACGCGTTGTGAGCTTGTAGATCTGCTATTTTCAAAATATACGAGCGCTTTTGCGAGAGCATTTTTGGGAGTCGGGACTCCCGACCATCTTTTCATGGACAGTGAGGTCTACAAACTTACAGTAGCGTGTCCTATGGTGTGGAGTTATGTAGGCAGTAGGCTACAACCTGGCTGGGTTGAGGATATATAAACCCGACGCTCCAATTTCTTATTAACGTGGCGGCACCGCCGGCACGGGATCACTGCAGCCCTCCTGAGTCTCATGGGGAATAGCCTACATGACTGCTTTATTTTAGTGTAACTCGAACGCGCACTGCTCGGTATGGGTTAAATAAATGTATATACAAACGTATTATATTCATGGCGATGTGATTGGTATCATAATATGTCATTCATGTAGGCTACAAGCCTACGTGACAAAGATTGTACCGTTACGGATTACATGAAAGACACAGTTGGGCGTGTGTGTGTGTATGGCGAGGCGAGCGGGGCAAACTCTTTCTTACTTGCTTTCCATGCGTTGTTTGGTCGTATTCTGGTTCTTCGAGAATATTTAAGGGCGTGTTATTTAAATGACGCTCGGACACTTATCAAGACTCCGGCCAAATGTACACTAGGATTGGCTGTATAGGATCACTTCATAAATGACTTGGACGTTGGTGTACGGCCGAATTTATGGAAAAATATAAGCCTTTTTTACGCTCCATTGATAAATGAGGGCCACTGTCTGCTGTGTATCTGAACACACTGTCTGTCTGTGTAACTGAACACACTGTCTGCCGTGTAGAACAGGGGATTCAATTTTGCCATATTAGGAGATCGACAGTCATCAGCTTCCCTGATTGGCCAACCCAACTGATTGGCTTCAGGGATTGGCCAAGCTTTGCGTGACATTTGTGCCACTGAACCAATATAAGTGATGACGCGCACATTATGACTTAATTGTTTTTCAGGTGAATACAACCTGATCTACAGTGTGAGAAATGTTCTGGACGGTACATCTGAATGGAGGACCAAATGGATACTATTATTCTGCTGTTGCAGTGGAGCACAAGGTGTACGCCTTTGGAGTATTTCATTATGACAACATGACTCAGATTGATGTCCAAGTTTTCAACACTGTGTCTTTACGCTGGAGGAAGTTAAACCTGGTGACAACAGGAAGACAACGCCACCTCGAGGCTCACGCCTATCCTAAGGGCCACATAGCTGTGCTGATAGAAGATATGGTCTACATCTGGGGAGGGTCTCCTCACTGCAACGTGCTTTATGCATTTGATGTCGACACCCACAAATGGTTCAAACCCAGGGTGTCTGGGACTGTTCCGGAGGGGAGGTGTTACCACTCAGCCTGTGTCTTGGGGAAGGTCATGTATATCTATGGAGGATATACCCAGCCTACGTTATCTAAGTTGGACACCGCCACAATGGTCTGGGCTTTAGTCAACACCAGAGGTACTCCACCACCTGTTCCACGGTGTCACTCTGCCACCATCATCGGGACAAAGATGTTTGTATTTGGAGGCCGTAGTACTGACCCCAGGGGGGGTCAGTACTACAACTATGTCAGTGTGTTTGACACAGAGACCAACTGCTGGCTGAACACACCTTCTGCACAGCTTCTTGCAGAAGGACGCAGGGATCATTCAGCCTTTGCCTACAATGGAGAGCTGTACATAATTGGTGGTCGCCGCGCAGCTAACCTTCAATACTTCAATGATCTGTGGAAATTCAATCCAGAGACATTCTCCTGGAAGAAGGTTCAGCCCAAGGGGAACGGACCAGCTCAAATGTATCGCATGAGGTGTTATCGCATGAGCTGTTGCATTATGGGAGATCGTATCATCCTCTTTGGGGAATGCCAAGTTTACACCGGATGTACTTATGTCCTGTCTATCCTAGACTTGAGTCCTAGCCTCAAGACGTTATGTAAGCTAGCAGTCATTCAGTACGGTGTGGAGCAGTCTGAACTCCCACACGACATCAGGTGGGAACTGAGAGCCATGACTACCAACAGCAACTACAGAAGAAAAAAGAGTCCACTAAAAGAACAAACAGAACAAAGACGACCCCCGTCTCAGGCAGAGAGCTGATTGAACTCGGACCAGCCTGATCTCACACAACTCGGTGAAATAACACAGACTGACATTTAAATAGACGACTAGAAAACCCAAAAACCCGTGCATAGCAGCCGCGAATCCCAGGGTGAAATAACAGGGCTTGCAACCAGAGCATGTGAGCGGAGCTGGAACGGAGTGGGGAGCGGAGCGGGACGATTTTTAACGTAGCGGGGAGCGGGTTTATAAAAAGGTAGGAGCACTACTCGGAGCGAGGACCGCCTGCCGCTCCAAGCCGAAATCTTAAAATGACACGGATGCGTACCCGGTCTTAATGGTTTTAACATAGGACTTACTTTAGCTGTGGGGTGAACAGCTTGCTCATGCCGGAGCCGCGGCTGAACATGCTGAAGGCGTCCTTGGTGATGGACAGCGCCCCCTTGGTCAGGTCCAGGGAGACGTTCAGGGCGTCCTTGGTGACGTCCTTGGTGACGTTGAGGGCGCTGGACAGCTCCCCCTCCAGGCTGAAGGTGGAAGGGTCCCGGGAGAGACCGCCGGGAGGGGAGAGGGGAGGCGAGGAGAGCACCAGAGCGCCCCCCTCCTGAGGCCCTAGCCCGTCCCCTCCTCCTTCTGTCGCCCCGTCCTCCAGCTCCTCCACGGCCTCGCAGGCCTCCTCCACGACCACCCCGTCGGCAGGCCTGTCACCATCACATCAGGACATATAATTGGGATTAACTCTTTGCCTGCCACTGACGAGTTCCATCGTCAGATTCTGCTAAGGCGCAGCCACGAGTTCCACGAGTTCCGGACTTTTTTATTAAAGTTGTATTAAAGTATTCAATCAATCAGTCAACAAAAAAATCACACCCAGTGTGAAGTGGGCGGTGTGTGGTCATCACAACATGACTCACTTAAAAAAAAGGATGAATTACTTTTTTTTAAGTCCATACTGCTATTCATAGGGCTGCACATGTGTCATGTGTTTCGCTAGCCAATCACAGTCCTGAATTTGCAAAGTCAGCCAATCACATTACAGCTAGTGGTGATGACACTAGCTGTAATGTGATTGGCTGACTTTGCAAAAGTATAGATTTGCATTGACTGTGGAAGGGTTAGGGGTGTAGACTGCGTTGTAGACTATTGGCCAATCACGGTGCAGGATTGGTCAGTGTCCAAAACTCACTTATAGGGGGCGGTTACACCGCCCCAAAAAAAAAAATTCAGATAGATATATCCAGAATGCATCGGGAGCACATAATAAGTAAGCCTTGCCGAGCCCTGAGGCCCATAGGGCAGGAGCCTATCTCCTGTTTCCTTAGCATGAGGCAGCTTGATGAACAAGTACACCCAATGTGAAGAAAAAAAAAAATATATATATTTTTTTTTTGTAAAAATGTGTAAAGCTTCAGGGAGCCACTAGGGAATAGTTAAAGAGCCGCAAGCAACTCCAGAGCCGCGGGTTGCCGACCCCTGGCATAAACTATTCTAATGATTATGCAAAAATAATTGTATTCAGGTGATTATTATGTAATAATTGTGACGGATTGACGGGGGGTGGGGCTTACCCCTCGGGTCCCTCCTGCTCGAAGCCGTCGGCGGCGACGCCGTTCACTACGCCACAGTCCTCCAGGACAGACTGATGACTGGAATGATGGGCGGGGGACACGTCTGAGTCCGTCATGCTGGGACTGTCCGTCTCTGCAAAGTTACAATGGAGACATTTAGCTGTATGCTCTATAGTCGTAGCCTGGTAAACCCTCCCTCCGGAAATCTCATTTCCATTTGATTTCAGGAAGGAGTCTGGCTTGAACCGCCTTTCTGCAATAATCGCTCTGTTCTCCGAACCGATGAGCCTATCAGCGTCGTCGCACATCGTTCTGTGATTGACAGCGACAGTTGGCCAATCAGGTGGCGAGTTCGAGTGAGCCCGAATGAACCCGAGTGCAGCCTGAGAGCCGCCGACAAAAGACGAACGGCAGCCATTGTTGTTGTCCGAGTGCCGTCACTTCTTAGTTTCGTTCTTAAAACGGTCTCAAACTTCTTTTTTGAGGCACGGAATTTACTATTAAGATATCGTTTGGATAGAATTTAGTTGTCTAACTTCATATATGTGGTCAATTAATCATGACAGAGCCTATTTAAAAATATAAATTTAGAGAACCGGCAGGGGCGGGGAGTGACACACATGTATCCCAATAAGGCAACCTATTTTCGGCATGGCCGTCCCAAAAGTCCCGTTGCGTCACATAGTCTGGAGCTCGTCAAAATGAACTGCTGATTGGCTGAAGGGGAAAAACGATCATTGGTTGAAGGGGTTGTCAGTCAACGGTATTACTCCCGCCCAACTCCAGCCCACAGCGAATATTGCAGAAAGGCGGTTCAGGCCAGACTCCTTCCTGAAATCAAATGGAAATGAGATTTCCGGAGGGAGGGTTTACCAGGCTACTATAGTCGTGGAGGAACCGGATCCAACATACTGTATGAGGAACCACCAGGTTTTCACGTCTGCTATACAATTACAATAGTATTGTAATTGTATAGCAATTACAACCACCACAATCTGGGAACCCATCGTCAAAAAAAAACGGAAAAACAGCACCCTCTGCTGTTTTTTTCCCTTTGAATTTGACTCTGGGGGGGACCGCCCAATAGAATGTTGATAACAGGCCCGTTGGCCCGCCCTCAGCCCTCCTCAGGTAAAGGGCGCCTATGTTTTCATTCCCACTAACAACATTTCTCCCACGGAACATGGATCGTTTTGGTCATAAGCCCACTTGTTTCTATAATGGAAGAACAAGTTAAAATGTCACTAACTTTCCGTGGTGTTGTCGGCCCCGAGGACGCCATGGTTGAATGAGTTTAGGGTTTGTTTCCGGTGGGAACACATAAGAAAGCGAACGCACAGATGTAAATCCCGCCCACTACTTTTGATTGGGTGAAGCGCGGCTTGCTTCCTGACCTAAGGCCGGCCCACATGTACTGTAGGCCAACGTTCACACATTGTGAACGGCCCTCCCGACAGATGCAGTAGCGCAGCTCGAAATCTGTTCTTGAGAGATCACCCCCATAACTCTGAGAGTGTACAAATGGAACCAAATGGACCCTCACGGGTCCAGTAAAGGTCCATGTGGAACCCCTTCGAGGAACCCTGAGGGTCCCTGCACCTCACTTTGAGAACCACTACAATAATATGTATGAATTACTGTATGATTTAATTTGTGTTTATCACACACACTTAATTCAAATCTGAGAGGTGAGTGCTAGGGGGTGAGGTGGAGTCTGAAGAGGTGAGTGCTAGGGGGTGAGGTGGAGTCTGAAGAGGTGAGTGCTAGGGGGTGAGGTGGAGTCTGAAGAGGTGAGTGCTAGGGGGTTGAGGTGGAGTCTGAAGAGGTGAGTGCTAGGGGGTGGGGGTGGAGTCTGAAGAGGTGAGTGCTAGGGGGTGGGGGTGGAGTCTGAAGAGGTGAGTGCTAGGGGGTGAGGTGGAGTCTGAAGAGGTGAGTGCTAGGGGGTGAGGTAGAGTCTGAAGAGGTGAATGCTAGGGGGTGAGGTGGAGTCTGAAGAGGTGAGTGCTAGGGGGTCGGGGTGGAGTTACCTGGGGTGTGAGGCACCTCCTCCTCTGGCTCCGTAGAGGAGGGAGGCAGCAGGAGGCCCAGCTCCACAGCATCCACCAGGAGCGCCACGCATACGGTGGGGAGGGAGGAGGAGGCCCCTCCCCCACCTCCCGGCTCCTCCTCCTCCTCCTCCTCCTGGCCCGGCCCCGCCCCCAGCTCCGCCCCCAGGCGGGACATGGCGTCCTTCATCCTCAGCAGGGCCACGTACTGGTAGTGGTTGAGCCACGCCCTCAGCGGCGTGATGCTCTGCACCAGGAGGTGGATGGACGCCTCCGACACCTGCTGCTCCCCACCGCCGTCCGGGCCGGAGGAGGAGACGTCGCCCCCTAGTGGCTGTGAGGAGGACCGCTGGAGGACAGTGTCGGGATCTGGAGGCAGCGGAGGAAGTATACAGTTTTATTTGTTTTAAAGACGCACTGCAGTGACATTTTCGGTCATTGTATTTTGAAGGTTCAATCTGAAACGTCGGCTCAACCGACTCTAAACCAATCAGAAGGTCCCACCCCTTCAGGCTATGGGACGTTGGATCTCAATCACTACAGCCGTGCGCAACACGGCTAGTGTTTGTTTACAAGTGAGAGAGAGACGACCAGTGAAGCACGTTTGCTACTACCTGGCTTATTTCTAACCTATAATGTTTTCCGATACATATTTAAGTGTGCAGATGAAGTTTAAAATGAGTAATACACTCATCTTCAATGAGATTCAAAATGGAGTATCTTTGTAATTAAAATCAGCTGTGTTTGAAGAACGTGCAGCTATGGGAATCAAACAGGTGCATGTAATCAAGATTCATTTATATTCATGAAGGCTGCGTTATGTCATCACGCAGCACGTTTTCGTTTACAGGAAGTAATTAAGATTGGCTTTTTAGGGACTTTAGATATAAAAATACACAAAAATGTTTTTTTTTCAATTTTTTTGGCATCTATTGTTAGGTATGCCCATATGATGACCACGGATATGCTCTAAAAGTGTGAAAAACATATTTTTCATTTCACTACACCTTTAATGATAATAATAAACTGTAATTGTATGGCAGCTTTCATGACATGAAATGCAGCTCAAAGTGATTTACAGCAGTGGTTCTCAAACTTTTTCGTGCCAAGGACCCCCAAATTGACACTTATTAGCCCGCGGACCCCATTTGAAAAGATAAGCCAGGGACCCCCATAATAGAAGTTTTTTTTACGGCTCTAGCAGTGATTTTCAACCGTTTTAATTTCAAGGACCCCCAGTTTGACATGCATTAGAGGCTACGGACCCCCATTTAATGGCATATCTCTGGGACCCCAATTTATATTGTAAAATCAATGTTAATTCAACTCTGAGTGTACAGACCCATAAGGGTCCATTTGGTCCCTGTCCATCATTTAGCTGGGGACCCCCTGGAACCCCCTCAAGTACCCCTGGGGGTCCTCGGACCCCACTTTGAGAACCAATGCTTTACTGAGCAAGAATACAATTACAGAAAAAGTACAAATAATTTAACAATAAAGCAAAAAAAGAAAAGCAAAAGCATAAAACAACATTAAAATAATAGCAAAAAAGGCAGTGAATCAGGCAAAAACAGTGAGGGCATGAATAACAACACAGAGATTTAAAAATCAACCAAAAGCAAGAGTGACGAAATAGGTCTTGAGCTGTGCTTTAAAGCTATCCACAGAGGCTGCCTGCCTGCCTTTATACTTAAATGAAACCCCAGCATTCCGCATAGACTGGCATACTCACCGATACCGCCATTTTAGGTAGTATCAGCAGCTTTTCCAATAACTGGGTATAGGCTCTATGCACAGCAGCCATATTATCACTTCCTTCACAGGTGTTACCAATGATACTAATGAAGGACAAAGGGATTCTACCGTTGCGCCTCAGCCTTAAACGGCCAGTCCGGTGCGTCACAAGTGTGTGTACGACCGTCCTCAGAGTCATGACTCTGAGGAAGGTCGTAAGACCGAAACGTCAGTCTATTTGTTACTTGCACCGCACAAAAAAAAAAGGCCTAAACTGTCCGTGTTGCTCCAGCGTTCCTCTCTTCTGATACTAATGAAGGCTCTGTTCCATTTAGTGTAGCAGAGTGGTTTCTACGACCCCCATAACTCTGAGAGTGTACAAATGGAACCAAATGGACCCGTAAGGGTCCATTTGGTTCCATTTGTACACTCTCAGAGTTACACACCCGTAAAGGGCCATTTGGGAGTGTTTCCAGTGAGCCAACATGCACAATATCAGCACCCTGACAGTCTGACCAGAATGGAACAGAGCCTTCATTAGTATCAATGATAACACCTGTGAATGTCTTACAATAATGGCTGCTGTGCATAGAGCCTATTGGTGAACAACTCTAAAAGCAAGTTACTTCCCGAGCACCACCTACCTGCGGGGGCGGAGGGGGACGTGGGCGTGGTGCTGCGGCGAAAGGCGTCCGGGCGGCACATCCACAGCGACAGGGCGAAGGGTTCCACGAAGGGCTGCGTCTTGCCTCGGGGGCCGCGGCGCGCTCCGTCGAAGCCCAGCGTGACGCGGGACAGACTGACCGACCAGACGTCGCGGCGCCGCGGCGGCCCGCCGTCGTCGCCGTCGGGGAGGGCCTGAGGCTCCGCCCCCTCCTCCTGCGTGTGCTGCAGGAAGGCGAAGGGCAGCGGGTTCAAGGCACTGCCGTCCCGGGGGAAGGGGCGGGGCTTGGCGGGGGCGGGGCGGAAGAAGGGGCGGGCGGAGAAGCTGCCGTAGGTCCCTGAGGAAGAATAGTGGTATTATAAGAAGAATAGTGGTATTATTATATTGTTATTTATGGTTGTTTATATCCAACCTTTATTATCTAACCCTCACTTATAACTATAACCATTATTTTTTGCTTTGGGCTGTTCAAAAATAGCAGATCTACAAGCTCATAGCGCGGCACTCTATGAGCTTGTAGATCTGCTATTTTTGAAAAATCGTGAAAATGTGTGCAAATCCTTGAATATATATGTATATATTTTTAAGCGAACATTTGAAACTCAAATCTTTGCTACTGGGGGGTCCCTGGAACAACGTATTTTGCGATGGGGGGAGTCCGTGGCCAAATAATATTTTGGGGGTCCTTGACATGAAAAAGTTTGAGAACCGCTGATATTATAACCAGGGGTGCACATAACCTTTTAGGTCTAGAACTCAGAAGAGCACCTGGAGATGTGACTCGGTGCGCAACAAATAAATGGTCCCGTCCCGTTTTGTCAACGGGGGGGGGGGTGTCAACACGGTGCCCACCGGACTGTTTTGTCAACGGGGGGGATTGCAGCTGCGCGAGGGAAAAAGAAAAAAAAGGACGCTCTGCTTGCAAATTCCACCGATTTTCGCCGACTTTTTTTCCTCTCACACCGTTTGGTGAAGCCCCCAAGGTTGGCGCCCTGTGCTGCGCTGCTTTTATCCGCCAAATTGGGACGTTCACGGCATATTTTCCACCATCACGGTGCGTTCATCATCGGTGACGAGTGCCTCCAACAGCCGCTGCTGGCTGCGTGCACGCAGCGAGGCAATGCGAGGCGATGCGAGACACTCACACAATCACGTGCAGCATGCGTCCTGTGAGTGTGGTTTCAGGAAGTAAATTCCTAGTCTCGATCTCCAGGCTTTTATTTTATAGTTTTGCTAAAAAATAAAAGCTTGGAAATTCCTGTCCCAGCTGTTGGTACGCAAAAGCGCCTCGCGTCGTCTGATGTGGTGCGCATTTTTTATTTTGGGTGCGCATGCGCACCTGCGCACCAGTTATGTGCACCCCTGATTATAACATAAGTTTTTTTTAAACTGTTTAGAAGACATTTTGTAGAATCCCCCAGAAGCAAATATTTGCACACATTTACAAGTTTTTTTCAAAAAATAGCAGATCTACAAGCTCATAGCGCGGCACTTGTGCCGCGCTATGAGCTTGCAGAACTGCTATTTTTGAATAGCCAAAGACATATAAAATGACACATGTGTTCCCGATCTTAATGTTCTAAAGCAATAAGCATCAACACCTAGAACATTGTCTCTGACTCCTCTTGCCATAAACAATGAAAATGATTGGTCCCACAATTCCAACGACATACCGCTGAGGTCGGCCCGGGTGCCGTGGGGACAGTGGCGGGTGTTGCTGACGGTCAGCTGGGGGACGAGGACGCTGAGGGACTGGGGACGCTCCGGGTGGTCCAGGATGGACGAGTCCAGAGGGAAGACCACCTGTTAACGGAGAGACAAAAAACCACACCGATGCATTTATGCTGGGAGGAGAAGGAGACGAGCCTTTTGGTTGGTCGATACGATGACGTTGTTGCCAGGCAGAACCCTCATATCTCAGTTAATTTCGACTTTTATGGTTTTTTTTTGTAAATTAACCCATTAAGACCTGAGGCTATTCTTAAAAATGTTTTCTAAATCCTAACAGTTTTTGGAGAAAAAAAATCATCAACAAAATGTATTTTCAAGATTTTTCAAAAATAGCAGATCTACAAGCTCATAGCGCGGCACTCGGTGCCGCGCTATGAGCTTGTATATCTGCTATTTTTAAATAGCCAAAGAAATCTAAAGTGACACAGATGCGTTCCAGGTCTTAAAAGGTTAATGCTGTACTTCAACATACTACAGTGTCACACACAAAAGTAGCACAAATATAAAATCTAATTTTTTTAAACTCAAAAGGTTTCCACCCATCAGGGGTTTCCCTTCACGGCCAAAAAAAAATGCTGATCTACAAGCTCAAAACATGTGAGCTTGTAGAGCTGCTATTTTCATGTTTTTTTTTTGCCAAACGTTTGCCTGCATCCCAGAGTAGGAAAGCAAGGGGTTGCAGTGTTTCCCCTAGCCAGAAGCTAGAGGATGCTGAGGATGCGTGGCGTGCGCGCTATGCGCGCACGGCGAAAACTTTTGGGTTCTCAAAATACATAGTTGTGCTCAAACACGAAGACATAGTACATGTGCACAGTAATGAGCAGGAAAATATCTGTATAGTTTAGATATGAATTGTCTCCAGATTAAGGAAAATATACTTTTATTAGACCAAGTAGTATAGACAAACTGTCATACATAACAAAAAAGACAGTGGTGGAGGAAGTACTCACACTTCTTACTTAACACATTACCTGCCAATCATGGATATGTCTATGATTAAAATATTTTTTTTTAATTGTTTTCTTTTTTTTTTTTAATCATTCTGTGGCGGCCAGATTTAAGGTGTGGCGGCCCGCCACCGCTTAATGCATATAGGGGAAACACTGGGTTGATGTGATTGATTGGTTAACCCATTCAAACCGGGAATGCATCCGTGTCATTTTAGATTTCTTTGGCTATTCAAAAATAGCAGATATACAAGCTCATATGAATTTGTAGATCTGCTATTTTTTGAATAATAATCGTGAAAATGTGTTGAAATCTTTGATTTATATTTTTTAACTCAAATCTTTGCTTCTGGGGGGGGGGGTCCCTGGAACAACACGTTTTGAGATGGGGGTCCGCAGGCCAAATACATATAATTTTGGGTGGTCCTTGACATGAAAAAGATACGTTCTACTTCTTTCAACAAAAAATAAACTGTTAGGATTTAGAAGACATTTGTAGAATCCCCAGAAGCAATAAGATTTGAGTTCACTTTAAAAATATATATATATATTCAAAGATTTGCACACATTTTCCAGATTTAAAAAAATAGCAGATATGAGCTTGTATATCTGCTATTTTTGAATAATTTGAAAATAAATACATTTTAAAAAGACAGATGCGTTACCCGGTCTTAAAGGACAACTTTGTTTTTTAACAACCAAAGTTTATGTTTTAGATTGTAATTAAAGTAAGTAAAAGATGAGTGTTAAAATATTTAAATTTACTGCTTTCTATAGTTTTAGCAATTTCCGTGATCTATTTTACTGTGGGTGGGGGCTAAATATGTATTTTTTTACACAATAACCCGGCGATTTCTTTATTATTATTTACAGTAGCTTTTCTAGCCCCCAATAACTCACATCTGGCCATCAAAGACCACATGACCTTTTTTATTGTGTAAAAAATACATATTTAGCCACCGGACAGAATGCCCCCGCCGACTGTAAAAAAGATTGCGAAAATTGCTAAAACTATAGAAAGCAGTAAATGAAAAAAAAAATAACACTCATCTTTTATTTACCCCATACATTTTTTTATTTAACCCATTAAGACCTGAGGCCGCTTCTAAACATTTTCTAAATCCTAACAGTTTTTTGAAAAAATATATAAAAAATATTTTTTCACGATTTAAAAAAAATAGCAGATCTACAAGCTCATAGCGCGGCACCGAGTGCCGCGCTATGAGCTTGTATATCTGCTATTTTTGAATAGCCAAAGAAACAGATGCGTTCCAGGTCTTAATGGGTTAATTACAAGCTAAAATATAAACCTTGGTTGTAAAAAAAACAAAGTTGTCCTTTAACGGGCTGACACACACACACACACACACACACACACACACACACCTTAAGCTGTGCTGCGTCCAGCCGGATGTCCAGGTGTTCGTCGGGCTTGCTGCTGTCCTGGAGGTGGTAGAAGGCTTTGACCTGGTCCAGGGTCCGCAGCAGACCCCTGGCGAACACGTTGATCCACAGCACGCTGGCCACGTCCACGCACACCTGCAGCCCGTTGAGCTGGCCGTACAGGTTGGACGTGGGCACTGCGGAGCGGGCGAAGCAAAGGCAACGAGGCTTCACGTTATACATTTAGGATTCCATAAAAGTACTCAGATATTTTACTTAACACATTGAGGGCCAAAAACAGTCCGGACCATTTTTGGCCCATTTTTTTTTTTTTATATATTTTTCCCACGTGGGGCGCTCTAACGAAACTTTGGGATCATCCAAGGAGTCTCTAAGAAGGAGAGGCCGGATGTGGATCCATGTCAAAAATGTTTTCCGGTCGGCCGCTCCAATATTAACTCCTTGACTAAAAGCTTAATATCTCCTATTTCTTTTTAACGTGGTGGAAAGGAGCCGTTTCCGATGGGCGATCACGCCGCAATGGAGGATCGCGAAATATTATCGTTCCAGGCGTTAGTCGGGACCCTCCCACGCTTTGTTTACATGCGCGTCCTTGTCGGGGCTTCTACAGCACGAAACATATCAGCGTAAGCGGATGGAAGATATGCTGGCACTAGATGTACCCTATTTTAATAAACCTCTGGCACACAATGTGTTAAGTAAAAGTAGCAATACCACAATATAAATATATATATAATAAAGTAAAAAGGCCTGTGTTCCAAATGTTACTTGAGTAAAAGTACAAACGTATTGGCATCAAAATATACTTAAAAGTACCAAAAGTAAAAGTTCAAGAATGTTTGAAAATAGCAGATCTACAAGCTCACTGTGAGCTTGTAGATCTGCTATTTTCAAATAGCCTATGTATAAAATAGGGCTGAAGTGGTTAATGTATGTTTTATATCCGCAAAGTAACTGTGTGCGTGCGTGCGCTCGTAGCGCTTGATAAATGTTGTTATTAACATACCAGGAAAGCCAGGGTTGTCAGGGAAGTAGTATTCGGTGAACTGCAGGTGGATGACCGGCACGTTGTCCGGTAAACGCTGAGCTTTGCGGTTACACGACATCAAGGACTGAGTCTTCTTACTGCGACGCCCCCCTGTGGACACCTGGAGAAAGACAACAATATATATAATATGACCTCTAGATACCTGAATAAAGACAACAATATATAATATAACCTCTAGATCAGAGGTCTTCAACAGGGGGTCCGGGACCCCTAGGGGGTCCTCAGAGTTACTACAGGGGGTCCGCCAAATCTTTGTCCCTATTCTGAGGAGAACTTTAGCCAAAAATAGCAGATCTACAAGCACACAACGCTGCGAGGCGTTGTGCGCTTGTAGATCTGCTATTTTCGGCAAAGTGGTTTAGTATAGGGGGGGGGGGGGGAAGAGCAGGCTAAGTACAGAGTGAAAGGTCAGGTTTACTAAGTATTGTTTAAGTGCATGGTTACATGTCTGGAAATACACATTTAAGATGAATCCAACATGATAGTGCTGTGAAACAAGTCTATGAAGCTGCCTATGAAATCTACGAAAACATAAATATTCTATACAATATATAACGGGGGTCCCTGCTTTCTCTCTCTCTCTCAGCCAAGGGGTCCTTGGCCTGAAAACGTTGAAGACCCCCTGCTCTAGATACCTGAATAAAGACAACAATATATAATATAACCTCTAGATACCTGAAAAGAAGAAGAAAAAAAAGAGTGTCTTTCTTCAGGTGTTACTGAACTGAAGTTTCATAATAGAACAGAAGTGGAATGAACCGCTTCCTTGAGTCAGTTTCTGTTCTTCTATCAAACACAGAAACTAGTATAAATACATAATTATGTATGAGCCTCTTCTTTTATAAATAACCTGGGTAATGTCCCACTTTCACCGGCAAAGCAAACACTGTGAAAAAGGTGTAAAAAAAAAACAGAAAGAAGAATTGGCAGAGAGTTTCTCTCACAGGGGGTTTTCTCCAGCGTGATGAGGAGGATTCTATTCATTCTAGACTCACTGAGCCGGTATTCGTTTTTTTTAATAATCTAGTGTTTTATTATATCACACACTTTGGCTATGTTTAGACTGGCCTATGTCGTTGCATGATTACCACAGCAACCAATGCAGATTATGGCATTCACAGAATAGTCGAAATATTCGAATATCAAACCAGTATTCGACCACTCTACATCAACGTCGATTATTCTGATATTATAGTTTTTAGTATTATAATTTTAGTATTATTTAAAAAGATTCTGGTGTTGGTAGTTCTCCTAATCCATTCATGGTTGCTACAATTATGCAACCAAGTGTAAAATCAGCCATCAAGGCACCACCAAAATACATTTTAGTCGACTAAATCAACTGTATATCTAGTCGACTAAAGCTAGACAAAAACTAAAACATTTCGGATGACTAAAATATGACTGAAACTGAATGGAATTTGATTCAAAAGACTAACCGAATCGAAATGTGCTGTCAAAATCAACACTACGATCTACAAGCTCACAACACGTTGCAACAACCAGAATAGGGATGCTGGGATTCAAGTGGTTAAATGTGAAGTATAAAGTTATTTTCCTGTAGTCCTAAAGAAAACCTATAGTGTTGTAACATACTCTATCTTAGCGGGATGTATTGACATATTATTTACATAGCGTAATATGTCATAAGTATAAGGTAATATAAAGTAACTCAGGGGTAATCTCTCAAGAACAGATTCTGCACTGCGTTGGAATCTGTCCTGAAGGTCGTCAGAACGTGTACACACTGTGTGGAAGTGGGCGTGCCTTCAGATCAGGAAGCAGGCCGCGCTTTACCCAATCAAATGTAGTGGGCGGGATTCACGTGTCCGTCGATCCTTCCGTACTGGAAACTAACCGAAACTAATTTAACAATAGCGTCCTCGGAGCAGACAAAACCACGGAAAGATATTCACATTTGAACTTACTCTTTCATCATAGAAACAAGTGGGCTTATAACCAAACCATCCATGTTCTCTGGGAGAAGTGGTGTTAGTGTTCCGTGTAGAACTATTGTTAATGGGAATGAAAACGTAGTCGCACCACCCGGAAGTGGAGCGGTGAAGGCAGACTTAAACCCCGGTTTCCTTGCTTACTGGTGCTACGTCGGCATTGTCCCAGAGTATAACTGAGGAGGATGCCATGGATGAAAAAAACAACAGTGATTTACAGGGGTGCTCCGAGACAAAAAAAACGTTGGGAGAACCGCTGCTCTAGTGCAGTGGTTTTCAACCTTTTTCATGCCAAGGACCCCTAAATTGATATACATTTGGCCGCGGACCACCATCTGAAAATGTTTTGTGCCAGGGACCCCCCAGAAGCAAAGATTTTAGTTAAAAATGTTCGCTTTAAAAACAAATATATATATATTCAACGATATGCACACGTTCTCAAGATTTTTCAAAAATAGCAGATCTACAAGCTCGTGGCACAGCACTCGGTGCCGCGCTACGAGCTTGTAGATCTGCTATTTTTGAATATAGCCAAAGCTAAGTGGTTAAAATGACTGTGACGCTATGTTAACTCATTTCGCCGGGGATGGTGGATGGAGATCTTTACCTGGTGGATATCCAAGTCGTCCATCCTGATGACCACACAGCTGGACCTCAGCCTCTTCAGGCCGGTGGTGGTCCCCGGAGGTGGAGGCCCCGCGGTGGACGAGGTGGTCCCTGCTGGAGGTGGCCCCGCAGTGGACGAGGTGGTCCCCGCTGGAGGAGGAGGCCCTGAAGTGGACGAGGCGGTAGAGTTCCTCCTGGAGGTTGCCTGGTCCCTGTCGGCAGGGTTGGACTTCACACTGGACCCTCCATCTGCAAACCAGTGTTGATTCAAATTCCATTTAGTTAAGTCATATTTCAGTCATTTTCAGTCATCGACACGCAGCAAAGGGCGTCGGGAACGGGAGTCGAACCCGCGACACGGTGTCAGGCTGGCATTGCAGCCTAGAGAGGGTGTCTGGACCGTCACACTACGGCCCAGGCCCGTATCATCAGATTTTAGTCGACTAAATCTACGGGTGATTTAGTCGACTGTAATGTATTTTGGGGGCGGTGCCTTGATGGCGTCGTATTGGCTGATTTTACACTTAGGTTGCATGCTGAAAATAGCCGATCTACAAGCTCACAACTTTGTGAGCTTGTAGATCGGCTATTTTCAGAGCGCAACACCCGAGCGCAACCAAACATAAAATGACTTTTAGTTCTACTGGAGCTCTTCTCCACTCGTCCCTCGCTAACATTTTAGTCTAGTTTTTATTTGTTGACAGAATTGTCAATATATTTAGTCTTGGTTTCAGTCATCATAGCTTAGTTTTTATTTTGTCGGGGACGCTGTGGGCGCTTGGGGCGTGTCTTCTCTTCCGCGTCATCAGCCACCATACCCTAGGTGGGGTTGGCGAAAGGGCCTACTCTGTGTGGAGTTTGCATGTTCTCCCTGTGTCTCCTAGGGTAGTTAATACCGTCACAAAAAACATGTAGTAATCCTGGTCGCTATACCGCCTCCCCCATGACAGCCGGGGCGCCTGATGGAGGAGAAGGGAACTGGTTGGAATAACGTGTTCCTTCCACGCGCTACGTCCAACCAGGGAAACTCCCCCTGTCAGGTGTCAAGGTGGTCAGTTGGCTCTCATGCATTGAAGGAGGCATGAGCTCGGCCCTGACCTCCCTAGGCTGGTGAGGGGAGTGTAGCGCCCAGGATCACTTAGAAATTGGCACCGGGTGAAAAAATAAGGGTTACAAAATCGTGGGATAAAAATGTATTAACACATCGGGTGCCAGCATTTTTTCATAACAACTTACCGTGGGTGCCAGCATTCTCCCCATTGACTGCGCTTTGCTGTTTAACGTTTCCGCGTGCGTTAAAAGCAAATCCACGCAAAAAAAAAGCATCGATTCATGTTCTGCCATGAGCCTGGCTACTGCCTGGAACCATAACATTACCCTCGCGGGTTACAACGGGGGGGGATCGCGCATCGCGCATGACCGTTTTTCCCCACAGGAAACAGATTCGGAGATATAGGCGTTTCAAAGTAGGAAATAGACAGGAAGCGGATGGGGGAAAAAAAATGTGTTTCCGGTGAGCGATCTGGCACTTCCTTCGCAGGATTACAATGGGTGCTCCCATAGCTGCTCTAGCCCCGCCCGCGCGGAGAAAAACGAAAAAAACAAAAAGACTGAAATCACGGTTCAGACCGTGTTCGGCACCGAAGCTTCGGAACCGCCACTATGTAAACACACGGTTCAGACCGTGTTTGGCACCCGATATGTTAAAAAAAAAAAAAAAAAAACATAAAGATCTGAGGCCGATTCTACGAATGTCTTCTAAATCAGTAGTTCTCACACTTTCAAGATTTTTCAAAAATGTAAAAAAAAAATCACACCCAGTGTGAAGAGAGAGGTGCCTTTGAATGAGTGTAACTGGTTGCATCCTTGTGTTGCAATCAGCTGCAGCTATTGAGGCCGTGCTCAAACGGGCGGACGGACGGACCCACACACACGGTCAAGTGTAGGAGTGGCTGGCACCACTCAAAAATTGCAGATGTACAAGCTTACGAGCTTTGTACATCTGCCATTTTAACCTACCCTGTGGGTTCTGGGCGTGTTCGGCGTGCGTTTCCGGTCCAGGGAAGCCCGAGCTGGCTGCTCTCCTGTGGAAGTGGTGCAGCAGCTTGGCCGCCCACTGGGCCTGGGCCTCCATGGCTCCGTTGTGGCGCTCCCAGTGGCCACAGCCATCAGCTGGATGGAGGAGAAACAAGAAAATCAACCACCAAGGACGTTAGTGTTTTTTTGTCATTTAAAAATCATTCATTCCGGGGACGCATCTCTGTCATTTTTAGATTTCTTTGGCTATTCAAAAATGGCAGATTATGAGCTTGTAGATCTGCTATTTTTAAAAAATCGTGAAAATGTGTGCAAATCTTTGAATATATATGTGTCTTTTAAAGTGAACATTTGTAACTCAAATCTTTGCTTCTGGGGGGTCCCTGGAACAAAATATTTTACAAATGTTCGCTTTTTTTTTTTATATATATATTTAAAGATTTGCACACATATTTGCGATTTTTCAAAACAAATAGCAGATCTACAAGCTCATAGCGTGGCACTCGGTGCTATTTTTGGTTTTTGGTTTCACAAATGTCAACGAGGTCATCGCGACCTTGTTGACATTAATTGTCTGATGTTGAAAACAGCATATCTGGGCCAAAAATTCATAGTAAAAAAAAAAGTGCTTAGGAGCCGAGATACAGCCTTTTTCAGTAATAAGTTAAACAAGGAGTGAATGGAGCAGCAAATCTTCAGATAATGATATCTTGGGTTCTGAACATAATAAACACGTCAATGGCACTCAATGAGTTAAAGGGTTAATATCAAAGTATTTAATCAATTTTCTCCCCACTCACATTAAGGTCGATGAAATAATATATAATGATCAAATAATGCAATCAAAATGGAAATGATTTTTTCTTTCCTTTTTCTTGTTTGTATTGAATTGATTGAACATCGTTTTGGGGATGAGATGTCAGGGGGCAACAACACAAAAACAAGACAAATACAAAACAATAAAAAAACCATAGAAAACATCATAAAATGTCCAGGCTCTGGCAGCTACATTTATCTGAGGTATCCAAGGGACGGTCCAGCCAGTCGATGAGTTCATCGAAGTCCAATTAGTATTTGAAGCCATGATTTAAGATCCGTTTTATACTTTGGAAGGACATTCTGGGATTTCAGATCTACTGTTGGTTAAAATGTATACATATATATTCAAAGATTTGCACACATTTTTGCAATTAAAAAAAAAGATATAATAGATCTACAAGCTCATAGCACTCAGTGCCACACTATGAACTTATATTATCATATACTATCTTACACTATTATACTTGCTACTATTGTTATTGTTACTACTTGTATCTCTTTCTGTCTCTCCTCTGTCTCTCCCTCTCTCTCTCTTCTTTCCCCCGACACGGTCGAGGCAGAAGGCCCCCCACCCTAGAGCCTAGGGTCTGCCTGACGTTTCTTCCAGTTAAGAGGGAGTTTTTCGTTGCCACTGTCGCAAAATTGCTTGCTCAGGGTGGGACTGTCGGGTCTCTTCTCTACATGTAAAGTGTCTTGAGACAACTTGCTGTGATTTGACACTTTAATAAAATTGAACTGAACTTGTATATCTGCTATTTTTGAAAATCCAAAGAAATCTGTAATGACAGCGATGCGTTCCCGGCTTTGAATGGGTTAAGACTACACGGAGGAGCCAGCCAGTGAGCTAGTGGAGGCATTTCTATGGTTGCTCCACATTCTACACGGCAGGAATTCCACTGGAGAGTGTAATCCCAGTGGGCAGGGCATTAGTCTGCTTCAACAGCCGTCCTCTGCACTCTAGCAGTGTAGTGGGAGTGAGTTATGTGTTTAAGGGCCTGGGGCTCGACGGCCGTTAATCACATTAAAACCCACCGTCTCTATTTTGGGTCACGTCATTGTATAGGCAAGAATCTTCAATGAAAACGTTAATGAAAAGCAGATCTACAAGCTTAGAGCTTGTACATCGGCCATTTAAAAAAACAACAAAAAAAAACAACAACGTATGAGTAGGGCTCAAGTGACCACATCACCCGTTTTCATCCACTCTTCATGTAACTGTTTTTTTGGTGCCGCTTTGTTTTGGTTCCCCCTGTTAGTTTCCCCAATCCCCATTTATATGCTGAATCGAGTATAACTACCAGTTTTGTCTCGCCAGTCGCTATACGAGTTGGAATAAAGGATGGATATACCAAACACATTTTTTTATTGGGTAGGCCCTAAAATAATGATGCCCTTGATCGCGGTGAATTAGTTTGGGTGATGCCGGCACCCTTTTTTCCCGGCCGTTGGTTCTGGCCACCTGATGATGCTCCTGATGACGTAAGGTTATTTCCGCTCCCGACCGGATCAGAAACCCCGAAAATTGTATTGATCCCAGGGTAAAAACATTAAGACCGGGAACGCATCTGTGTGTCAGTTTTAGATTTTTTTCGGCTATTCAAAAATAGCAGATCTACAAGCTCATAGTGCGGCACCGAGTGCCGCGCTATGAGCTTGTAGATCTGCTATTTATTTATTTTTAATCGTGGGATTTTTTTGCAAATCTTTGAATATATATATTTTTTTAAAGCAAACATTTTTTAACTCAAATCTTTGCTTCTGGCGGAATTCTACAAATGTCTTCTAAACAGTTTTTTGAAAAAAACGTATGTTGCTTTAATCAGTCGTTCTCAAACCCTTTTCATGTCAGAATTTGGCCGCCGACCCCCATCTCAAAATATGTTGTTCCAGGGACCCCCCAGAAACAAAGATTTGAGTTACAAATGTTCGCATCAAAAATATATATATTCAAAGATTTTCACGATTTTTTCAAAAATAGCAGTTCTACAGCCCTAAGTATGAGCTTGTAGATCAGCTATTTTTGAATAGCCGAAGAAATAAAAAAAATGACAGAGATGCGTTCCCGGTAGAGGGTAGCATGGGTCCGGGTATACCCGAATACCCGAGACCCGAACCGAGAACCGAACATTTTCGGGTCCAAAAATATTGACTTGTCCGTCGGGCAGGTTCGGATCGGTTCCAATTCCCTCGGGGCTTGGTCGGATCCATTTGAAATGGATAGACCCGTATGGACCCGGGAGGACCCGAGTTTAAAAAAAAAAATATATATATTATATATATATTATATATATATATATATATATATATATATATATATATATATATATTAGGGCCGGGACTTTATCGCGTTAATTTCGATCAATTAATTACAAAAAAATTATCGCGTTAAAAAAATTAACGCATTTTAATCGCGCCTATTTTTTCACCGCGGAACGTTTCTCACTGGACGAGTTTCACACGGACCTATTATCCAGCGCACCAGGTTGGTGCGCTGGTATTATCGGTCCGCCTGAGAAGCTGTCTGAGAAGTGAGAACGACGTGGTTCTCACAACAACAGAGCAGCCACTGAATGAAGACGTGCCGCATAGCCTGCTTGATAATGTTGGCTGGGCAAATCAGAATCTGTAATGGATGCCGCCCCCCACGCGCGCGTTTGCACGATGCGGTGCGGGTCACATGCGCGCGATTTTTTTAAATAATTAATTAAACGACTATAAAACAACTAACAACAACACACTCTACCAGCCTCCAATGGTGGAAAATAGCAGATCTACAAGCTCACAATGCCTTGTGCTTGTAGATCTGCTATTTTCACATGGTTACTGTATGTTTTATAATATTAATCGAAATCTACAAAGTAACTTGTAACTAAAGTTTTAAAATAAGTACAATATTTGCCTCTGAGATATAGTGGAGTTACTGGAGTAGAAGTAAAAGTATTAAACAAATGGAAATAGGCGTATTCGAGAGTCGAGTGCAAATACCTCAAAATTGTACTTAAGTACAGTTCTTGAGTACATGTACTTAAAGACGTTTACCAAAATCCATTTGAAAACAATTTTTTTCATTGATCTCAGGTCAAATATTGATGTGCGATTAAAATGCGATTAATTTAGATTAATTAATTACAAAGCCTCTAATTAATTAGATTAATTTTTTTAATCGAGTCCCAGCCCTAATATATATATATATATATATATATATATATATATATATATATATATATATATATATATATATATATATATATCTCAGGGATTCCGTTAGCCAGTATTTACCGGCCATTGACCGGTAAAATGTTTAATTGGCCGGTAATTATAAACACCACCGGCCACCGTGGCCGGTTGGGAAAATGCTGTTATTAGGCTATTTTATCATTTAAGCCCATTATTAATATTATTATTTGGATAAAGTAGTTGGCTACAAGCATTAAAATCATAATCATTTAAAGTTTTTATCATGATCTGACTGTGTGGTTTAATTCCGACAGCCTGCTCGGCTGCTGCTGTGCGCTGCAGTTATAGAATAGCCTATTCGTTGTACGATGGTGTCGCACGTTGAAAATATCAGAGCTACAAGCTCACAGCACGTCGCAACGCGCCGCTTTTGAGCTTGTATGTCTGCTATTTTTGATACGCCACAACACAGGCTCTCCTTCTAATTAGCGCTGAGTATGGTGTTCGCTCGGTGTTGATAAACAGAACCGAGGTTCCGAGGTGACACTGATAGAATCTGATTCTGAACCAAGCCGGACCCAATTGTCGATAAAGGGACCCGAACACGTGTGGGTCGTGGATATTATGCAAGCACAGTCAGTGACTGTCTGTCTGCAATGGATAAAGTGGTGAAAGTTGGACGACGGTGTCGCGCAGGGAAAGGCTCTGGCACAGCTCGCCCCTAAACACCCTCGCCCCCATTTTTCAGGCGGACCAGCGGTTCTTGTATTCTTGTAATTGTTTTACTGAGGATAAGGGTAGAAATAGGTTTAGGATTAGGCATAGTTTTACTGAGGTTAAGATTAGGAATAAGGCATAGTTTACTGATATGTTTAGGAATACCAGGCGAATGCCGACGGATTTTCCCCGGGGGTGGGGCAACTGTGTTTTGGGGCGAGCGCCGAGTGGGTGTTTTCATAGTTTTGGTATTCGTTGCTGCTCACTCATGCCCACTTTATTCATTTCATTTTAACACCTACAACAGGACAGGTCACACAATGGACAATTGATATGCATCTAGGCTCATTCCTATGTTAATTTATAGGTTGAGCTGGGGGGATATGAAAGTCTGTGAAAACGTAGCTGTTCAACTTCTGCATGACGCAACCCTCCGCTGTAGCTCGCCTCGGAGAAGCGCTGACTCGCTGAGACAACCAGTCTCGATGTTATGGAGAAAATAAGCATAATATAGCATCGGACACGGTTCGGGTCTAAAGACCCGGCCGGATCGGCTCCATTCCCCCCGGGTCCATTTAGGATCGGGTCTAATTTTAATCGGCTCCGTTTCGGACCGGGTCTAATTTTAATCGGCTCCGTTTCGGGTAGGGTCCAGTAAATTTGATTTCTTTCTAGGGTCCGTTCGGTTCGGTTCAAATATCCTCTGATCCGTTTCGGTTCGGGTCCAATTTTTTGGACCCATGCTACCCTCTAGTTCCCGGTCTAAATGGGTGATAATAAGATGGATTTGCAGCCCTAAGTGGTGAGATGATTCAAAGCGAGCGAGAAGTCATGAAGTCGTTTAGAGACTCACCAGGTCTGTGGGTGGGGTAGTAGTCGAAGCCCAGCTTCCTGAAGGTTAACTGCATGGCACCCTGGGAGCCCGGAGGGGGAGGGGCATCTAGGAAGAGGCCAATCACATTACAAATAATGTTAGTAAATCTTGGGTAAACCAATGGTTCAAATGCTTCTATAATGCACCACTGATGGATTACACACACACACACACACACACACACACACACACACACACACACACACACACACACACACACACACACACACACACACACACACACACACACACACACACACACACACACACACACCACAGAGCTGAGTCAACAATAACATAGTATATAGCCTGATTTTGGAATCCAAGCACCCCCCTTTACCCAGACTACAGCAAATACTGACATCAAACGTCCAGTTATGTCCATCTGTTCAAAGTAAAACAGCATATCTGCAGTACCCAGGATCCATATTCTGGGAAAAGGTTCGCAGAAAATAGCAGATCGACAAACTCGAAAACAGAAAAGTGACTAGTACAGAACATGGTATTAAATAGGGGTCTGTGGCCTAATGCAGTGATTCTCAACCTTTTCAGGCCGTGACCCCCCCCCCCCCCCCCCCCCAAATAATGATATTTGAACTGGGGACCCCCCAAAATAATCATATTTGAACTGGGGACCCCCCAAAATAATCATATTTGAACTGGGGACCCCCCGCCCTGACAAGCACTTGGAATTGTAGGAGTTGAGGCTTTACATTTAGCCTGACACGGTTCCACAGATACATATTGTGAAAATAGCGAATCTACAAGCTCACAACGCCTCGCAACGATGTTGGCCTCTTTCTGGTCTTTTTTCATTTATTTCCTTTACTTTTTTCAATTTTCTAAGGTAGGCTACACGTTTTTTTTAATACATTTTTCACTGTCATCTGTGGACCCCCCCAAATTCATGTGGAGACCCCCCTGGGGGTCCCGACCCGCAGGTTGAGAACCACTTGGCCTACAGCATATCAAAATGGTGGTCCTTGACATGAAAAAAAGGTTGAGAATAAGCAATGAAAAATGCCAAACTCTAATAACCTTGGTCCACAGAGGAGCTGTCGTTACAGATGTGCAGGTCCAGGCGGGAGATGAAGGTGTGGTATGACGACTCTTTGACGTCGTACTGGTCAAAGTACTGACTCAGGTTGCTAGGGTTACCGGCGGGGCCGCTGGAGGCGGAGTCGGACCACAGGGTGTGGATGCCGGGGGAGGGAGGAGAGGTCTGCAACACAACACAACATGTCAGCCCCTTCTTACTGTTACCCTTTTTTTTCAGGCTAGGATACCAATAGGCTCTATTCACAGCAGCCATATTATGAAGACATTCACAGGTGTTACCAATGATACTAATGACGGCTCTGTTCCATTCTGGTCAGACAGAGTCAGGGTGCTGATATTGTGCATGTTGGCTCACTGGAAACACTCCCAAATGGCCCTTTACGGGTGTGTAACCTTACGGGTCCATTTGGTTCCATTTGTACACTCTCAGAGTTATGGGGGTCGTGGAAACCACTGTGCTACACTAAATGGAACAGAGCGTTCATTAGTATCATTGGTAACACCTGTGAAGGAAGTGATAATATGGCGGCTGTGCATAGAGCCTATTGGAAGTGATGACACAAAGAAAAATGAATGTCATAAAAAGTATGCTGTCATAACTCTTGCTCCTCCAGAGCATGGAATCTGTGATCGCCCCCTCCGGAGCATGGAAAGGCAATAGCGGACGATGTGGAAAAGAAGCCTGTCGTTCAAGCATTCGAACCGATCGTCAAAAAGTCACAGGAACGCCCACATTGTCATTCAAACCAAACAAAACAGCACAGGCACAGGCACTGTTTCTAGACCAGCTTGCTGTACACGCTGGTAAAGAGAGCTATAGAATCGTGAAAATGTGTGCAAATCTTTGAATATATATGTATTTTTAAAGCGAACATTTGTAACTCAAATCTTTGCTTCTGGGGGATTCTACAAATGTCTTCTAAATCCTAACAGTTTAAATATATATATATATATATATATATATATATATATATATATATATATATATATATGTTGCTATAATCAGTGGGTTCTCAAATTTTTTTCATGTCAAGGAACCCCCAAAATTATATTTATTTGGCCGTGGACCCCCATCTCAAAATATGATGTTCCAGGGATCCACTAGAAGCAAAGATATGAGTTAAAAGTGAAAAAATATTCAATGATTTGCACAAATGTTCTCAATTAAAATAAATAAATAGCAGATCTACACGCTCATAGCGCGGCACTCGCTATGAGCTTGTAGATCTGCTATATTTGAAAAGCCAAAGTATAAAATAATGGTTAAAGTGGTTACACTGATATGTTCCATGCTTCTAATGGGTTAACCAAAAAGATATCACACACACAGCACCTTTAAGGTTATGGCTAACGATCTCTAATAATAATAATAATAATGTGTGTTTTACCTGCAGGGAGTCGTGCGTCATGTTCTTCCTCTGCTGGGCAGACTTCTCCATGCCTTCGCTCAGAGACTTGGCGTAATGGATGATGGCTTTGAGCTGAGAGTCGGTCAGAACCCACAGCAGGTCGTCCAGAATGAAGAGCAGCTTGGAGGCCAGAACGTTACAGTCCTTCACCTAAACACACGCACACACTCATTATACACACGTATTATACCCACAACCATTAATTAGAATGTTACAGTCCTTCACCTAAACACTAATTATCCACACTTATACACAACCACTAATAGGCTCTATGCACAGCAGCCATATTATCACTTCCTTCACAGGTGTTACCAATGATATTAATGAAGGCTCTGTTCCATTTAGTGTAGCACAGTGGTTTCCACGACCCCCATAACTCTGAGAGTTACACACCTGTAAGGGGCCATTTGGAAGCCCATGAGGGTCCCTGGACCCCAACTGTAGACCCACTGGTGTAACAGAGTGTTTCCAGTGGGCCAACATGCACAATATCAGCACCCTGACTCTGTTTGACCAGAATGGAACAGAGCCTTCATTAGTATCATTGGTAACACCTGTGAATGTCTTCATAATATGGCTGCTGTGAATAGAGCCTATTAGAACGTTACAGTCCTTTTGCCTAAACACACGTAAACACTAATTATACACACTTAGAATGTTACAGTCCTTCACCTAACACATTAACACTAATTCTACACACTTATACACACACTACACAACCACTAATTAGAATGGCACAGTCCTTCACCTAAACACATACGCACTAATCATAATATACACTTACAATAGAGCAGAGGTTCTCATATATTTTCACATCAAGGACCCCCAAACTGACATGGAGAGCTGTGTTAGTCCCGCAAAATAGAATATTGAAAATATTTTGAGCCATGAGAAAATGTGTTAATATTTGTCAACATATTATCATCTTATCCTATCCTATACCGTCACCCCAGAGGATGGGGCACCACAGACGACGTGTTGACTTGAGCATCACTCTCCCTCGCTCTCTGTCTAGCCTGGCCATTGTCTCACTGACAAGAGTTTCAAGTGAGTCCACCATACTCCCATGTAATCGTCCCAGCTTTTCATCTGTCTCACTCATCCTCAGTGTTCATTTTGACAAAACATTTTTATTTTGTTTTAGTTATAGTCTTTTGAATAAAATTCCACGTAGTTTTAGTCCAAGTTTTTCATCTGAAAGGCTTTAGTTTTAGTCGACTAAATATCACAAGATTTTAGTCGACTGAATCTACAGTGGATTTAGTCGACTAAAATGTATTTTAGTGAGCCATGATGGCATCATAATGCCTGATTTATCCTTAGCTTAGGAAATAGCCGATCTACAAGCTCACAACGGCTGGCTGATCTTTTGCTGGACTTCCTCATTAGTGATATGCTGGGTGTAGGAGATCTGTAGCATCTCAAGAGTTTCCTACTCATGTAAAAATGTTACATAGCCTAATTTTCCAGCGTAAATGTATCTGTATTTTTGTTTCAGACCATATTCGGTATCTGAGTACAGATAGCTAGATATATTTATTACGTAAACAAATGATTTTAAAACCCTGTTAGCCTGTGACTGTCGGCTATGCTTGCTATGAGCCAATCTACAAGCACACAACGGGACGCAATGCAACCGCAGTTATTCAAAAAAGAAGTTGAACATCTTTGCATATAATGACACGGCCCAGAATAGGGATGCTAGGTGGAATGTGGTTTACGCCAAACTCAGGCAATGCTAATTCAATGGAGAAATGAATGTTAGTGAGTTTTTGTCATGTAAATTATAGTAACTGTACGCATTCAACCCCGACGGTAACAGTTAGTGGTTTTCATGCACAATTCACCGGTGAGCTAGAAAAGGGAACTTAAGCCATTCAATCCGGGGAACGCATCTCTGTCATTTTAGATTCCTTTGGCTATTTTTGAAGAATTGTGAAAAATCCTTTGAATACATTTGAACAAATGTTCGCTTTAAAGGTTTGCGCAATTTGATTTGCACAAATTGTCACGATTTTTCAAAAAATAGCAGATCTACAAGCTCATAGCGCGGCACTCGGTGCCGCGCTATGAGCTTGTACATCTGCTATTTTTTGAATAGCCAAAGAAATGACACAGATTCTTTCCCGGTCTAAATTCACCAGTGAACTAGAAAAGAGAACTTAAGTCCACTGACTTTGCGCCAATGGCTGTTAATGGTGTAAAACATAATAACATACTTGTAAACAAACACTGTGCAACAAATAGGCACTGTAGTCACTCTGTCCAAAGAGGAAGAAGTAAACTAACCGATGCAGTCAACCAATTTATTTTTAGAAGTTCTGAATTTTAGAAAAAAAACTAATAGCCTGGAAACATTTAAATGTTTCTATACACTCTTTGTCCATACTTATCCAATCTTAAATGACTCAAATCAAATTCTGTACTGTCCCTTCACCTCCATTATCTGTATTCTCTTCTCATCTGCTGTGACGGGTCCAAGTGCTTTGGCTATTCAAAAATAGCAGATCTACAAGCTCATAGCGCGCACCGAGTGCCGCGCTATGAGCTTGTAGATCTGCTATTTTTGGGAAAAATAAGTGAAAATTTGTGCAAATCTTTGAATATATATTTTTTTTAAGCGACCGTTTTAACTAAAATCTTTGCTTCTTGGGGTCCCTGGAACAAAGAAAAAGTTTGAGAGTCTCTGATTATAGCAACATAAGTTTAGGATTTAGAAGACATTTGTAGAATCCCCCAGAAGCAAAGATTTGAGTTACAAATGTTTGCTTTAAAAAAACACATATATTCAAAAATGTGCACATATTTTCACTATTTTTCAAAAATAGAAGATCTACAAGCTCATAACGCGGCACTCGGTGCCGCGCTATGAGCTTGTAGATCTGCTATTTTTGAATAGCCCAAAGAAATCTTAAAATGACACAGATGCGTTCCCGGTACGGTCTTAATGGGTTAATGGTCAGCAGTGAAACATGATGCAGTTGTGTGTGTGTGTGTGTGTGTGTGTGTGTGTGTGTGTGTGTGTGTGTGTGTGTGTGTGTGTGTGTGTGTGTGTGTGTGTGTGTGTGTGTGTGTGCGTGTCGGTCCTACCCTGCGTTTCAGAGCGATGCGTATGCGTCCCTGGTTGGTGATGAGGCGGAGCGGCGTGCTGCCCAGGTCGGCGTCGTCGCTCTCTATGGCGTCCATCTCGATCCTCAGACTCTGCCAGTTGATCTCCTTGAAGGTCAACACCTGCGCGGAGGAGGCGAGGAGAGACCAGGTGTTATTATCCTACTATAATTCTAGTAACCTCTGTCTGTAGTGGGTCTGTAGTGGGAGTAGGTGAAGCTACCCGGTTCTCCTCAGTGGCTGGACCAATTGCTCTGATTTTGCACACAGCCATTGACCATTACCATCTGAACTTAACTGTGAAGCCCGTTTTTCAATTTCATCAAATCTCAGCTTCTTATTAGCGTTTATGTGTAAAACACTGTCGCCATGGTTACGGGGCTGCCCAGCTATGGGACGAACTGCCTACCGGGTTGCCAGATCATGTGCGCATATCCCCCCACGGATGCGACGACCGGGTATGGTCTAGTTATGATAATTCATACAATCACACGACATCGTGTATGGTGTGATTGGTGAAACAGAGTGAAAGTAACCCCCGCCCCCCCCCCCCCCCCCGCTTGTTCCTACACAATTAACGCAATATGTAAAATGAGGATGTTTTAGTCATGTTGTTCCTGCTGTTCTACACACAGCCAACCAGGTGAATAGATCACAGATTGTGAGGCTTTAACCGTTGCTTTTACAGTACATCCGTGACCATTAGGGTTTTAATATATATTGCCAGTTTGACCACTTCAAAATTAAACACTAACCAAAAATAGCCAATCCACAAGCATGGAGAGCTTGTAGATCTGCTATATATATTTCCTTTTAAATCGTGAAAATGTGTGCATTTTTACTCAAATCTTTGCTTCGGGGGGGGGGGGGTCATATCATATCATTTTGGGTGGTCCTTGACATGAAAAGTTTGAGAACCACTGATATTATAGCATAAACATACATTTATTTTTTTCATAAAAACTGTTAGGATTTAGGTTTGAGTTACAAATGTTTCCTTTTAAAACATTTTAAAAGATTTGCACAAATTTCAAGTTTAAAAAATAATAGCAGATCTACAAGCTCATAGCGGTGCACATGAGCTTGTAGATTCCCAACTTGCATTGTTTTCCCAACTTGCGTTGGCCCCCCTGACCCCGAGTAGGGCCGCTAAATAATTTGCGTTCAGGCGATTATGGAGTAATTGTGGCAGGCCGAGTGACATGGATCGGATAAGGGGCTTACACACACGCACACGCACACACACACACACACACTTAAGATGCCACGACTATTACCACGTCAAGGCGAACGCTTTGAATCAAACAGCTGTCATCTGGTATTTCAAACACAAGATTTTCTCCATGAATTGGGTCATGAGATGAGTCTTTAAACAGAGAGAGGGTTTGGACATGGTGGATGTTTGGCCTCATTAAAACAAATCATTTTATATCAGGACGTGATGAGCACATGACACTATAGCCACTCTTTGATGTTCACATTTTAGTATAGAAGCACATGTATACAGCTGCTGCAAAGAGGCTCTAAGCACAGCAGACATATTGGAAAGAAATTGGGCCACTTCCTTCACGGGTGTTACCAACAGTGGTGTTAAAAAGTACTCCATTTTCTTTTATTTAAGTAAAAGTAGCAATACCACATATATAAAAATACTCTGATACAAGTAAAGGGCCTGTGTTCAAAATGTTAAAGTACAAAACGTAAAAGTACTAAAATGTTTGAAAATAGCAGATCTACAAGCTCACAACGCGTTGCGGTGCGACACGTTGTGAGCTTGTAGATCTGCTATTTTCAAATAGCCTAGGTATAAAATAGTAGTGGTCAATGTATGCGTCATTATATCATAGTTTATATCTGAAAAGTAACTAGTAACTAAAGTTTTCAAATAATTGTAGTGGAGTAAAAGTACAATATTTGCCTCTGAGATGTAGTGGAGTAGAAGTAAAAGTATTGGAAATTGGAAATACTAAAGTAAAGTAAAAATACCTCAAAATTGTACTTAAGTACAATACTTGAGTAAATGTACTTAGTTACTTTCCACCACTGGTGTGTGTGCATGCACGCGTGCGTGCGTACGTGCGCGTGTTGCTGGTTGCTTACCTCTCCTCTCTTGGGGTCGGTGACGCGGGTGAAGCGCAGGTCGCTGCGCTGCCATTTGGGGTTGAGGCTGTTCCCCTGGAGCTGCCAGAGCTCAAAGGAGGCGTGGAAGGCCCGCGCCTGGACCTTGATGGTGATGGTGTTGATCACCACGGACATGCCCTCCACCACCTTCTCCGCAAAGCCGTACTCGCTGCATAACGCAGAGAGGCACAACAGGGCGGACAACATTACAATGTCAGATAGATCAGTGGTTCTCAAACGTTTTCATGTCAAGGACCCCCAAATTGACACTTATTAGCCCGTGGACCCCCATTTGAAAAGATAAGCCAGGAACCCCCATAAGAGAAGATTTTGACGGCTCTAGCCGTAAAAATGTTAATATCTCAGAGTTACAGACCCATCAGGGTCCATTTGGTTCCTATCCATCATTTAGCTGGGGACCCCCTGGAACCCCCTCAAGTACCCCTGGGGGTCCCCGGACCCCACTTTGAGAATCAAGGAGATAGATGGAAACCTCCTATTTCAAAAGGCTCCATGCACGGCAGACATTGGAAATAAATTGTGCCTCTTCAAAAAAAGAGTCATGGGTGCTGATATTGTGCATGTTGGCTCACTGGAAACACTCTGCTACACCAGTGGGGTCCAGGGACCCTCGTGGTTCCTTGAGGGGGGTTCCAAATGGCCCCTTGCGGGTGTGTAACTCAGAGAGTGAGGACTAAAACTGAGACTAAATACTGTCTACAAATAAAAAACTACACTAGAATGTTAGGGAGAGACTAGTGGAGTAGAGATCCAGTACAACTAAGACCATTTTATGCTTGGTTGTGCGTGGGTGACACACGCTCGAAAAATAGCCGATCTAGAAGCTCACAACGCGTAGATCGGCATTACGACGCCATCGCTTGCCTGCCAAAATGCATTTTAGTCAACTGCAGATTTAGTTGACTAAAATATTTATAGCAATTCATTTAAGCCTAGAGTCAAGCCACCCAGGGTCCTGGTGAATCATGACCATTAAACCTTTTTTTCTGTGATTTAAAAAAATATATATATTTAATTATATGATATACTATATTTAATAAATACCCTGGATGGCTTGATTCTAGGCTTAAAATAATTGATATAAATATTTTTGGAAATGTCAATGGGAAAAATGCATTGACTATTTTGAAGTGGAACCAGAAAATGGCCACCACTGCTATGCCCTATTGCTGTGTGCGTTCTAGAAACACCAGCACGTCAGAGCGAGGCTGTCAGTCAGCGTGTCACCGTCTTTGTGACGCAAAGACAAACTGAAAGGCTTCAGGGTCAACTCACTCTGCTGGGTTATTTTTACCCTGAATCCCGTCGTTCCGGTCATGCAGGCGAGGCATTGTTCTAAGCCACTTAAACACCAGAGTTAAAATGCACCAAGAATATTGAAAAGTCATTATGAAAGCAAAAGAACACTAAAGAAAAAAGTGCAAGTGGCATAATGTGGCTGCAAAATGGAATGACATAAAGTACGAAAAATTACAAATAATTTCTTGCCACTGAAATCTTGCCACTGTGTTGATGTGTTTAACAAATTAATCTGTAATTTTAAGATTTGTTTGGCTATTCAAAAATAGCAGATCTACAAGCTCATAGCGATGAGCTTGTTAGCGCGGCAGATAGCGCTAGCGAACAGATTTGCACAAATTTTTCGTGATTTAAAAAAAAAATAGCAGATCTACAGGCTCATAGCGCGGCACTCGGTGCCGCGATATGAGCTTGTAGATCTGCTATTTTTTTGAATAGCCAAATAAATCAAAAAAATTACAGATGCGTTCCCCGTCTTAAAGGGTTAATGTAGGCAGGGGTAAAAAAAAAATAGTGACATGCCCCTTTAACCAGGCTCACCTCTGGCCTGCTGAGGTGGCGATGGGGGAGGGGCCGTTGGGTGGGCGTGGCTCTTCACACGTCCTCATCTCCACCTCCACCTTGTCCAGGTACTGCATGGAACAGAGGGCATTTACACCCGTTTTACTAATCTTTAAGGCGTTCGCGGCCCACGGCCACGTTCATTTTCAGAGCCATGTTTGTTTTAACCCATTAAGACCTGAGGCGATTCTTAAAAATGTTTTCTAAATCCTAACAGTTTTTTGAGCTTGTATATCTGCTATTTTTGAATAGCCAAAAAAATCTAAAGATACACAGATGCGTTCCAGGTATTAATGGGTTAATGATGGATCAATGGATCGTTGGATTGATGAAACTAACGTAGGATAACTTTAAGTTCCTGTTTATTGGTATCACAATGAAACGTTTTTTTAATTAAAGAAAATAATAACAGCGGTTCTCAACCTTTTCAGATCTTGACCCCCACAAATAATCATAATAACTGGGGACTCGCCAAAATAATCATATTTGACCTGGGGACCCCCCAAAATCATCATATTTGAACTGGGGACCCCCCAAAATAATCATATTTGAACTGGGGACCCCCCAAAATCACAGAAATAATCATATTTGAACTGGGGACCCCCCAAAATAATCATATTTGAACTGGGGACCCATCAAAATAATCATATTTGAACTAGGGACCCCCCAAAATAGTCATATTTGAACTGTGGACACCCCAAAATAATCATATTTGAACTGGGGACCCCCAAAATAATCATATTTAAACTGGGGACCCCCCAAAATAATCATATTTGAACTGGGGACCCCCCAAAATAATCATATTTGAACTGGGGACCCATCAAAATAATCATATTTGAACTAGGGACCCCCCAAAATAATCAGATTTGAACTGGGGACCCCCCACCCTGAAAAACACTTGGAATGTAGGAGTTGAGGCATTACATTTAGTTTTACTCGGTTCCACAGATAAATATTGTGAAAATAGTAGATCTAGTATTGAGGGTTTAAGTGGTTAAATGTCTGAAATAAACAAAACACATGAATTCACACAACACTGATAGTCTACGAGGCTATCTATGGGATGTTGTGAGCTTGTAGATCTGCTATTTCAGCTGAATGCTTCAGATAGTAGATCTACACGCTCACGCTACAAGCTACAAGATAGTAGATCTACAATCTCACGCTTGTAGATCTAATGCTGGAGATAGTAGATCTACAAGTTCACGACGAGACCCCCCAGGTTGAGAACCGCTGATGTAGTGAGTAAAGGAGTGATTTGGGACACAGTTATGGGCCGATAACACAGCGGAAAAACACACATACCCTGAATACAATGTAAACAAAAGCATGTAACAATAGAGATAACGGATACTATCACTATGCATGTACTGTACTGTGTACAGTACATATAGTCCTAGTTGGTATCTTTTATTTGAAGACCAAGGAACTCTGTTCTTTATTACACACTATGTGTATTTGACATTAGCTTTGAGAAGTGAGATTTGTATTCTCTCATATTCTTATTTGAATTGTAAAAACTGATGTGTAGCTACCAAAGAATGTCAGTGTTTCTTTTACACCTGTGAACGTGTGACAGTTAAGTCATGTTAGTTGAAGTTGAGTTGAGTTTGGCACTCGGTGCCGCACTATGTGTTTGAAAGTATAGTATGCAAGATATAAAGAATGATGACAGACACAGTGTGGTCAGGTTCAGCTTGTAGATCTGCAACACTGAGAGGGGCAGTTGGAGTAGAGAACAGACATGAAAACAGACTGGGTGAGACAGACGTATCCTTACCAGGCAGATGGGGCTCGTTTTCAACTTGGTCCATTGTATCTGGCAACGAGACAAGACAGCAGAGCATGAGGGTGAAATCAGGGAATCAAGCCAACAGACCCTTAAGAGGTATATTATTATACTTCAGCATTCTACCACAGCACGGCAGAACCTCACGTTGTCACTTTGGGAGGACTGCTGGCCCGCCCTCTATTACTGCCATGTCATGATGATGTTTACCCCCGGATGGATGATTAGGAAAGCTTTAATAGTGCCGTCTGAATGATAAGCAGCAGCTAAATAAAGACACTGTGGGGGTAGGTAGCTGCTGCCAGAGGTGCAAAAGAAACCAAAGTTCTGCTTGTGGTGAGGCAGACTAGGGAAAAATGACTGAGGCGCTCCGTCTTCAGGTGAAAAACAAATATTAATTTATGTTAGCAGATGAGCAAGGCAACAGCTGACCGACGCATTTCGACACTTAGGTCTTCAACAGGGTCTTGGGTCTGCTGCTGGAGGTCTTCACGGGTCCGTGTTTTATTAACCCATTAAGGCCTGAGGCGATTCTTAAAAAAAATCTAAATCCTAACAGTTTTTGGAAAAAAATCTAAAAGATTTCTTTTTCAAGATTTTTCAAAAATAGCAGATCTACAAGCTCGTAGCTCGGCACTCGGTGCGGCGCTATGAGCTTGTATATCTGCTATTTTTGAATAGCCAAAGAAACCTAAAGTGACACGGATGCATTCCAGGTCTTAATGGGTTACGGTCAATTGGGTCGGTTCAGATACTATTATCGCGGGTCTGTTTTATCAATAATTAATCAATTATTATTTAATTGTCTCTTATTGTAGGCTGCTACGTAACTGCTAGATTCTATCACGGAGTAGTCTATAACTGGCATCTGCTGGTAGAAAAGCTTTTTTTTTTGGCCAGCAATTAAAATGATTAGATTTGACACGTCCACGCAACATGATATCTAACAGTCCAAGTCGGTTCTGTAATAACTCGGAACAAATGAGATCTCCGGGGCGAATGATAAAATGGCTGAACCAATCGGAATTTGGAAAAGAAATTGCAGGTCCATTGGGGTTCGGGTCAGTCATTCAAGACCTGTGAAGAGCTCTAGTTGCTGGCTGTGTAGCTTCCATGGTTGTTCCTTCAGCTGCAAACCACAATGTAATGTAAACCAATTGAAGATAATTAATTAACCCATTCAATCCGGCGACGCATCTCTGTCATTTTAGATTTCTTTGGGCTATTCAAAAATAGCAGCATGTAGATCTACTATTTTTGAAAAAATCATGAACATTTGTGCAAATATTTGAGTTTTTCCATTTGTAACGCCAATCTTTGCTTCTGGGGGTCCCTGGTACAAAATATTTTACAAATGTTCACTTTAAAAATATATATATTTTCCAAGATTTGCACAAACTTTTTTTCTAAAATAGCCAAAGAAATCTTGACACAAATGATGCTTTCCCGGTCTTAAAGAGTTAAATACCATTACAGCCCTCATTACTTGACAGACAGACAGACAGAGTCAAAATGTTGAACTACCAGGACAATGGCTGAAGAAGATATGTCACAATCATGACATTTTACTTGACGACATTCATTGCCATACAAATAATTGCAATTAACGATATTAACATAACAATTAACATAATTAATAAAAATGACATTTCTGTTTGCATTTTAGGCTTTGTTAACAACAACTGCACAGGGCAAATATGAGAAATAACTGAAATATACAAAGAAATTCCATATTTAATAACTATACTTTCAAAGTGATTTAACAATAGCTGAAATGGACGATCTGCAAGTTTACAAAGCGTTGCATCGCAGCACGTTGTAAGCTTGTAGATCGACTACTTCGGCTAAAACTCGAGTTTTAACTTGTAGATCTGCTATTTTTGAATTGGAATCCTGAATTATTTTTTTCTATTTTTTAATTGGAATCCTGAAAAGTAACATTCTCAATGCATTTAGTTATACTTATGTTAACTTCATGAACTTAAATACAAATACATTGGACAATAGAATTGTAATACTAGTCATGAACCTACTAATATAGACTGAAGTCATTAAATGTTTGCATGTTTGGAATTGTAACAGCTGAAATCAATAATATATCAGTATTCTGATATTAACCTGTGGGCCGCATTAAGTGAAGGTGGGGGCCGCATGTGGCCCCCGGGCCGCCAGTTGCCCATGTATGCTTTAGTGTGACGCTGTACCAAGTAGGGGCGTTGATTTACGAAAAAAAAAACACAAAAAAGTTAAAATATGGAGATAAGAGGTTTCTGCCCACGACAGCAACAATATATGAAAATGTATGAGAATCAGTCAACATGGAAACGATTATGACGATTATGCCAAATAATTGCAATTAGGCGATAATGTAATCATTGTGACGGGCCTATTGATGATGAGGACTTGGAGATCAGTGGGAGTTGAGCCTTGCTGTAACAACTGTGACTTGTTCAAGCAGATGATCAGCTGACTGATGAAACATAATAGGCACATGATGATAGCCAGTGGTGTTAAGTAACTAAGTACAATGGCACAATGTTGAGGTATTTTTTACTTTACTGGAGTATTTCCAATGTTCAGTACTTTTACTTCTACTCCACTACATCTCAGAGGCAAATATTGTACTTTTTACTCCACTATAATTATTTGAAAACTTTAGTTACTTTGTAGATTTTGATTATCATTACAAAACATACATTAACCACTTCAGCCCTATATATACATTTCGGCCAATTGAAAATAGCCGATCTACAAGCTCACAATGCGTCAGCGATGCGACGTATTGTGAGATTTTATGCATTTGAAAACTTGTGAGACATTGAGTATTTTCTACTTTTGGTACTTTTAAGTACATTTTGATACCAATACTTTTGTACTTTTACTCAAGTAAATTTAGAATTCCGGATTTTTTACTCGTAACAGAGTGTTTCTACATTGCAGTATTGATACTTTTACTTAAGTAAGAAATGTGAGTACTTTTGTCCCCCACTGATGATGATAGCCAATACGAAGCGGTCATAAATCTTCCTCCCCTCTGGCCCTGTGTGTGTCAGCGTTATCTACATGGAGGGCTTGCATCACGCTCACATTGAGGGATATTTTTATCCCTGCTAGTCTAGTGCATTATTGGTTCTCAAAGTGGGGTCCGGGGACCCCCAGGGGGTCACAATCACAATCATTTGAACTTTTTATACTTTGGCTATTCAAAAATACCAGATCTACAAGCTCATAGTGCCGCGCGATGAGCTTGTAGATCTGCTATGTTTTGGAAAAAATCGTGAAAATGTGTGCAAAGTGCAAACCTTTCAATATATATATTTTTAAAGCGAACATTTGTAACTCAAATCTGTGCTTCTGGGGGGTCCCTGGAATACCATATTTTGAAATGGGGTTCTCAAACCTTTTTATGTCAAGGACCCCTAAATTGGTCTGTATTTGGCTGCCCCCATCATCTCAAAAAATATGTTGTGCCAGGAACCTCCAAAAACAAATATTTGAGTTAAAAGAAGTTTGCTTAAAAAAAAACGCTATGAGCTTGCATTTCTGCTATTTTTGAATAGCCAAAGCATAACAAAGCCTAAATGACAAAACAGAAATTGTATTTGTATTCATTCATATGTTCCAACGTTCCAACTTCAAAAGCACAATTACATAGTTAATCACAATTATTTGTATGAAATTAAATCAATCGTCTTAACTTAAATGTTGTAATCGTGACACAGCCCCCTGGCTGTCAGGCAAAAACCTTGTATCTCCATATTTCAACTTATTATATTTTTTTTCTTTTTGTAAATTAATGCCGCACTCCATCATACAAGAGTGTCGCACAGAAATTGGGAAAATAATAAGATATTCTCTTCTTGCTCTCTTCTGGTGAGCTTGTGGATGGGGCAATTTTCAATTTTTAGCGGTGCCAACCGCTCTACATTTGACTCTGTCCGTTTGTCCGTCCGTCCGTCCGTCCGTCCGTCCGTTATGTCCGTATGAGCACGGCGTATGAGCACGGCATTTAAACAGCTATAACTCCAGTTCACACACACACACACACACACACACAAGTCAATACTGCACACATGCGCACACCGCACACACGAACACACGCACACACACACACACACACACACACACACACACTTGACGTCCGTATGAGCACGGCATTTAAACAGCTATAACTCCAGTTCGCAGCATGCTACGGAGTACAAATTTTGTACATGGACTAAAACCACCAATAGGGACGAACTGAAATTAATTCAGCCCCGCCCCCTCTGTCTTCCTATTGGCTGGGCTTTAAACAGCCGTAAGTCCAGTTTGCAGCATGCCACCAAGTCCAAATTTGGTATGTGGACTTAATAATAAACTTTATTTATATAGCACCTTTTTAAACAATGTTACAAAGTGCTTAACAATTTAAAATCAGACAGTGAACAATGAAATACAATTATGCAATAACAAAAACAACACACAACAGTAACAGTGAGTAAAAAGAGAAGCACCGCACTTAGACCACCAATAGGGACGAACTGTAATTACTTAAGCCCCGCCCCCTCTGTCTGCCCATTGGCTGGGCTTTAAACAGCCATTATTCCAGTTTGCAGCATGCTACCAAGTACAAATTTGGTAAGTGGACTCAGACCACCAATAGGGACGAACTGAAATTAGTTAAGCCCCGCCCCAAAGGCACCGCTTCCTTCACACAGGGTGTGATTTTTTAATTTAATTTGTTTTTATAATAATAAAATAGGAGACATTTTGGACATACAAGGTTTCCACCTGACATTCAGGATATCCACTTGCACACACGCTATGTTAAAAGTAATATTCAGAGTGCTATTGTAAGTGATACCAGGAGGAGAGTAAAGCGGTGGTGTTGGGGTTGATCTTAGTGACCTTCCTGTAAAGGGCCGTTCACGTCAAGCACAACAGCAACCACGATAACAATAAAAATGGGTTTTAAACCATTTAGACTGGGAAAGTATCTGTCATTTTTAGATTTATTTGGCTATTCAAAAAAATAGCAGATATACAAGCTCGTAGCGCGGCACTTGTATATCTGCTATTTTTGGAAAAATCGTGAAAATGTGTGGAAATCTTTGAATATATATTTTTAAAGCAAACATTTGTTAACTCAAATCTTTGCTTCTGGGGGGTTCTACAAACCTATGTGTCTATATCAGTGGTTCTCAAACCTTTTCATGTCTAGGACCCACAAAATTATTTGTATTTGGCCGCCGACCCCCATCTCAAAATATTTAGTTCCAGGGACCCCCATGGGTGCCGCGTTATGAGCTTGTATATCTGCTATTTTTGTATGGCCAAAGTATAAAATATCGATAAAGTGGTTACACAGATGCGTTCCCGGTCTTAATGGTTTAAGTAAAATATTTGAGTACTCAAATGTTATACTTGATTAAAAGTATCAATACTGCAATGTGGAAGTACTCTGTTACAAGTAAAAGTCCAGAATTCAAAATTTACTTGAGTAGAAGTACAAAAGCATTGGCATCAAAATATACTTAAAGTACCAAAAGTGAAAGTACTCGAATGTTTGAAAATAGCCTAGGTATAAAATAGGGCTAAAGTGGTTAATGTAGGTTTCATAATATCATAATTTATATCTAAAAAGTAACTAGTAACTTAAGTTTTCAAGTAAATGTAGTGGAGTAAAAGTACAATATTTGCCTCTGAGATGTAGTGGAGTAGAAGTAAAAGTGTTGGAAATTGGAACTACTCAAGTAAAGTACAAATACCTCAAAATTGTACTTAAGTAAATGTACTTAGTTACTTTCCACCACTGCAGGTATAGGTTAGGTTCTGGTTGAACGTACCCTGATAGCAGCCTTGTTGCAGAAGACCCTGGTGACGGCCAGCCAGGTGGGCAGGTCCAACATGTTCTGCAGAACCTCCTCGTCCAGCTCCAGGTTGGACAGCTGCCCCTCCCCTTTCAGCGTGCTCAGGTTGATCTTGTCTGGAGACAGGTTCTTTGTGAACCTGGTGGTGAGAGGAGGAATGACACACACAGAGAGAGAGAGAGAGAACAGCATTCAGGGAGGGACGCTGAGAAAAAAAGAAAAAACGTCGCACAAAAAACACACACCGACTCACTGAAGTCCAGTGGTGGAAAGTAACTGAGTACATTTACTCAAGTACTGTACTTAAGTACAGTTTTTAGGTATTTTTTACTTCACTGGAGTATTTCCGATTTTCAGTACTTTTACTTCTACTCCACTACATCTCAGAGGAAAATGTTGTACTTTTACTCCACTACAATTATTTCAAAACTTTAGTTACTAGTTACTTTGTAGATTTTGATTATTATTACAAAACATTAATCACTTCAGCCCTATATACATTTTGGCCATTTGAAAATAGCCGATCTACAAGCTCACAATGCGTCGTATTGCGACGCATTGTGAGCTTGTAGATATGCTATTTTCATTTTATTTATTTTTTTTAACTTGTGAAATGGGACATTCTGCATAACGAGTACTTTTACTTTTGGTACTTTAACCCTTTAAGACCGGGAACGCATCTGTGTCATTTTAGATTTCTTTGGCTATTCAAAAATAGCAGATATACAAGCTCGTAGCACTGCACCTATGAGCTTGTAGATCTGCTATTTTAGAAAAATCGTGTAAATCGTGCACATCTTTGAATATATGCCTTTTAAAACAAATATTTGCAACTCAAATCTTTTCTTCTGGGGAGGGGTTCCTGGAACAAGATATTTTATAAATGTTCACTTTAAAAATATATATATACTGTATATACAAAGTTTTTCACATATTTTCACAATATTTTTTTTTTTGCAGATCTACAAGCTCATAGAGTGGCACTTGGTGCCGTGCTATGAGCTTGTATATCTGCTATTTTTGAATAGCCAAATAAATCTTAAAATGACACAGATGTGTTCCCGGTCTTAAAGGGTTAAGTAAAATTTTTTTATGCCAATACTTTTGTACTTTTACTCAAGCGTATTTAGAATTCCAGACTTTTACTTGTAATGGAGTATTTCCACATTGCAGTATTGAAGTACAAAAGTACAACATTTGAGTACTTTTTCCTCCACCGCTGAAGTCTCCGCCCCCAAATAGACTCCACCGTAGAGTGAGTCAATGTTTTGTTTGAGACAAATTGCCAAATTGCATTTGGAGGCAGTTGTGCGCTAATTGGCAGTAATTGAGTGAGTCATGCTGTAGCAGCTGTATCAATCAGCCTCTCTGAGCCAGTATAGCTCACAGCAGGCTGGCCACAGTCTGGCTTTGACCTTTTTCACATCCCAGGTAGGGTTGTCGTAATATAACCGCATTACTCGTTTGCGTTATCCTTTAAGCCTTATTAATGTCTGACTGTACCTCGTGCTGTTTCTGACCAAAAAAAAAGTATTCAATCAATGCTATCAATATTCAAAACTGCAATATTGTGCGCTATTAACTCTTTGCCTTAGCCTGGTAAACCCTCCCTCCGGAAATCTCATTTCCATTTGATTTCAGGAAGGAGTCTGGTCTGAAACGCCTTTCTGCAATAATCGCTGTGGGCTGGAGTTGGGCGGGAGTAATACCGTTGACTGACAACCCCTTCAACCAATGATCGTTTTTCCCCTTCAGCCAATGAGCAGTTCATTTTGACGAGCTCCAGACTATGTGACGCAACGGGACTTTTGGGACGGCCATGCCGAAAATAGGTTGCCTTATTGGGATACATGCGTGTCACTCCCCGCCCCTGCCGGTTCTCTAAATTTATATTTTTAAATAGGCTCTGTCATGATTAATTGACCACATATATGAAGTTAAACAACTAAATTCTATCCAAACGATATGTTAATAGTAAATTCCGTGCCTCAAAAAAGAAGTTTGAGACTGTTTTAAGAACGAAACTAAGAAGTGACGGCACTCGGACAACAACAATGGCTGCCGTTCGTCTTTTGTCGGCGGCTCTCAGGCTGCACTCGGGTTCATTCGGGCTCACTCGAACTCGCCACCTGATTGGCCAACTGTCGCTGTCAATCACAGAACAATGAGCGACGACGCTGATAGGCTCGTCGGCTCGGCGAGCAGAGCGATTATTGGAGAAAGGCGTTTCAGACCAGACTCCTTCCTGAAATCAAATGGAAATGAGATTTCCGGAGGGAGGGTTTACCAGGCTATCTTTGCCTGCCACGACGAGATGTCTCGCCAGCTTCTGCCAAGGCGCAACCTGCCACTGACGAGAGTGACGAGATTTGCGTTCTCAGTGGTTTTACACCAGTTCGCTTACCCTGAATGATGCTTTCACTGCCAGATGACGACGGACCCGGATCTGACGTAAATAAAAACGGCTCATTTACTTCCTGTTTATTTCCTGTGGGAAAATGGCTACATCTCCGTTCCTCTTGCTTTACGGCAAAAACGAGGCACATTCAACTGGCTACAGCTGTGGAACGGATTACCGCGAGCGGAATATTCCCCCCCCCCCCCGAGACCCCGTGTAATGAGGCGATCTCCGCGAGGACGGCGATCACGGCTAATATTTCATGATTTTTCAAAGGTCAGCAAAAAACGCTTGTTTTCGCTGGCAGTATAGTGTCCCACTATTATTACACTATTACTCTGGCAGTTAAAGAGTTAATTGTCACACAATTAATTAAGTCACAGGATTGTAGATAAGATGTTTTTTTGGGCAGAGAATTCCAAAGTGCTCTTGACCTACAGTATATATATATATATAAATAATATATAACAGTGAGTTTGAGAAATGTGTTGTTGGTGCTGGGATTCCTGGGCGTATACGGTATACTATGTAATACCAAGAGCTGCTCCTCTGGTCTGCTGTTGTAACGTTATGTTCAGAAGACATACAGTACTGTATGGAACTGCTTTAAGTGGTTAACCCTTTAAGACCTGAGGCTGATTCTTACAAATGTCTTCTAAATCCTAACAGTTTTCAGAAAAACGTATGTTTCTATATCAGTGGTTCTCAAACTTTTTCATGTCAAGGACCCCCAAAATTATATGTATTTGGCCGCGGACCCCCATCTCAGAATATGTTGTTCCAGGGACCCCCCAGAAGCAAAGATTTGAGTTAAAAATGTTCGCTTTAAAAAGAATATAAATATATTAATTTGCACACATTTTATTGATTTTTCAAAAATAGCAGATCTACAAGCTCGTAGCGCGGCACTCGGTGCCGCGCTACGAGCTTGTAGATCTGCTATTTTTGAATAGCCAAAGTGTAAAATAATGCTTTTTTAGCTCAAATCAAAAAGTGACACAGATGCGTTCCAGGTCTTAAGTGGTTAATGTGGTGAACAACAGCTCCGCCACAACACTGTCCTAACCCCTCCCGATGTCAGATACACAATACCAAGCCTGTTGTCCCGCTAATCATTATTCAAGCAGATGTTCGACTGGGGGCGAAAGCCAGGCCCGTCTCATGTGAACGGCCTAAACCCGCCATACTCCTCTAGTCTTGTTTGTAATGGCCACACACCAGCAGCCACACAAAGTTGATAAAACATGGTGGACACTTGTCTTTTTTTTGGTTTATTCATTTAGTTTACGTTTATTTTCAGCACTACATACTACATGCATAAAAGGACTACACAGAACTGGTTAAAGGTAGGGTAAGTGATATTTTTTGGTTAAAACAAAAAGTATTTTGTTAAAAGGTTAAAGCACTATATTCTGAGAGTAATCATTGCTATAGAGTGTTTGTTCAGTAACAGGAGTCTCCCCGTCTCTCCAGCTCTTTAATGAACAGAAAATACATTTTCCGGTAGGTGTCAAAATCTCAGCCAATCAGGAGAAAGTATAGCCTGGCTCCAGCCCGTGAATCGCTAGCCACGGCCATTACAAAAATATGTTCAGGCGATTCTGGTCTGGTGACGCTCTCATAGGAGGTCTCAGCCTCGGTTGAAAATCTGATCGACGAATCGGGATCGGGATAATCCAGTACGAACCAATCGCCAAAGAGTCTTTGAAAAAAAAAACTTTGGCCACGCCCCCATCTCAGCAACCGGCTGCATTGAGAGGGCTTTCAGACTGAATAATGGAGTGAAACGAAATGAAAATTCAGGCTGAGTGTCAGGCTAGAGAAAGTACCCATTTTTAAGCTTAATTTTTTTGTAGTGTTCCAGTTCCAATTTTGCCTGCTCATTTCTTAGTGTCATCACTTCCAATTTCACTCGTTTAATCTATATCCTGATTGAGTTCTCTATCCTGATTGGATAAAATTGGAAATGAAACTGAAACTGAAACGAAAATGCATTTTCTGTTCTATAAAGAGCTGGAGAGACAAGGAGACTTCTTTTACTGAACAAACACTCTATAGCAATGAGTACTATCAGAATATAGAGCTATTTAACACTTATTTTAACCAAAGAAAATCACTTACCCTACCTTTAAATGACACACTGTTTATTGCAAGTTATTTTGTCAAGGTCAAGTTGTTTTTTATCAGGAGTCATTTCATTTGTATTTACGTTTATTTGGTTTTGTTATCAGTTCGGCTGAGTACTGGAGTTTTTAGATGCCAAATAAAGCAGTGGTTCTAAACCTGTTGGTCGCGACTCCCAGAGGGGTCCCCACATGATTTTGAGGGGGTGAGAGGCAATTTAGGGACTTTTAAAACCTTTTTAATACCTAAAAAAAAGAAAAATAATTGTCAAATAATATAAAAAGAGGCAAAAAAAAAAGAAAATAGCCGATCTACAAGCTCACAACGCCTCACGTTGCGAGGCGTTGTGAGCTTGTAGATCGGCTATTTATTTATTTTTATCTGTGGAACCGAGTCAAACTAAACGTAATGCCTCAACTCCTACATTCCAAGTACTTATCAGGGTAGGGGGGGTCCCCAGTTCAAATATGATTATTTTGGGGGTCGCGGCCTGAAAAGGTTGAGAACCACTGAAATAAAGGCCCAGCTGCTTCAGAGGTTCTTCAAAGGAGCCGATTGCTAATTGGACCGCACCATGTCCCCTGTGCGTACGGGGAGGGGCAGGGCTTTCTTATGAGTTTGAGTTTTTTTGTCTTTTTATGTTCATAAAGTTAACATAACTGAATGCATTTGAAATTAAATAAAAATGTAACTTTTCAGGATTCCCCCCAAAAAAGGGGGGAAAAATTAAGTATTCCAATAAAAAAAATAGCAGATCTACAAGCTCAAAACGTGTCACGATGCGATGCGTTTTGAGCTTGTAGATCGGCTACTTTTGATACTTTTGTATGACATACTAGGCTGACGAAGTAGGGTATTAATTTACGCCCCCTGGAGTGAGTGTGGAAATATAGTTGCCCACCCTTGCTATAGTGTGTATTGTTTCAATGTACAGGCTGATAGGTTCCTGGTTTACGTATGCCTTAGTTATTATTAGATTATGGGTTTACTAATGTGTTACTTTACTATTACTATTTCTATGCATTGTCTTGTGTTGTCATTGCTTACTGTAAATCGCTCTGGATTAAGAGCGTCTGCTAAATGCCTGTATTGTACATTGTAATCACCCACTATATTATGTTCCCCTCTCAATAGGCTCTATGCACAGCAGCCATATTATCACTTCCTTCACAGGTGTTACCAATGATACTAATGAAGGCTCTGTTCCATTTAGTGTAGCACAGTGGTTTCCACGACCCCCACAACGCTGAGAGTGTACAAATGGAACCAAATGGACCCGTAAGGTTCCATTTGTACACTCTCAGAGTTACACACCTGTAAGGGGCCATTTGGAAGCCCATGAGGGTCCCTGGACCCCAACTGTAGACCCACTGGTGTAACAGAGTGTTTCCAGTGGGCCAACATGCACAATATCAGCACCCTGACTCTGTTTGACCATGAATGGAACAGAGCCTTCATTAGTATCATTGGTAACACCTGTGAATGTCTTCATAATATGGCTGCTGTGCATAGAGCTTATTTGATCAGTCTTGATGTTATGTTCAGTTTGTCCTCATTTATTTGGGGCCTTGAATTATTTATTGTCATGTTTTTATTGGGAAAAATAAAAGACAAAGAAAAGTACATTTTAAAGAAACTGCACAAGTCTCCTGGTGTCTCTCTTGCCGACCAACTCCGGTCCCTGACACTGTCAAAGACCACAGTCATAGATCGAGTCCAAAAAATAAGACTGGAGTCGACTGTAGGGCTCATTCAGATATCATGTATTATCGTCCCTGTCGGGTGGAAACCTCATACGTCCGAAACTGTTACTTTTCAGGATTCAAATAAGAGAAATTGCAAAAATAGCAGATCTATACAAGCTCAAAATACGTCGCTTCGCACCGCGTTTCGAGCTTGTGGATCTGCTACTTTTGATGCTTTTGTGTGACGCAAGTAGGGCGTTCATTTATAAAAAGTTATATAATAATAATTATTATTATTATTATTAAGAGGTGTTTGCCCGACAACGACGATATCAAACACGGGGTCCTCCTTGAAATTAGACTAAGGTTCAGAATCACTGGTATATACTCACTGTAGGTCAGTCCATGCCAATGACCAGATTTCTTGTCACATTTTGCTAAAAGGCGCGGACTGCAAATGACGAGAACGGCGAGGCGTCGCGTTTTCAGTGGTTTTACGCTAGCTGGCGCCGTTCGGTAACCTATGAGTCACCGTTTGACTCCCAGTAAAGCAATGAAGCAGCAAATCACGTGATCGCAAAAAAACACCCCAGTCACATTCACTTCCATGTTAACGGATTTGGAACAAAATGCTTTTTCTCTGCTTTCTGCTTTCTTTTTGGCGAAAACAACGCACATTCAACTGGAAATAATATCTTATATATTGGACATATACATATATATATATCCAATTTTACGAGACCCCCCTACGTCTTTTAAAACGATCGGCGGGTGGATCGTTGTGAGGAATAATATTCTACGATTTCTCCAAGGTTAGTGAAAACACTCGGAAATCGCTGGCAGTGGCTTGGCGAACGATGTTTTATTTCTGGCAGTCAAAGAGTTAACAAGCAAGTTTGCCATGACCTGACCTGATCTCAGTGGTTTTAAGGAGTCTGACAAAAAATGCCACAACCTAAACAGAAGTGATTGATTGAGCAAACCTTTGGCCTAGAAGAGCACAAGAACGGCTGGGTTTTACTTCACGTACTGCAGCCTATAACTATGTGCCTCGACTGGTTCAGCAGTCAAAGTCAAATCCGAGGATTACAAGGGTTATATACTGCAACTGCATTGTGTGTGTGTGTGTGTGTGTGTGTGTGTGTGTGTGTGTGTGTGTGTGTGTGTGTGTGTGTGTGTGTGTGTGTGTGTGTGTGTGTGTGTGTGTGTGTGTGAAGCTGGAAGCTGTCAGACAGGTGGCGCTCTCCAAAGTTCCAAAGTTCAACACATGTGTACGTGTATGTGTATGTGTGTGTGTGTGTGTGTGTGTGTGTGTGTGTGTGTGTGTGTGTGTGTCACTACCGCTGCACATATATACTGTACTGTATGTGCTGTATGACTGTGAGTGTATATGGGGTTGTTTCCTTTGTTAACTGTTTAAGACCGGGAGCGCATCTGTGTCATTTTTTAGATTTCTTTGGCTATTCAAAAATAGCAGATCTACAAGCTCATAGCGCGACACGCTTGTAGATCTGCTATTTTTGAAAAATCTCGAAAGAAAATCTTTGAATATTAGATGTTTTTTAAAGCAAACATTTTCAACTCAAATCTTTGCTTCTGGAGGATTCTACAGATGTCTTCTAAATCCTAACAGTTCTTTGAAAACAGTTTCTATATCAGTGGTTCTCAAACCCCTTTTTTCATGTCAAGGACCCACAAAATGATATATATTTGGCCGCGGACCCCATCTCAAAATATTTTGTTCCAGGGACCCCCAGAAGCAAAGATTTTAGTTACCAATGTTCACTTTAAAAAATACATATATTCAAATTCTTTGCACAAATTTTCACTATTTTCCAAAAATAGCAGATCTACAAGCTCATAGCGCGGCCGTGCTATGAGCTTGTAGATCTGCTATTTTTGAATAGCGCAAAGAAATCTTAAAAATGACACAGATGCGTTCCCGGTCTTAATGGGTTAAATGTGTCCTTTGAGACGGTGATTGAATTAGAGTGGATCATTCAGCCCCAAAGAAAGCAGTAATGTAATGTGACACAGACCCAAAACATCACCTCAACCACAAGACTGCTGGAGAAGTACCAGCCAGGGCCAGGGTTCAGACGGTGGCTATCAGAGGTAAATACAAATGAATAGACTAGCAATGTTAACCTATTAAGACCTGAGGCGATTCTTTTTTTTTGAAAAAAAATCCCACATTTCTTTTTCCAAGATTTTTCAAAAATAGTAGATCTACGAGTGAGTGCCGCGCTATGAGCTTGTATATCTGCTGTTTTTGAAAGGCCAAGGAAATCTAAAGTGACACAGATGTGTTCCAGGTCTTAAAGGGTTTTAAGACCCGAGGCCCATTTTAAAAATGTCTTCTAAATCCTAACAGTTTTCTGAAAAAGTGTTGCTATAACATCAGTGGTGCTCAAACCTTTTCATGTCAAGGAACCCCAAAAGTATATGCATTTGGCTGCAGACCCCCAAATATTTTGTTCCAGGGACCCCCAAAAGCAAATATTTGAGTTAAGAATGTTCTTTAAAAGTATTCATATAAAAAAATTTGAACACGTTTTTCAAGCCATTGCGCTATGATGGAACGCAAACAAACATGTCTGCAGACTGCAGGTAAACACCACCACACTACTCCAGTCGCTGATGGTATAGAGGAAAATGATTGGTTAAAAAAAAAGATATATATATATATGTAAACAAAGGGCAACGTTACACACTATGCCTTTGAATTTGAGTTGATCATTCTGCCTAAACAAAGCAGTAATATAATGTTATGTGACGGGTCCTGACCATAAGACTGCTGGCCGAATGCCACCGTTCAAAGATGTAACACTCTCACCACAGCTTCCTAGAAGAGAGAAAATCCTGCACGTCACCAAATGTTTGACCCCAGAATGAGGACAGCGGGGTTCACGTGTGTTAATTATGCACATTTGAACACGTCCTTCGGAGTCTAACAATGACTCGACACACTTTTTAAAAAAAACAGCTGGTTCCTGCAGCCGAACACCCGCCGCTCAAAGAAGCATTCAGAGGAAATGCACCTGCTCTATTATATGCAGAAATAAGTCCGCGTGCACACGCGCACGCGCACACACACACACACACACACACACACACACACACACACACGAGACGGAACTAGGTAGAGCAGAAAGCCAGCAACCTAGTACAACAACATGAAGTCGAAGGAGGTGGAGATTCTTCCTTTGGCCTGCTGGGAGTGTGAGTGCAAAGTTTCGGTCCAGCGATGTTAGCTGCTCACCATAGGCAGTAAAAATAAATGGAAAAAGTTACACCCATACACTCTACAGACCGTAAATGAAGCCTATCTTTCAGCAATTTCCGCCATCTTTCTATATCCGGTATAAGAAGACTTTTAAACTAGTAGCGACTGGAAGCATGTAGTATTCATGACAATGTTTATTAAGGTAATAAAATCAAGTGTAAAGTTCGGCAAAAAACGCATCCGCTTCAATGGAGCCTAATTCTTTCTGAACTGTCTAGTTATTTCTTTCTGAACTGTAGCCTCAAAGCTGGCCCCTCGGTGCTTACAGACAAACAAAGACTCAGGCAAGTGAAAACGTAGTCTTCATCAGGCCGACAGCACAACGAGCAGGAAGATTTCACTGAGATAATACATTTCGCCTCGGAAAGTAGGCACCGACACCGTCATACGACGGAGTATAAATGGCGTCTAAGACAGACGTGAGACATGAGCCGTTATGGCGGTTACTCTCTTATATATAATACTGTATATCAGGGGCCTTCAACAGGGGGTCCGGGACCCCTAGGGGGTCCTCAGAGCTACTATAGGGGGTCCGCCAAATCTTTGTGTGATAGGATTTCGTTTTTTTACATTAACCACTTGAACCGTAAAATTCCTTTTCTGAGGAGAACATTAGCCGAAAATAGCAGATCTACAAGCTCTCAACGCCTCGCGCTGCGAGGCGTTGAGAGCTTGTAGATCGGCTATTTTTGGCATAGAGGCTATAGGTGTAGAGGGAAAAAATAGCAGACTAAGTAAAAAAAAAAAAATGAAACACAATTTTATACAATATAGAGTAGGGGGTCCCTGCTTCATCTCTCTCTCAGCTAGGGGGTCCTTGGCCTGAAAACGTTGAAGACCCCTGCTGTATATAATATTATATATAATATAGTTCAAAATATAATATGTTGTTCAGTATATCTGATGCTTGTATTGACTGATGAAAAATGTGCCATGTTGTGCATTAATATAGAAAGGTTGCATCGTAGAATCGAATCGAATCCTGGTGGATCGTAATGGAATTGAATCGTGAGGGCAGTGCCAATGCACACCTTTAATACAGACTTAAGTGGGGATCCCCACTACATACAGTATATTGTAGAAAATTGCGTTGCAGATTTAAAATGTTCATAGATGTCATAGATAGCTTTATAGACTTGTTTGACAGCGCTATCATCATTACATTATCTGAATGAATAGAGTGGTTTCAAGATAACGTGTATTTTCAGACATTTAACCACTTAAACTCTCAATACTTAGTTAACTTGACCATTGGCTCTGTACTTAAGTCTGCTCTTTTTTCCCCTCTACAAGCTCGAAGCGCTGTGACTGTGAGTTTGTAGATTTGCTAGTTTTGGCGAATGTTCCCCCCAGAATAGGGATTCTAGGGTTCAAGTGGTTAATGTAAAAAAAAAAGAAGGAAAAAAAACCTCTGAGGACCCCCTGTTGAAGACCCACGCTCTAAACATCTGAAACGTTTTCCATGTGTGAAAGTGATTTGCTACAGTGTGTACAGTCTAACTGTAGCATCATGCTAACTCAGTCACACAGCATTATAAACAGCAGCGCTAAAAATACATCCATTGATCCCGGGCTGAAGATCATGAATTATCCACTCTATAGAAACCAACAGGCTCTATCCACAGCAGCCATATTATGAAGACATTCACAGGTGTTACCAATGATACTAATGAAGGCTCTGTTCCATTCTGGTCAAACAGAGTCAGGGTGCTGATGTTGTGCATGTTGGCTCACTGGAAACACTCTGCTACACCAGTGGGTCTAAAGTTGGGGTCCAGGGACCCTCACAGGCTTCCAAATGGCCCCTTACGGGTGTGTAACTCTGAGAGTGTACAAATGGAACCAAATGGACCCATAAGGGTCCATTTGGTTCCATTTGTACGTTATTTGTGAGTTATGGGGGTCGTGGAAACCACTGTGCTACACTAAATGGAACAGAGCCTTCATTAGTATCATTGGTAACACCTGTGAAGGAAGTGATAATATGGCTGCTGTGCATAGAGCCTATTAGAAAACAAGTATATCTGTCTTCACTCAGAGTATAACCAAGTAAGTGACTCTCGCAGACAGGATGGGACCGGTCTAGTATTCAAAACCACAAAAGCATCGGTGTGGGAGCAATGTGTGAAGCATAAGCATATTCAGACATAATTATATTCATAAGAGCAATGCTAAGAATGCCATGACAGTACTAATAATAATATGCTAATCATTAGCCTTAGATTAAGACTCTCGTAGATGTATTTTATCGATTCTGACTCTCGTAGATTGAAAATGTCAGAATCGAGAAAATACATCTACGAGAGTCTTAATCTAAGGCTAGGTAATTGTATAGTGAGGGGTCACAATGAATCGGAAGAATTTAAAGTGCTGAGGTAGTGCCTCTTACGTGTAAAACAAAAACCGATGAGGAAGGGAGAAGTGTTTTAATGCCTTCAACAATTAATTGCAGCCTGAGGAAGAGTTGTTAAGTGAAACCCATTGCCAAGTAGTCTGCATGTTAAGTTTAAAGACCGTCTTTTTGTGTTCATGTTAGTAGATGAATGCTGTATATGTATGAGAGGGCAAAAAAAAAAGAAGAAATTGCATTGTTCAGTGGTAAACGTCTAATTGCAATTATTTGAGATACCGGTAATCAAAAATAATTTTGCATAATAATTCCAGGTTGAAAGATTTTCATACATTTTCAAACATTTTCAAGTTGGTTCCAATGTATAGACTGGATTTGGCTGCCAGGCTAAACAGGGCCTTAGAATAGGAACCTTAAGAGTCTCCACTTTGTTGGTTCTTACATGCAATCGTCTACTGGACCGACAAATTGAGTTGACACTGACAGATGATTAAAGACAAACTAATCAAGTCCTGAACAAGTCCCTTTGATTTTCAATGACTTCAGAATCTCTTTCGAATTAAGACAAATTAAAGATAATTATGTCTGAACATTTTAGCAAATTGGTTTTAGCAGGAGACTCTGGTGCATGTTGGAGGATTCGTGCTTTTTGTCTGATCAAAGTTGACGCGTTGTGACAATAGCCACCTAAAGACATGCCCAGAATATGTGCGCTAGGGTTCAGGTTTATCCATTTATGACATGAATTTTGACCTGATGGTCAAGATTCAATTTATCCCCTGAGCAAGCAGGCTTGGCAAGGTAGCGTGACGCGGCACTCGCGCGGCGCTGCGAGCTTGTAGATCTGCTATTTTTGAATAGCCAAAGAAATCTAAAATGACACAGATGCGTTCCCGGTGTTAACGGGTTAACTCGTTTTGTTTGGGACCCCGGTGGAACCCTCTCAAGGACCCCCAGGGGGGTTCCCAGACTCCACTTTGTGAAGCGCTCTTTCTATATTTGCCAATAAACAATAAACTATACAGTAAAAGGTGACAGGGGGTAAATTAGGGCCGGTGAACTTTAAGTAGAACACACAATGGTACAAAAACGCTGTGTCCTTCCTATATGTGACTGTGCTGCTGAAAGTGGAACGGTTTAATATTATGTCAACATTGCATGAACCTGATCTATGTCAGGTCAGGATGGCAGCGTGGCTGCTGTCAAGATGACTCAACAAGGACCCCCAGTTTGATAAGCATTACACCACTTTCTCTTTTTCTGGGGACCCCCAATGTACAATGTAAAATGACTGAAATCGATGAATAAAAGTCAAATCAATCAATCAATCATTTAACAGTGTCACCATCCAGGCATGTCCTTGTTGTTGGGATATAGGATAGGTGGGCACTAGAGACATGTGGGCACCAACTGGCAATTTAAATGTAATGTAAACAAAGTATACATGAGGTGAACATGCACTGTACATCATTATCAGACTTAATTTCATCCTTCAACTTATTGTTTTTGCCCCCAAAATGACTGGATATACAGGTTGTGTAGCAATTTGTAGAAAATATGAAGACCTTAATTGTCGAATGTTTAAAAATGTTCTAATCCTGTACACTTAACTTTACTTAAGAACATTTTTCATATATATATATATATATATATATATATATATATATATTTATATTTACATTTTGGACAAAATAGCCAATTTTACATAGAGGTGCCCAGATGTGCCCAGTAGTGCCCAGCTATCCTGTAAACCCCATGTTGTTGTTTATCTCTCATTATGAAGCAGCTAAACTGACCTGAGACCAGCTGGGATCATAATTAAGCAGACATAACAGCTGTGTTGTCAATCAGTAGCCTACAATGAAGCCCAGCTGGGGGGCAAATATAACAATAATAGCTGGCTAACACTCACACACACATGAATGAAAAGGGAATTTAATAATAATAATAATAATTCATAACAATATTACTAATAAAGCTAAGTCCTACCTGGATAAATGCTTCAGTATCTGCTTCTTAAGGTACCCCGCCATGTCTCTGTGTGTTTAATGAGTAAAATAAGAGTTTTAAACCATGTATTAGCTTGTTGGTGGTTCCTCCACTATTCTACTGCTGCTCCGCATCTCTACTGCTGCCTGGCTGCTCTCTCTGCTAGCCGTTACAGAGGACAGCAGATCTACAAGCTCACAGGGTGTCGGGTACGCCACGCCTCGTGAGCTTGTAGATCTCCGGTGTGCGTCACTCTGGTGTAAACGTCGTCGTCACGCTGGCCCCGCCCACCTAGGCCAGCGTTGCCAGGTTTGGTGGGAGAAATAAGCAAAGCATGGTCTAGGAAACAAGCCCAAAACAAGCAACTAGGCCATTATGACTATGAACAGTGGGGTAAAGTAACTAAGTACATTTACTCAAGTAGTGCACTCAAGTACAGTTTTGAGGTAAGAGACAATAATTATACTTTTACTCCACTATAGTTATTTGAAAACTTGAGTTACTAGTTACTTTGTAGATTTTCATTATTATTACAAAACATGCATTAACCACTTCAGCCCTACATACATTTCAGCCATTTGAAAATAGCAGATCTACAAGCTCACAACGCGTCGCGATGTGACGTGTTGTGAGCTTGTAGATCTGCTATTTTTTTTTTTAAATCTTGAAATAAAATGTGGAATATTTGGAATATTGTTTTGATACAATTCTAACAATACATATCTGGTACGGGCCCCCTGGCACAAAATATTTTCAGATGGGGGTTATAGGGATAAATACATATTATTTTGGGGGTCCATGACATGAAAATATTTGAGAATAAAAAAGCAACTACACTTTAGAAACAACAAGTCCAAAAAACAATATTTACAAACAACTTTACAGAAAAACAAGCAAAAGTCGCTTATAATCAGCAGACATGGCAACACTAACCTAAACCTCGAGTGGGAAGGGAAGGCTGCGTGGCAGCTTCTGCTCCCAAATGCCACATCCGGTCCAGAGTTCCGCCTACCTTACTGTATCCGGTTATTTTGCACAGCACAGCACAATATACATGCACGCGCCGTTTCCGTATCCGCTCTAGACGCTGACAGACCGAATGTGCCAGCCTGAGAACGTGAATTGACCATAGAGGTATAATTGACCCCCATGTAACTCTATGCCCCCAGTCTGCCCCCCCTAGCAACAGACATAATAAATAATAATAATAATAATAATAATAATAACATAAGGTAATTTATTTCCCTGAAAATTTGACTGATAAGGAGTTTTTTTTAAGGTGCTTTGTTCTTGATTGCTCTAGTAATTCAGTAACTTTTAAGAACATTTAATTTTGTATTTCATACCCCCATTTCTTTCTCTGGGCCCCCTCTTTATATTGTGAAATCGATGTTAATTTAACTCTGATAGTGTACAAAAGGAACCAAATGGACCCTAACGGGTCCATTTGGTTCCATTTGTACACTATCAGAGTTACAGACCCAAGGGTCCATTTGGTTCCTAACTATCCATGATTTAGCTGGGACCCCCTGGAACTCGCTCAAGGACCCCTGGGGGTCCCCGGACCCCACTTTGAGAACCAATGAAAGCACTACAGGTCAGGATGCCAGGTCTATGGCATCTGTCTCATCAGTGGTATTCAACCTTTTTCATGCCACGGACCCCTAAATTCATATCCATTTGGCCGCGGACCCCCATCTGAAAATGTTTTGTGCCAGGAACCCCCAGAAGCAAAGATTTGAGTTGGAAATGTTCGCTTTAAAAAATATATATATATATTCAAAGATATGCACACATTTTCAAGATTAAAAAGAAATAGCAGATCTACAAGCTCATAGGGCAGCACTTGGTGCCGCGCTATGACTGACTGACTGACTGACTGACTGAATATTAACGAGGTTGTTAACAGCATATTATGTAGTACACAGTGGTGTAAAGTTACTAAGTACATTTAGGCCTACTCAAGTACTGTACTTAAGTACAAGTTTGAGGTATTTTTACTTTACTGGAGTATTTCCAATTTTCATTACTTTTACTTCTACTCCATTACATCTCAGAGGCAAATAGTGTACTTATACTCCTCTACAATTATTTGAAAACTTTAGTTACTAGTTACTTTGTAGATTTTGATTATTATTACAAGCTACATTAACCACTTCAGCTCTGTACATACATTTTGGCCTTTTGAAAATAGCCGATCTACAAGCTCGAGCTTGTATGCTATTTTCAAATGATACTTATACATGTTACGCATTTTAAAACTTGTGAAATGGGACATTTGCATATGACTACTTTTACGTTTTGCTACTTTAAGTACATTTTGATACCAATACTTTTGTACTTTAATCAAGTAAATGTGTTTTGAGCTTGTAGATCGGCTATTTTCAAATAGCCTATGTATAAAATAGGGCTGAAGTGGTTAATGTAAGTTTTATAATGTAATAATTTATATCTGCAAAGTAACTAGTAACTCATTGTTTTCAAATAATTGTAGTGGAGTACAACATTTGCCTCTGAGATGTAGTGGAGTAGAAGTAAAAGTATAGACAATTGGAAATACTCGTTACGTAAAAGCACCTCAAAATTGTACATAAGTACAGTACTTGAGTTTGATGTACTTAGTTACTTTACACCACTGAAAGCAGGTAGCCTCTTACAGCCTAGCCTGCCTGTCTTAAAAGGAAATAAAGTCCCTCGTGCGGCCCCACCACACTGCCAAGGAAAGGCACAGCATTGGTTTTAGGGCGCCATCTTCTGGACTATTGAGGGAACCCCTCACTCACGCCTAGTGTGCCTGTGTGCATGTATGCGTGCATGCCTGTGTGCATGTGTGTGTGCCTGTGTGCGTATGCATGCATGTGTATGCCTGTGTGCGTGTATGCATGCCTGTGTGTGCCTGTGTGCGTGTGCGTGTGCGTGTGCGTGTGTGTGTGTGTATGCGTGCATGTGTGTGTGCCCTAGTAAAGCTGGTAATGAGCCATCTCTTAAGGGAGGACTTAAAACTAGACATAGGGCCAGTGGTCGTAGATCATTCCATGCATCTGTTGCAGTGTACAGGAATGAATGTTGGCCCATACAGCTGCTGAATAGGTGAGGCACAAAGATAGTTAGCTAAGCAGGCAGAAACCACATATCTACATTTAATACATTTAATAAATGCCCTACTTATACTCTGCTATTTTCATCATTTTCAAATATTCTTTTAAATAATCATAAAAAAGGAACGGTTTTGGACTTACAAGGTTTCCACCCGACATGGAGTTCCGCGTCACACTTGCACAAATGTTGGCCGGTCCATGACATCAGTACTATTATTGGTATACTCCATATATGGGGATTTGCAGTTTAATCAATATCTTTATATAGGGATTTGTGGTTTTATGGATATTGTCTTGTCGTGACATGTTGATCTGACCGACTTCCTACTCGGCAAGTTTGGAGTCAGTCTGGGACACCTGGATATCTGACGGATGTGGAGTTGGTCAGATAGGCGGTTGGTTGTCCAGAACCGCCTATCCGACGACTCTGACACCGGGCACCGCACTCGATCCCTCGGGTTCCTCTGCTGGTTTCCCGCTTACCTAATCCTAAACCTAACCCTAACTTAACCCTAAGGCAGTGGTTCTCAAACTTTTTCATGTCAAGGACCCCCAAAATGATATGTATTTGGCCGCGGACACCCATCTCAAAATATTTAGTTCCAGGGACCCCCCCAGAAGCAAAGATTTGAGTTACAAATGTTCACTTTAAAAACATATATATATATTCAAAAATGTTCACACATGTTCAAGATTTTTCAAAAAGAGCAGATCTACAAGCTCATAGCACCATGAGCTTGAAGATCTGCTATTTTTTTTTGCTGGGGACCCCTGGGCCTGTTACCCCCCCCAAGGACCCCCCTTTGAGAACCAATGTCCTAAGGTAAGTGGGGAACATAGAACTCGGGGAACACAGGGACGGACGGACCCTCCCATGGAGGACGATCAGTTCTTGTAGTAGAACAGAGCCGCCACGTGAGGGCTGACGGCGGAACTGCGGCGACGCTGCTCGTGGATCTGCTCCGAGATCGTCTCCAGGTTCCCGAGGGCCGTCCTGTACTCGTCTTTGTCCCGGGACAGCCGGGCCTGGAGCTCGTCCTTGTTCCTCTCCAGGACGCCCAGCTGCGCGTAGTGCTTTGCCTTCAGCTCAAAGTAAGGCTTGGACTTCTTGACGGCACGCTTGAGCTTCTTCTCCAGATGTTTCGCGCGGCTCACGGCCGACGTGGACTTGGCCACCATCTCCTGGTGGACCAGCCCGCTGGTCGCCTTGGTCCGCTCCGCCTCCGTCAGCCTCTGGGTGGCGTGGTCCAGCATCTCCTGCCAGGCGGCCGAGTCGAGCTCTCTCCGGTTGTCGTCCCTCAGCTGTAGCGCGGAAGAGATCATGTCCCTCACCGCCTGCAGAACGTCCGTGGCCTTCTCGAAGTCCTGGGTGGCGCTGTGGGCTTCCAGCTGAGCCTGCGTGGCCGCGCTGCGGGCCTCCCAGTAAGGTTTGGACTTCTCCACGGCCTTGCCGCCGGTCTTCTTCCTCAGCTCCACCAGCTCGGCCGTGGCCTCCTCCAGCGCCCGGCGAAAGCTCTGCCGGGCGTCCTGCAGCTGCGTCTCGCGTCTGTTGATGTCGGCGGAAGACTGGTTGAGTTTCTCCAGCTCCGCCTGGATTCTCGGGTCCACCGCGTCGCTTTTGTTGTTATCCGTTTCTTCAGAGAATGCTTTATTGCATCAGTCTGTTTCGTCTGAATGCAGCGAAATCTCGCAAACTATAAACCATTATAGAAAAGACAAAGCCATATATAGACAGTAGAAATAACCATATATATATATATATATATATATATATAGACAATGGACATTACCATATATGAACAATAGACATAACCATATACAGACAACAATAGTGTTACAGCAGTGTTTAACACTTCAAATGGCCATAACTCGGTTATAATTGCTCTGATCAGCGCAATATATACTGTATAGGACTAACTGACAAAACTAAAGCACTGTAACTAAAGTTAATAAGGAAAGGTAGTTCCAACTGCTTTAAAAAAGTCACACCCAGTGTGAAGTGAGCGGTGCAATTTATGAGTTATTAATTTCATCATGCATCTTGGTAGCCAATCACAGCACGTCCTGCGAAGTGACATGCTTACATTTTTTACATTATTATTAATTTCATCATGCGTCTCGCTAGCCAATCACAGCGCGTCTGCGAAGTTTGAAGTTAATTTCATCATGTGTCTCGCTAGCTAATCACAGCACGTCCTGCAAAGCTTAGCCTATGGGCGTGTTTTCCACAGCATGGCGTCACAGCGAAAGACACATTTTCACGATGGAAAGAAAAACTTTCGCCACGGATGGGTCCTAAACCCTCTTATAGGAGCGGTTGCACCGCTCAAAAAGAAAATTACTCTACACATTGGTTAAAATAACATTGTATTTATTTTAAAATAAGTCCTGGATTGTAGCTTCAAGAGATCCAAGAAAAGAAAAGAAAATGCATATTGTTGGATTACATTTGTGTGCATGTAAACGCACTCAACATGACAACGACATAAAGGCATTTATGGCTGCAACTGTTGATCATAGCTAACAACTTTTTCTTTCTTAACCTATTCCATCCGGGAACGCATCTCTGTCATTTTAGATTTATTTGGCTATACAAAAATAGCAGATATACAAGCTCTTGAGCTTGATCTTTTTTTTAAAATCATGAACATTTTGTAAATCTTTGAATATATATATTTTTGAAAGCAAACATTTTTAACTCAAATCTTTGTTAAAAATGTTCGCTTTAAAGGATATACACCATGAATTAAAAAAAAATAATAATATTTAATATCATATTGTTTATGTCCCTCAAACGTTTTTCAAAAGGTTTGAGCCTAAATCAAGCCTCAGATATACTCATTCCAACTAACTTCTCTCTGGCTTATAAAGCACTTTTACCTGCAATACCACATTGTCCTGTTTGGCACGGGGCGCTATTGAGACAGTTTGTATGCATGTTATCTCCTAGTTCTGTGTGGAAACCTTTTTTTTTTTTAAATTAAGTCTGGGTGAAAATCAGTTTGGTCTGTTTTGAGACCAATTTACAGAAAACCCCAGATATGCTGTGAAAGCAGCCTGAGTGTTCAAACTGGGGTATTTTTGGGGATAGAAGAGAGGTAGGGGAGACCAAAAACACAAAAAAGAAGGAAAAGTTAAAATTCATGGTGTAGTCCCTTTAAAATATATATATATACTAGAGTTTCGGGGGGCTACGCCCCCCTCAACCCCAGCCGCGCACGGGGCCCAGCGTGGCCGTGTGTATATTGGGGGACCCAAAGCGCCGGAGTGAAACTGTGGAAAAAAAAATTTGAAAAAGGAAAAAATTTGAAGAAATAATATTTGTTATGTTTCAGGGGGTCCACAGGGGGTCCGCGGACCCCCTGATGGTCCACTGACCCCCTGTGGAGTGTTGGGACGCGCGGGGACACCCCTGGAACATTGCGGACCATTTCGGTGTTTTTTTTTTTTTCATGAAGGTGGTTGCTTGTTTCTGGCGCAGGCTGTGCAAACCTGGCAACCCAGCGCATGCTGCCGCACGTTTAAGTGGCGTAGCGTCATGAGGGTCAGTGGGGCCGTGGCTCGGTCAGTGAAGACCCTGTAGTGCGGATGATATGTGGCATAGAGGGGCAGATTGTAAATCCACAGAGGAAACATCCGTGGGCTACCATTGGTTCAGCGATGTGTGCGGTCGCCCTGCGGCCCCTCCTCCTCCACCAATGTGCAGTATTGAGAGCCCTGACGTCACAGCAATTGGAGCGATGGGCACTGCACTGTGGTTGGTTAGGGTACACCTAGGGCCCAGGTAGAACCCAGTTAAAGCCTGCATGGGCAAACCCAGTTAGGACCCGCCTTGGTCCCACATAAACATGGCTAGTTGGGGCCCACCTAAGGGCCAGGTAGAAGCTACTTATAGCCTGCATGGGCATCGCAGTTGGGACTGTAGTGGATGCCGCTGACATTGCTGACATGGGGTCCATATGGTTTAGCCCACCTTGAAACCATATGGGAACTACGCTGGCATGCTGGCTGTAATGCAAACGCTGCATCATACCTGCAGTGTGTAGTTTGATGTTGTGTGTGTAGCAGATATACCTGCAGTGTGTAGATCAATGTCCATAGGAAAGTCAATGCCCAGCAGTTTTTTTTTTCCCCAGCAGAGTTTCTAGTGTCTCTGTGTCTCTCTGGAAGAGGTTGCACATGAACTCTGCAGCCGCACTGAGGCGCTCCAACACAAACACTCTGACATTAAGCTGCTTCACACAACAAACATCAGCACCACGCTGCTGTTTGTCCAAAAGACACAATATGTCCTCTCCCACCGACGTCATGTGTTCATTTATCGACAGCCGTACAGACTCCTTTTGACACATTTTAAGTCGTTTATCCAGCTCTCACTGACTCTCCACATCGGGCTGTTATTTTGCTGCGATCAAGTCAACGATGTGAGAGATTAGCTATCACAGACGGACGGACAGGGGGTGAAACATAGTCTTGCGCCATGCCTTTCGGCCTGGCGGAGACAATAAAAAACCGAAAGTAAAGGAAATGGCCATTTCTGCAACAGAAGTAGTCAATAAACTATGCTATGAAAACATGGGCCACATTGGCAAAGAATGTAAGAAAGAGGCAATCATGTAGAAAATAGCCGATCTCCAAGCTTACAAAGGCTCTCAACGTGAGGCGTTTCGAGCTTGTAGATCGGCTATTTTCACAATATTTACTTGTGGAACGGAGTCAAACAGAATATATGGGGGGGTCCCAGATCAAGTACGTGTATTTGGGGGGGGGGGGGGGGGGGGGGGAGCAGCAATATAGACATTCACCACACGAACGTGCATTGTTGACAAAGTGATTGCACAGCCGCTGCAGGCATGACAACCAGGTTAGCGTTAGCGACATGGCAGCTATCACAGCGCCCTGTCCGTCGTGCTGCAACTGCCTGTGATGGCTACAGCAGTAACAGCAAGCTGTCTGCGATGCCATTGTCTGGAGACTGCTCTTAGCGTGACACGACCAATGAGAGTGAGCGCTGTAGTTGTTGCTAAGATACGGTGGCGTCTCTGGCCCATAGCTTGTAGATCTCTCACACATGATTGGCGTAGGCTGCGTTGCCAGGTCTGACTTTGTGTGTAAGCAATGGTCGGCTTATTTTTGCGCGCCTTTGGGCTCGTTTGCATTGTGCGCACGGCAGCGCTTGTTTAGCGTACGTCAGCGCGACGTGGCAACGGACGTGGCAACGTGAAAGGTGATTGGCTGGTGAAAAGAAACACCCGACGTTACACCAGAAATGGTGCCTGGAGAAAATGGTGACCAAAAAAAAAGTTTGGAAAAAAAGGAAAAAAACCCCGCAGCGGCTGCGTGCTGTTGTGGTGATGAGGTCGTGCGCACGGTAAACGGTACGAAGCTGGCTCCCCTTCCGTTTTGTCCGACATTTGGTGAGTAGAATTAATTATGTTGCGCGGTGGAAAAGGTGTAGTTAGCAGTGAGATGTCCCCTACGCGAGGCGTAAATTCAGCGCAGCCGCCGTGGCGAGTCAGTTGCCGACATGTGGTCTGGCGGTGAGTTGTTTAGTCGATAACAGAGCTGTGGGGTGTGGACACCGAGGGTGCGGAAGTTGGTCGCGATTTATATAGTTAGATATATATATATATATATATATATATTCAATGATTTACAGAAATGTTCACGATATTTTTTTTTTTGCAGATCTACAAGCTCGTTGCACGGCACTCAGTGCCGCGCAATGAGCTCGTAGATCTGCTATTTTTGAATAACCAAAGTATAAAATTATGGTTAAAGTGGTTACACAGATGCGTTCCCGGGTTTTAATGGGTTTAAATATAGTATACAGCAGTGGTTTTCAACCAGTGATCTGGGGACCACCAGTGGTCCTTGAGGGAGTACCAGGGGGTCCCCAGCAAAATTAGTTAATAGTGTCACAATCATTTTTAACCACTTAGCTTTGGCTATTCAAAAATAGCAGATATAGAAGCTGCTATGAGCTTGTAGATCTGCTATTTTTGAAAAACCTTGAAAAAGTGTGCATATCTTTAAATATTTATATTTTTTAAAGCGAAAATTAACTGATATTTTTGCTTCTGGGGGTCCCTGGCACAAAACATTTTCAATTGGGGGTCCGCGGCCAAATGTATATCAATTTAGGGGTCCTTGGCATGAAAAAGGTTGAAAACCATTGGTATACAGGGTATACAGTGCTGTGGAGCGGTCCATTCTACCCCGTCCCCGCGGACATCATGGTACGCTCCAGCCAGCCCAGGAAGTTGGTGACGCGGACGTAGACGCCGTACAGGTCCTGCTGGGCACAGCCCCGCCCCCAGCTGACCACACCCGTCAGGAACCAGGTCTTCTTGTAGCGGGTGACCAGGGGACCCCCGCTGTCCCCCTGGCAGGCGTCCCGCCCTCCCTGGCGGACCCCGGCGCACATCATGTTCCTGGTCATGGGCAGGTGGGTGTGGGCCCTGCACTCCTAACAGGGAGGGAGGATACTTTACTGACGCAGTTCGGTTATCAGCGGTACAAGTAGTACAGTCAAAGCTTATGGGGTGGAAAAAATACTTAATTAAAAGTATCAATACTGCAATGTAGAAATACTCTGTTACAAGTAAAAGTCTGGAAATCAAAATGTAAGCGTAACCATGACTTGTTATGCAGAATGTCCCATTTCACAACAAAAGTATCAGCAAAATGTACTTAAGGCACCAAAAGTAGAAAGTACTCATTATACAGAATGTCTCAAGTTTTTCACAAGTTTTCAAATGTATAAAATGTATAGGCCTAACAATCTTTTGAAAATAGCTTTGAGAGCTTGTAGATCTGCTATTTTCAAATGGCCGAAATGTATATAGGGCTGAAGTGGTTAATGTATGTTTTGTAATAATAATCAAAATCTATAAGTAACTTGTAACTAAACGTTTTCAAATAATAGTGGAGTAAAAGTACAGAAGAACTCGAGGGAGTGCAGTGCTCGCCGTCGCATAGTTCAGGATATCCAGTTGTCCAGAACCGCCGATCCGACCAATATGGACATATATGGGCATTCCAATATATGGGCATATACTGATGACAACATGGGATCTCCATATATGGGCATAAAAGGCACAAGGACTGACAGAAACAGACATCTCCATATATGGGCGCAAAAGGACATATTGGTCGGATCGGCAGTGCGGCGTAGGTGTGAGGGCCGTCCGAACTCTAGACCTCTAGTAAGATATTGTTTACAGAGAAAGGAGGGGTGGGGGTGGGGTGTGAGGATTCTATTATCAAGATGTTCAAGGAGGGCCCGGACGGCTGGCGTAGCGGTCCGGGCACCTAGCCTGACAGCGTGTCGCGGGTTCGAAATCCCAATCCCGACGACCTTTGCTGCGTGTCGCTCCCACTTCTCTCTCTCTCTTCCCATTTCCTGTCAGTCTACTGTATATGATCAAAAATAAAGGCAGAAAAAGTCAAAACAATACATAAAAAAATAAGATGTTGAAGGAGTTAAGATCAGTTTTGAGTTTGGGTATAGGAGTCGAGAACCTTCATGTCTTTTGGTAGCTCATTCCCATAGAGTTAAAAATAATAGCGAGGGCACCGGATGTCGCCTCCCATCCACTTGCATTGAGTTGCTCACCCAGCGCAAGAGGCAAATTCACCCCTTCTTCCGGGTTGTGAAGTGTGATGGGCGAGGCCTATTTGGGGCCACTGTGACACGTTTTGCGTCACATCAGTGACTTGTTTTGCGTCACCTCGATGCGCAGCCCCGTGCGCAAGCTTGTGCGCACAAGTGAGTCGAGCCCAATGGTCGAAACCGTTTTCGCCCGTTCATGTACAGTCGTTTTGAGCTGCAGTACCTATGAATGACCTGGGGGCTTGGTCGTTCCACATGTTGGTGGCAGCATAGTAGAATGCATTTTACCCATGTTTGAGGAGGTTTTTGGGGGACACAGACGGGGTTAGTAGTGTGACAGTTAGAACCGTGAGTTCCCCCGAATTCCGTTCGAAACTAAACCATGGGCAGAAACCCGGGGTTCGATCACCCATCCCTACCTGCATGGGGACCCTGGGGATCTCCAGGCGTTGGAGGATGTTGGCGGGGGGTCCCACCTGCGCCAGGCGACCCCACCCGCTCACCGTGGACAGGCGCATGGCGGCCAGCGTGCGGGCGAAGGTGCCGTTGGAGGAGGGCAGGCAGACGGGCACCACGTAGGGGCCTAGCGGCACGGCGCGGCCGAGCCTCAGGAGGGCCAGGTCGCCGTCGGACGTGGAGACGTTATACGACGGATGGACGAACACCGTGGAAACCAGACTGGTGTTCTCTGTGCGCTCGTCAACGGTGCGATCATGTTCTCCTTGGAGGGGAGGAGAGGAGAGGAGAGGAGAGGAGAGGAGAGGAGAGGATTTATTTTAGTTGTTAGATTGTTATATACTTGTCTTGTACATTGGATATTATATAGTTGTATTTATTATTGCATTTACAATTACTATGCATGCATTTAGCAGACACTATAGAGCGACTTACAAGTGAGAGATCGGCGTAAGCAGAGTAAACACGGATTGGCATACGCAGGGTAAACATGAACTCAATGTTTATGAAGACAATAAACAGGTAAAGGTAAAAAAGAAGAAATTCTGAAATTGTAAAAAATAGTGAAAATCGCACAATAGCATGTACAAACTAAGTAAGTTTGGGTCCCAAGAGTCCCTTCCTAGAAATGTAGTCAAATGTAAAATAATTGTATTTGAAATAGCTGGGAGTGAAAGTCATGTGCTCAAATAAATGTTTCGAAAGTGCTGGAGGAGAATTACCTCTACTTGCTTGGACTGGGATTTACTCTGACCATCGATTCACTATCAACAGGGATGGATTAAGACTCACAGTGGCCCCGGGCCATTTATGTATATTGGCCATACTGTATCTGTGATCCAGCCAATGAGCTTAGCTCAGCCAATAATGAACCCACGGCACACACGTGTTGCCAACCACATAAACATTAGGACCTTTTCCATCTTCAAATTAGGCCTGTTCCCTAACATCACGCGCAGCCCTGCCTATCACTCAAGATGTGACCGGTGCCTCCTCCCAGACCTGCGTTTTGAATCCTATGAGTCCCGTTTTTCTTTCATTTCTCGGGATCCGCAAGCCCCTCCCAATTTCCATTTGGCACGTTCCATCAAGGGGGTCATCTGATGCTCACACCCCAAATCTGGGACCATTTGGTCTATCGCTCCCCGAGTTATGTTCCGGACATAGATTCTGCTCGCAGAGATTTGGTGGCGTATAGAATGATGATGATGTCATTGAACCTTGCGGCCCATAAGTCTGCCCATGGACCCCTGGTAGTCAACGGCTCCTGGGCAGTGGTCTGGTCTATAATCCAACGGTCATAGGCTTCCTTGATTGGCCAACCCAACTTATCTGATTATGTGGATTTGTCAAACATTGTGAGACATTTGTCTCACTGAACCAATATAAGCGGTAGCGCACACGTCAGGACTAGGCCTGTCACAATTATTACATATAATCATCTAATCGCAATTATATGAGATAATCACAACTATTTTTGCATAATCGTCATAATCGTTTAATGTTCAAAGATTTTCACAAATTTTCAAATATTAAAAAAAGCAGGAATAGCTGATCTACAAGCTTACAACGTGTCACAAATGTGTCAATATTTGCTTTGTATATTTCAGCCACTTGTCAAATCTGCCCTGTGCATTTTTTTATTACCAAGCCTAAAAGGCTTCATATGTTCCAATGTTCAATGCCAAACACACAATGAAATCGTTAATCTCAATTATTTGAGTGACAATTAATCGTCAACTTAAATTTGTAATTGTGACAGCCCCCTAGTCAGGACAGTACTTTCACAGAGCCAGAATTAAACTTCGGTGTGAGAAATGCTCTGCTGGACGCTGCATCTGAATGAAGGAACTAGGACATTGGATCATGCTGCATGTTGCAGTGGAGCACAAGGTGTACTCCTTTGGGGTGGTCCTCAAAGTGGCTATAGGATTGATGTGCGTATCTTTATAGGATATTTTACAGCAGTGCATGTTATATAGAATACAATGTATGTGCCCCACTTCTATCTGCATGTGATTTAAACATGTGCCAGTGCATATGACTCAGTCATGTGCCAAATTTTTGTGTCGCGAAGTCCTGACACGTTTCGGCTTTCCGGACACCATATCTTCGGACAATGGCGCGTCGTTCGTTGACCGCGTCGTCCGAATAATCCTACAGAAATTGGGAATCAAGCAGCGTCTGGGCTGCGTTTATCACCCAACTTCTCAGTCTCCGGTTGAACGCTTCAACCAAACTCTGAAAGGCAAGATTTCGAAGATCTGCCAACACACTGGTATTAATTGGATTGAGGGGTTGCCCCTGGCGTTGCTCTCGTGTCGATCGAGCGAAATACGTGATATTGGTTTGACACCACATGAAATGCTCACAGGGAGGGTTGTGCCCTCACCTTGCTTTCGCATGAGTGGAAAGGGCCCAAGCCTGGCTGCTCTGGAGGATGGGATGAAGGCGTATGTAAAGTATCTATCAACCCTTCATAAGAGCATATCTTCTTATGTCATCCAGAAACAGGCGAAGACGGATGGTGAGGATACCAGTTGGTTGGGATGGCTTTTGTCATCTTCTTGGAGAGCGAGCTTGGCCAGGGTCGGATTTATCCTAGGCCTGGTGTTATTGTTGTTTTTGTTATTGATATGCTGTGTGGTCCCACTGCTTCAGACCATGGTTAAACGTGTGATGGGGGCGGCAGTTGGGCAGCACATCGTTCTGTCTCCGCCCGTGCGCCTTGGCGAAGTAGACAGTGAGGCCACACGCATTCTAGATTATGATGACGACAAGGTTGACATGGGTGATAGGGATTCTTTTGATATATATAGGGATTAATCACATTTATTACACCACTTGTTTATGTTAGGTGTATATGCCTTGACTACACTAATTACAACTAATTACAATTGTGCCTTGTATTTATACTATTGTGATTTGTATGTGTTTGTGCAGCGCTTCCAAGTTAAAACACAATTGAGGTAATCATATTGGCTGTAACATGTAAAAAGATATGACTGTTTTCCACCTGGTGGAACGTCCTTCCTTGGCCCGTTTTTGCTTAAGTGGCCTTGGAGAAGCTTGTAGATCGGCCATTTCTTGATGGCTGTGGTGTGTTAAGGTGATTGCCGATTGTGTATTTTATTTGACAAGCACGGTACTACAGCCCAGTTGGTATAGTTAACTGTATAATGGCTGTATTTGATGTGTTTAACAACGAAGAGGGGCTACATGCATTGGGTGTGAGCATTCACCCTGTATGCATTTGGCCTCTGTTGTGTGTGTCTAATCTTTCTGCTTCTCTTTCCTTCTTGAGGGGGACCTGATGGCAGTATGGAGTCCGTTTATATAGGCTTTATATTTGTCTATGTGGTTGATGATTATCATATACTTGTTTTGTTATTATCATTGTCATTGGTCCTGATTATATCGTTGTATCGCTGTATTGTGTTTAGGTACGCTCCCCCTTAGGTTGTGACACTAGGGTGCCACAAAGGGGGGAATATAGGATATTTTACAGCAGTGCATGTTATATAGAATACAATGTATGTGCCCCACTTCTATCTGTATGTGATTTAAACATGTGCCAGTGCATATGACTTAACCATGTGCCAGGCAGCAGCCATGAGATCATCCCATGTATACATACAATTGTATTGTGCAGGTTATTAGATTAGATCTAAACAGTATATCTGCAGAGTACGAGTTGTCTTCGGCAGACGGCCGCACCCTCGAGGTCCTCCACGTTTCGACCAACGGACAAGATCTCAAGTTTTGACCTGACTGTCTCCTTCTTGAATGTAACAATGATGGAAGCCAAATAAAACTAAGAACTACTCATCAACTTTGATCCTCTGATTCCGAGTTCATCTTTTTCTACATGCTGTTGAAAATAACCAATATCTTCAACATAGTGTCTTTACGCTGGGGGAAGTTGAACCCCAGTGACAACTGGAAGTGGAGAACTTCCCCTTGAGGCTCCTTCCAGGCGCTGGGGCCACACAGCTGTGCTGATAGAAGATATTGTCTACTTCTGGGGAGGGTGTCCGTTACTGCAACGTGCTTTATGCATTTGATGTCGACACCCACGGATGGTTCAAGCCAGGGTTTCTGGGATTGTTCCAGAGGCGAGGATCAGCCACTCAGCCTGTGTCTTGGGGACGGTCATGTTTATACAGGGAGGAGTGATCCAACAGGCTGGATACACTAACTACATCTACAGGTTGGACACCACCACAATGGTCTGGTCTTTAAAGACGGGGTGCCGTGATTTTCAGTGATTTTCCCCCCACCTAAAACATAATCATCAGGTATTATGGTTATACTAGGAGGAAGATTTTTTTCAAAAAAAGTGTACAGAAAGTGTTAAAGGGTTAATTTGACCCTCAAGGTTTCAGCCTCCAGGAAGAAACTCAAAACAGTCAGAGAAGACATAAAACACCATAAAAATACCACCAGGGGGCTTAATGAGGTTCTATCAACCTCGTGCAAAACCATGGCATCACCTCTTTAAATAACACCCACCAGCTGTTTCAGAACTTCACTCTGCCACCGTTATCGGGACAAATGGGTTTGTATTTGGGAGCTGCAACAAGATTTTACTATACAACACCAGAGTGTTTGACACAGACCAACTGCTGGCTGAGCACGCCTTCTGCACATCTCCTTCCAGAAGCACATAAGGACATCATCGTTAGGCAGGATTTTTTTGTCCAACAATATTTCAATCTTTTTATTTTGTTTTTTATTAACGCGAGAACAATGGCTTCTATTATTGCATTGCAACTTTCCAGGAATATAAGGCCTGCAGTTTCTATTAGCTTGGATTCGCCATCGATGAGGTCACTGGTAGCCGGGTTTCTGAACTGTCCACAGCCCTCCTCTGAGACACAGAGTGAGTAGAAAAAAATGGTACAATTTTATCATGAGCATTAGTGAGGACCTATTATATGAAGATAGGTTGAAAATGGGTGAAGTCATCCTTTAAGTGGTCTGTGGAAATTCAGTCCAGAGACCTTCACCTGGAAGAAGGTTCAGCCTTCTGAAGACGTTATGCAAGCTGGCAGTTATTCAGTATGATCTGGAGCAGTCTGACCTCCTACATGACGTCAGGCGGGAACTGGCAGCGATGACTACCTAGTGTAAACCGACTGGAAAGGGTGGCCGCACAGTGTGTGTGTGTGTGTGTGTGTGTTAGGGGGTTGGTTGTGTGTTGGGGGGTCTCACCCACGGTGATGTAGAGGCTAGAGGGGGGTTTGTTCCAGACGCAGTGCGCTGCCGTCAGGATCCACCAGGGGGACAGAACGATGGCTCCACACACATACTTCAACGGTGCTTCTTCTTTGGTGTTAGCCGGCTGGTTACCATGCTTCAATGTGCTTCTACCGCGCTCTGATAACATGGCCTGGAGAGACAGACAGACAGACAGACAGACAGACAGACAGACAGACAGAGAATAAAGGGCATAGCAGTGGCGGTGGCCATTTTGTGGTTCCACAAATAGAAACCCCATTCATTTTTCCCATAGAGATTTTAAGCCTGGAACCAAGCCATCCAGGCTCCTATAGTGAATCATGACCATAACATTTTAAAACCGCCCAGAATCCTATTTTTTTTATCAAATATAGTATATAACATAGTTAGATATTCAAATATTTATTGACCCAGAATCCAATGTTTTATGGTCATGATTCACCAGGAACTTGGATGGCTCGGTACCAGGCTTAAAAATAAATAATATACATATTTTCGGAAATCTCTATGGGGAAAAATAATGGGGTTTCTATCTGTGGAAACACAAAATGGCCGCCACTGCTATGCCCTATAGAGATAGAAGGAAGTGTCCAAAAAGTATTTCAAGTAAAACGACTGTTCCACAATCTTGTTAAAATAATTAAAAATACTTATCTAATAGAAACTGAACCCACTTTTGAAATCATGCACTCTAAAAGCACGATGTATTTCAAAGGATTTATTTGCACCGATGTTATGTCCACAGAGATGGTCTGTGTGTGTGTGTGTGTGTTGTGTGTGTGTGTGTGTGCGCGTGTGTGTGTGCGTGTGTGTGTGTGTGTGTGTGTGCGCATGTGTGTCCTACCTGCCAGGGGCATTGTCCTTTGGGACAGATGTATCCATTGACGACCCTGCGTTTGCGCGTATGTCCTACCTGCCGGGGACATGATTGTCCTTTGGGACAGGCCTGTCCGTTGACCACCCTGGGTGGGAGCTGTAGGACTGTCCTCCCACACGGCACTGCCACTGGACCGGAGGAAACAGGAAGTCAACATCCTGTCTGTTTTTGATTGATTGAATAGGCCTACTTTATTGACAGTTTGCAAAATAGTACAGCGGTACAATTATACGATGATGTTAAAAGGACAACACAGTTAAAGGGGCTTGTTTACTTTGTGGTCCATGTTGTATTGAATTCATCAAATTGTCTGCCGCTGTCACTAGCCAATTCAAGGTATTTTATAAAAGAAGGTACAGTCATCTACGTGATTTTCTATATCCAGCGATTCCAGTGGTAACCGTCCGGTATGTAGACAAACCGGGAGGTGTAGCATACTGGTAACCGTACGGCATACATGGGCAACTGGCGGCCCGGGGGCCACATGCGGCTCCCACCTTCACTTAATGCGGCCCGCAGGTTAATATCGGTATACTGATATATCATTGATTTCAGCTGTTACAATTCCAAACATTAACATCAAATCAAATCAAATCAAACCAAACTTTTATTTATATAGCACATTTACAACAGCTCAAAGCTGACCAAAGTGCTGAAGATGGTTAAAATAAGGTAATTAGACACAAAGAGGCATCAACAAATGATATATACACAGGACCAAAAACAAGAGAGAAACAAAACAATGCAGAGTTAGGACAGAACAGGATAGCTAAGTGCGACTAAAAGCAAGAGAGAATAAGTGAGTTTTTAGTAAGTTTTTAAAAGCCCCAATCGGCTGGGCAGATCTAATGGGGAGGGGCAACGAATTCCAGAGCCTGGGGCCCGCAGCCGCAAACGCACGGTCACCCCTACTCCTCAAAAATTGATCCTAGCGGTAATACGTAAAGGAGGAATAAAATCGGACCTAGTATGGAGCCTTGGGGCACTCCACAAGAGAGGGGAGTCGCAGGTGACGCAAATTCCCCTATGTGCACGGAGAAGGTTCTATCTGAGAGGTAGGACTGGAACCAAGTGAGGACAGTGCCGGAGATGCCAACAAGGTGTTCAAGGCGTGATAATAAAATATTGTGGTCAACCGTGTCAAAGGCCGCCGAAAGGTCGAGGAGCACCAGTGCAGCAGGGGACCCGTTATCAGCAGTTAACATTAAATCATTAACAGTTAACATGACCCGCTTTAATTACTTCAGTCTGACTAGTATTAAGATTATATTGTCTTTTTTATGTCCAATGTATTTGTATTTAAGTTAATAAAGTTAACATAAGTATAACTAAATGCATTTGAAATCAAATAAAAATGTCACTTTTCAGGATTCCAATTAAAAAATAGTAAAAAAGAAATCTGGATTCCAATTCAAAAATGGCAAAAAATAACAGATCTACAAGCTCAAAACGTGTCTTTGAGCTTGTATATCGGCTATTTTTGCGACAAATTACGGCATAAATCTACGAAAAAAGTTAAAACACAGAGATAAGAGGTTTCTGCCCGACAGTATGCAATGTGGCCCCCTGGAGTGAGTGTGGAGATATCGTGGCCCTCTCCATCATCCAAGTTGCCCACCCCTGCCCTGCCGTACGGTAGGCAAAGTAAACTAACCTTGAGGGAGACAGCTGGAGTTGTCAGCAGCCAGGCTGTAGCCCGGAGCACAGTGACACCTTGATGCTTCCAGGACGTTGCTACAGAAATGTTCACAGCCTCCGTTCCTATAGAGACAACCGTAGGAGCTTCTCACAGCTACACGGGAGGGGGGGGGGGGGGGGGGGGGAGAGATAGAGAAAGAGAGCAACAACGACAGTAGTGAAAACTTTACTATGAAGTGGACGTTGAGTAAGAAAAATTTAAGTTTTTTAGCACAAACAATTAGAATTTTCTTGGATCATTTATGTCATGTTATGTTATAATACAAGGGTTCCCAAACTTTTCAGACCCCTCAAAATAATCATATTTGAACTGGCAAGCACTTGGCAAGCACTTGGAATTGTAGGCATAGTTTGACTCGGTTGTCGGTTCTACAGATAACTATTGTGAAAATAGCCGAACTACAAGCTAAGCTCACAACGCCTCACGCTGCAAGGCGTTGTGAGCTTGTAGTTCAGATATTTTCACAATATTTGCCGCTTTCTTAAGTAATATTTGACAATTGGGTGTTAAAAAGGTCTTAAAAGTCATGAAATGACATTAAATTTCACTTTATAAATGTGCTATACTCTGTATACACGTAGACTGTATGTTGGTTTGTTTACTGTTGAGTGAGAAAACAATGTTGCACATTAAGCTAATCATCTGGGGACGCCCCAAAATAATTTGGCGACCCCCAGTTTAGGAACCACTGGGCCCGATTCACTAAGCTGGTCATAAATATCAGTCTAAATAACGTGTAAATAAAATGACTAAAGGAGGCTTTTTCTCTAAGCAAATATGTGCGGATCACAGTTGTTCCTCATTTTTGCCTGAAGGTCAGAGGAAGAAGTTCATATTATGGCAGATCCTTTGTATTGCTCCACACCCCCGTTCAAGACCATAAAGCTGTTTACACTCAAAATATGGGAGTAAACAGCTTAGTGAATCGGGCCCACTGTTATAATATACACAATAGCAGTTTTAAATGACAGATTACATTTTTATAAACAGATCACCTTTGTCGCAGTTGCGTCCCTGGTAGCCCTGACGGCAGATACAGGTGTAACCTTTGACCTGAGGCATGCAGGTGGCTCCGTTCTTACAGGGTCTGGATGCACACGGGTCCACTACTACGCGACACAGGAAGAAAACCACATTACCCATAATCCTTCACACCGACTGGTCCACTGCTACGCGACACAGGAAGAAAACTGCATTACCCATAATCCCTCACACCGACCCGTCCACTAGTACACAACATAGGAAGAAATTACAAATCATTCTATAATGACTTATAAGGTCAATTATTATAATTGGCTCTATGATCTATTAAGGCAACAAATGACCCCTTAAAGTGACTTATAATGCATTTTAAAAGTGATTACGACGCTGTGTCAAATTTGTCAAATTTGTACTTGAGTTAAAGTACTGGAGTAGGCCTACAGTACTTGCTTATAAAAATAGGCCTAAAATAGGCCTATTTAAGTATTCAAAAGTTAACATTACAAAGTAATTTAAAAAAACAAACATATATATACATTAATGCAATGCTGTATTGAAATGTAGACATTTTAAACTGGGCAACTTGCTTCAGTTTGCCTCTATAGATTGGCTATTTGAACTATTTGAAAATGTTCTTAATTTTTTTTGGCAAAATTAGGGCCCTCAATGGTTTACCCATTAAGACCTGAAGCCGATTCTACAAATGTCTTCTAAATCCTAACAGTTTTCTTGTCAAGGACCCCCATAATGATACGTAATTTGGCCACGGACCCCACATCTCAAAATATGTTGTTACAGGGACCCCCCAGAAGCAAGGATTTGAGTTAAAATGTTCGATTTAAAAGAATATATATTCACAGATTTGCACTTTTTTTTTACTTAAAATGCTTTACTTAAAAATAGCAGATCTACAAGCTCGTAGCGTGGCACTCAGTGCCGCGCAACGAGCTTATATATCTGCTATTTTTTAAAAGCCAAAGTGTAAAATAATGCTTTTTTTTTTGTTGCTCAAATCAAAACATGGCACAGATGCGTTCTCGGTCTTAATGGGTTAAATGAGCATTGTTTTACAAAGCCTTGCTGAAAATATATAGTATATTATATTATGTAGGCTTTGCATCAGGTCCAGTAATGGGTCCCATCAAGGTCCGTTTTGGACCGTAGATCTATCCTCAGTTCCGTTTCTGAACGGGTCAATCTTTCTTTTCTTTTTTTTTTACCCATGCTACCCTCTAATCCAGGGGTTCTCAACCATTCTTTTCAAACCGCGACCCCCCAAAAATGATCATATTAACTGTTGTTAATGCATTGTGTGCTTGTAGATCTGCTATTTTCACAAATTGTGCCTCTGTCTTATAGTATTTGACAATTTGGCCAATGTTTGACCAGTTTTATTGTCGATTACTTGTGATGCAATAATGGTCTTTTTCTTTTCTTTCTTTTCTCTCTTTTTTTTGTCTTAAAAGTCCTTAAATTGTCCCTTCACTGTCATCCGGGGACCCCCTCAAAATCATGTGGGGACCCCCCCTGGGGGTCGCGACCCACAGGTTGAGAGCCCCTGCGCTAATCTACACATCACTCACACATGTAGATTGTTCTGTTTACCTGAGTATGTTTTCCAAAACTCCTTCTGTAGGAGAGAGACAAACATAATAGCCAACTGTTATTGAACTGTTTAAAGGAGTAGTTCATTCCCAAAAAAATGACTTATTTTCTATCAATTACACACCCCATGAAGCCTTGGATTCAGGGAGAATGTTTTGCGTTTGTCGCATTCCTGAGCCAATCATTTGACGACCTGGCAGAGTCTTCAGTAGGACTCCGGTAGGAGACTTGCGGAGTCTTAGGAATGTCCATGAATTCCCTGAATTCAAGGCTTCATGGGGTGTGAAATTGATAGAAAATAAGTCATTGTTTGGGTGCACTACTCCTTTAATTCAAAATTCATGAAATGTTTTTTCTAAATCCATTATCAAAATAACTATGCAGTTAAACAATACATTTTATTATTATTATTGTTATATTGTTATTATTATTATTATTAGTAGTAGTATTAATAGTAGTAGTAGTAGTAGTAGTAGTACTGTAGCAGTGGTGTAAAAAGTACTCAATTTTGTTACTTAAGTAAAAGTATCAATACTGCAATGTAGAAATACGTAAAAGTAAAAGTCAGGAATTCAAAATGTACTTGAGTAAAAGTAAGTAATAAGTATTGGTATCAAAATATAGTACAAAAGTCAGATCTACAAGCTCACAATGCGTCGCATCGCGTACTGTAGTAATAGTAGTAGTAGCAGCAGAAGATACTCACCAGTTGTTTAGGGAAGAGGAAGATCTCTCTGGCCTCCTCGTAGGAGCATTTCTCCTCCAGACATTCTCTCTCCAGGTTTCCTACCTTCAGCTCCTCCAGGAAGGAGTTGGCCCGACGGGAGCGCAGGAGAACCCTGCTGGCCTCCTCCCTGCTCACGAACACAGGAGCTGAACGACAGAGGAGAGACACGGACAGATCATTAAGTAGGCCTACGGTAAGTACAGATACTGTAGATAGATAGATAGATAGATAGATAGATAGATAGATAGATAGATAGATAGATAATCAGTGGTTCTCAAACTTTTTCGTGCCAAGGACCCCCAAATAGACACTTATTAGACCGCGGACCCCCATTTGAAAATAAAAAGTACAAATGGAACCAAATGGACCCGTTAGGGTCCATTTGGTTCCATTTGTACACTCTCAAAGTTACAGCCCCATAAGGGTCCATTTGGTCCCTGTCCATCATTTAGCTGGGGACCCCCTGGAACCCCCTCAAGTACCCCTGGGGGTCCTCGGACCCCACTTTGAGAACCAATGAGATAGATAGAACAGCCAACTTAACATTATAACATTCAGACATCCAAAACAAATCTGCGGAATAAGTACATGTTATTTATATAGTACGCCTGCTTATGACAGAGAGATTTCACAAAGTCAAGTGAGGGCTTGGAGCGCAAAGGGTGCAAGTGATCATTTATATATATATTTTTTATGTTGTTTTTAATATAACATTTTGCAGGCATACATTTAACTTTGAAAAGTTAATCTGTGTAGCATTTCACCCCTGGAAGAACTTACAGTCACTCAATGTTAATAATATTTGTAGTAGATAACAGTAGCAAAATTTGAAATTTGCACCCTATGGCCAGAAAAATATAGAAGTCTGTGTGTTTGACTGGGGTTTGACTGGACTGCTGCATTGCTACAATGACCATAATAATGCATCAATTGTGGGGAGGGGAGGCTGCGTGGGGGTGTGGTCTACATTGTAGTCAGGAAATAAGGTGAGATAAAGAGACTATGAGTCAAATGACTCATAGTCTCTGAGGATATGGATACAAATCTAGAAATACAGATAAAACACAAAAATCACACCCAGTGTGAAGTGGGCGGTGTGTGGTCATCACAACATGACTCACTTAAAAAAAACATAAATGTGTGTTTTTAAGTCCATACTGCTATTCATAGGGCTGCACATGTGTCATGTGTTTCGCTAGCCAATCACAGTCCTGAATTTGCAAAGTCAGTCAATCACATTACAACTAGTGGTGATGACACTAGCTGTAATGTGATTGGCTGACTTTGCAAAAGTATAGATTTGCATTGACTGTGGAAGGGTTAGCGTTGTAGACTGCGTTGTAGACTATTGGCCAATCACGGTGCAGGATTGGTCAGTGTCCAAACCTCACTTATAGGGGGCGGTTACACCGCCCCAAAAAACACACCAAGATCATGTTTATGGGTCCTAGACTTCATAAAAATAGGGGTTTGATGCAAAATCGGCGAAATGTCCCTTTAAGTTGTATATTAGAGTTAGTTGTCTGCCTCAATGCCAAATGAAGCGTACTAGTATACCTGAGAGATGTGAGTGGGATTGAAATGTTGTGTAGCCTAAAGCCAATCGATATTTAAAAGGCAACGGTATCCCCGCTGCGTGGGGGAGAAGGTGTTAGGACGTGTTGAGCCCAGAGGGGAGACAGTCGCCAATGATATTGCAGAAAAAAAGGTAAATTTGACCGAAACTCTGTCTGTGCGGTAGGTGGACTTTTTGCCGTCACGCGAGTGTTAAGTGTTCGGTGGTCACCCTATCACTGTGGTGGATTGAAAACTATAACATGACGTCACTGAGCCACGGTGATAAAGCGACTCACCGCTCACCCTGACATATCCCTCTGCTTTTACTGACCGACACAGCAGCCTATCACCGCTGGCTCGCTCGAGCGGAATTCCGGGCAGTGTGATTGGCCTAGAAGTTGGGTGGGCAGTCCCCTTGGTTCTGTTGTTTCACCTCTACCCCCGGCGAATGACGGGGGACTGGTGCCATCGGGTATCCAGGAGGGTGGTTGGGTCCTCCGGGGTCCGCGGGGACCACCCGGAAGGACCCCAGCCGAAAAAAACAACAACCTTTTTCGGCCTTGTAGATCTTCGTTTTTAGGCCGAAATACAGCCGCCGATCCGAGACAGTGGGTCGCGGAGGGCCGGCGGAGGGCTCATTGGATCCGGGTCGGCGGTGCCCTCCCCGGGCCAGCGGGTGGCGCATCTGAACGGGAGGCGGGGTCAATCCTAAGACTTCTTTTTTAGAAGGGGGACTCTGTAACAGGTGGAAGGGTCTTTGGAAGAGTAGGGAGACGAGACAGGCTGAAGGCCTGCTTGCTGGATGCTCTTCTAAATGAACTTGCATTCACCTTCCAGCATGGACAGTATCATATTTTTGAGTGGTGCCAACCACTCCTATATCTGACTTTGTCTGTGTGTCCGTGTGTCCGGGTGTATGTCCAATAAACAAACATTGATGACAACATCAATACGGGGCTCATCAAAGGCACCTCTCTCTTCACATAACAAAGGCAATATATTTAAAAAAAAAAAAGGGTTGGAGCTTCACAAGAAACTCTGGGGAAGTAAGGGAAGAGTCAACAGTATCAAAATATGGAAATACTACAGGGTATAAAAAGACGACAAAAAAAGACTAAGAACTAGCACAAGATAACACTAAAGTATTCTTATGAGTCTAAAATGATGTTTTTTTTTCACCAGTAGGCTAATCAATAGTTGTACCATGTTAGTGACCTTTCCATTTGATTCCTGGTGTCAAACGTAGTAAGGTTAATTTGTCTTTATATGTCTTGAACATCTGTGCTTCCACCACTGCCATGTACATCAGTTCAAGATGGCTGCCAAACGAACCCCATGGGACATTCGTTGACGACAACAAGAAATCCATTGAGGGCCTAAAAAATACAGGTTTAAAAAAGAATTACATTCGGCTGATTTGGCTGCATGCAAACCTATTTCCCCTTGTAGACTAGATTTTTATGATAGTATATGATGAAAAAAGATTTTGTAAAAAATGGCATGTTTTTTCTTCAAAATCTTGTCTTGGTATCACAAATCCTTGTGATACCAATGAATAGGAACATGATCTGAGAATTCACACGTGGGGCCCACCCAACTGACCACTTCTCTGAAGTAAAACATTTAAAAAATATGGACAAAGGGAGCGGTGATGTCACTCACTGGCTTCTACAGACCCGTTTTGAAGCTGTTTTCAAATCCGCCGTAGAACCAGGAGAAGCCATATAGACACATACTCTACTTTATCATTAATTAAAACAATTATGAGACCATAATTAACTAAACACATATCATGATAATTGAAAAATGACTTAAAAGTAGAAAAAGTGCTCACCGGAGCACAGGTCTCCGCCTATAGTGCGTGCCAAAAATCCTGAAGGGGGCATCAACAACTGTCATTTTGTAGCGGCGGACATCTTTGTGGGGTATAAACAGGTTGACTTAACATTGCCACCAGTATGTCTGCAGCTACTATGCCACGCCCCCCCCCATGGTGACGACGCGTTGGCAAGCACTATAGAGATCATGTGTACCGATTTGCCTGAAATTTGGATGAAATCTGAAGGCTTAATATAAAAAAATGTCTTTTACATAAATAAATGGTAAATGGTGCATTTATATAGCGCTTTTATCCAAAGTGCTTTACATAGATTGTGCATTACATTCACCCATTCACACACTCATTCATACACAGATGGCGGAGGAAACCATGCAAGGCACCAACCTGCTCATCGGGAGCAATTTGGGGTTCAGTGTCTTGCTCAAGGACACTTCGACACTAGCTCTGGGGGAGCCCGGGATCGAACTGGGAACCCCGTTGTTCCCATCCAGCCACTCTACCCCTGAGCCACTGCCGCCCGTCAGCCTCCTGGTGGCGCTATAAAAGGCAAATGTGAAAAATGCAGGGCAGATGTTTTTCCTTGGCCTGTAGGGAGTGTGTGTGCAAAGTTTCACGCAGATCGGTGCAGTTATAGTTAAAACGCAAATCGGCCTGTTATAGCGCCACCATGAGAGTATGTTTTACCAGGGGGTAAAACATACTCTCGCCATGCCTACGGCCTGGCGGAGACAACTAGCGATTGAGAACATAAAATATTCATGATAATGTTTACTACGGTAATAAAATGAAGTGTAAAGTCCGGCAAAACCTCATTCACTTGAATAGAGTGTAAATGCTACTAGAATACACCCTACTCCTTGGGGTGTTTTTTTGGCACTGTATGTATATTTGCTGAATAATTACGTGAAATTTGTCCTCTGCATTTACCCATCCTATAAACTACTATTCTACGGCGCTCGAGGAGCAATTAGGGACACACATCGACACATTGCTGGCCTGGCCTGGAATCGAACCTGGGCCAACCAGGGGCTCTGGCTCAGCTATGGAGGTGAAATAGAGACATCTGCTGGTGTACCGCCACATGGAAAGCCAACATATTAACCACTAAGCCAAAGGGAATTCCCCATAGCTCGGGGAGATATTAGACTTTCAGGCCATCAGGCTGAGGTTGTGAACCACTCTGCTACACTGGGCCATTAATGGGAACTGCACGCTTAAAAGAATCACTTCCTGGGCTTCAAATCCAGGCAGAGCTTCCTTGCCGCCTGGTCGTGGGTAAATATCCCTTTATTTTTCGTTTCCTACATTTTGTTTTTAATCGTTAAATTAAAATGTTTTTCATGAAGTAAAAACAAATTCGAATTCACAAATTCAAGTGTGCAAAAAACACTTGTAGATCGGCTATTTTCACTAGTTTGGGTCCCGGAGAGACATCGCATTTCTTGTTTGTGCTTCAACTAGAACGTTTGGAAACCACTTGTTCTAGACCAGGGGTCTTCAACAGGGGGTCCGGGACCCCTAGGGGATCCTCAGAGTTACGACAGGGGAGCTGCAAAATCTGTGTGTGATAGGATTGAAGACCCCTGTTCTAGACGACCAGTACTTCTCGTTTACCGAAGTCCCAGAATGCCGTCATGTGGAAGGCCACGTTGGACACGACGACCATGTACTGGAACACGGCAAAGACGGAGTAGCTTCCCGCTTCACAGAGCACGGCGTGCCGTCTGAACCAGTACGCCGCCGCCAGGCAACAAGACACGTTGAACAGGAAGAGACACAGCTTCCAGCGGTACGACGTCACTTCCTCGCGACGTCGGCGGGGGCGCCGTCTACTGATCGAGCGCCACAGCGCGCATGTCGACGACATGTAGAGCAGCGAGTACAAATTAAACGCGACGACCAACTTCTCGTGGACGTAGTACGTCTCGGCGGCGGAGGAGACGTACGCTAACAGTAGCAGTGCGGTGTTTTCCGCCAGGCTGCAGATAAGGGCCAATCCGGCCAGCGCTCTGCTGGTCGGAGTGGCCACGCGCCGGCGGTAGAGCGCGAAGTAACAGGCGCTGGCGAGGTAGCGGTGAGCAGAGTGGAAGCCGACGCACGTCCTCCACACGTAGCGCTCCGGCACGAGGCGGACGGACGCGCTGACGGACGGGAGGTAGTTGGACACTGTCGCGTTCCGCGCGGTGCATTGTGTGTGCGTGGACTCCTGCTTGTGAAACAGCAGAGACAGGAGCAGACAGGACAGTAGGCCGGCCAGAGCCAACAGAGCCGTCCCCACGGTCAGATGAGCGAAGGGAAGCCTGAGCAGAGGACGGGCCATGAGGGGGATAGACCTCGACGAAGCGTCCGTATGATTGTGAGGAGCTGCGTGGCATCTGTCTCTCTTTTCTCTCTCGCTGATCGAGCTCTGGGCTGACGTCACGCAACGGCACACAAACCTGTTCTCCGTATATGGGCATAATGTGGACACAAACAAATTAACCAATTTTTTCAGATACTTTTGACACCAGGAATCAAATGGGAAAGGTCACTAACATGGTACAACTATTGGTTACTGGTGAAAAAACACATTTTAGACTCATAACAACTGTTTTATGGGCTGTCATAGAAATGTATAAAGTGAACAAACCAATGTATAATTGTATTGCTTTTTAAGTTTCCCTTAGTCTGTCTGGCGTGACTCCAGCCTGCTTCTTGAGAGAAGCTGGCACCTATGCAACATTATTTTGTTTTGTTATCATGCTTGTTGATTAAATTAACATCTCTATGTGAAAAACAAGGTTGTTTGGTGTTGAGGGGGTGGGTCTGAAACAGGCCTATTTAACCTGAGGTAAAACATGACCTTACTGAGTCAGCTTGTATGTCCCATTGATGCCGTGTACGTTGGCTTCACTGTATTAATACCTTTAAACTCTCTCATAGGAAACTGAATTATTGTCTGTCTCATTATTGTGTAATGAGTGCCCCATCCAGATTCCTCTTAGACAGGGCCTACTTAAGTATGATCTTGTGCTGGTTATTAGTCTTTTTTTTTACTGTCTTCCTGTAGTATTTCCATATTTTGATACTGTTGACTCTTTTCCCTTACTTCCCCCAGAGTTTCTCGTGAAGCTCCAACTTGAGACTTTTTTAAAAGGATTTCGGTGTTTGGTGTTTCGGTGTTTGCCCAAAGCAGGATTTCACATAAAAGAGAAGTCAAACACTTTTATCCCCTAGTCCTAACAGGAGTGAGTGCCACCTTGCCCCGGGGGCAGTGGTGGGAAAGGTACTCAAATGTTTTACTTACGTAAAAGTATCAATACTGCAATGTAGAAATACTCTGTTACTCTGGAATTAAAAATGTACCAAAAGTAAAAGTACTAAAATGCTTGAAAATAGCCTAGGTATAAAATAGGGCTAAAGTGGTTTATGAATGTTTTATAATAAGTAACTAGTAACTAAAGTTTTCAAATAATTGTAGTGTAGTTAAAGTACAATATTTGCCTCTGAGATGTAGTGGGAGATGTAGTGGTTAATCGCAACCAGGCTCTGTTCCATTCTGGTCAAACAGAGTCAGGGTGCTGATATTGTGCATGTTGGCTCACTGGAAACACTCTGTTACACTAGTGGGTCTAAAATGTGGGTCCAGGGACCCTCATGGTTCCTTAAGGGGTTTCCAAATGGCCCCTTGCGGATGTGTAACTCTGAGAGTGTACAAATGGAACCAAATGGACCCTTACTCTCAGAGTTATGGGGGCCGTGGAAATTGAAAAATCTGAGAACCACTGTGCTACACTAAATGGAACAGAGCCTTCATTAGTATCATTGGTAACACCTGTGAAGGAAGTGATAATATGGCTGCTGTGCATAGAGCCTATTGGTGATATTGTTTTTTTGTTTTTTCCCCCTGTATAGAGCCTTGGACTTTGAACCCCTCTACGAAGTGTGGCAACTGGAAGAAGAAGAAGAAGATGAAGAAGACGACGTGTTCCTCAGCCTACCTGTAGGAGCCCCGGTGCAGTATGGGATACACAAGAGGAGCCATAGGAGGGTCTGCACGGCTGTCAGTGTGGCTGCGCGTCTATCTGCTGTGCTGAGAGACTCCATTACTGAACACCAGAGCGAAGTTCACCTCCATCACCCTGCAGCGCTCTGCACAAAACACACAAATAAGCACACGCACAAGACCACACACCATACACACACACACACACACACACACACACACACACACACACACACACACACACACACACACACACACACACACACACACACACACACACACACACTGTCGCTGTCGCACTTTAGACACAAACAAAAACCTGCATGCGTGCGTACACACATCAGATACTACATTCCCTTTGCACTTTAGACACCAGTGGTGGAAAAGGTACTCAAATGTTTTACTTAAGTAAAAGTACCAATACTGCAATGTAGAAATAATAATAAGTAAAAGTCTGGAATTAAAAATTCACTTGAGTAAAAGTACAAAAGGATTGGTATCAAAATGTACTTAAAGTACCAAAAGTAAAAGAACTCATTATGCAGCATGTCCCATTTCACAAGTTTTCAAATGTATAAAATGTTTAAAACTCTTTTGAAAATAGCCGATCTACAAGCTCACAATGTGTCGCATGACTCGCATCGCGACGCATTGTGAGCTTGTAGATCGTCTATTTTCAAATGGCCGAAATGTATATAGGGCTGAAGTTTGATTGATTGATTGATTGAATACTTTATTTAGAAGTTTGCAGAGAGAAAAAGTACATGGAAGTACCAGTTCAAAATAAAAGGTCAACTAAGAAGGATGAAAAACCCAAAGAAGCCTTTCGGCTTGATTCTCAATTCATAAATGACAGACATTTATACACTACTATGCAGCACCATATAAACAGAATCATATAAACAGTTTAAAGGTAAGAAAAACAAAAAATATGTACAGTAAACAGTTTGGGGGGGGGGGGGGGGGGCAGGGCCAGACTGGGACCAAAATTCAGCCCTGGCATTTTGGCCCAGACCGGCCCACCAAACCGGCGCGCAGATAGCAGATACTCACCGCCCCACTCCGTCGAGGCACATACAAACACACGTCCTTAATACCACCACTTTTACTGAAAAGCATCCCAGTCCAAACATTACCGTAACTAATAATTGGGCCGCGCAACCCGGAAATGACCGTGATAATCCTAAAACAGGAACAAAATAATATATTTTTTGGTGGCCCAGTGGCCCACTGGCCCAGCGGCCCAGTGGCCCAGCGGCCCACATTGATTGAAATTTTTATTAGGCAAAAGAATGTAAAACAACACAGTTACATTCATAATGCTTTTGTCTAAAAGGTCCGGCCAAAAAAGTCCTTGCGGGCTTGTTTCCCTTGGGGTCCTTGAATTAATTTCATAGACATATATAGTAGCAACCAAACAGTTCAAAAATCAACATAAGAATACAGAGGAAAAAATATATACCACTATGTACAAAATCAGGAGGGGGCCCCATGACTGACCCCATTTAAAAAAAATGCCACGACAAAACTGCTTCACCTGGGCCCCATACTTTTGAAAGTTTGACTGTTTGGGGGCCCATGCTGTCTGTTTTTTAAAGGCCTGGAATGGATTGGAAAGCTGTTTATTTATATATTTTAAATAATAATTTGAGGAGATCTCATTGGGCCCCATCCTGACTGTTTGGGGGCCCATGTTGTCTGTTTTTTAAAGGCCTGGAATGGATTGGAAAGCTGTTTATTTCTATGTATAAAAAAAAAAAAAAAAATGTTTTTTTTCATGGGGCCCCCTGCCTGTGATGTGGCCCAGGCGGCTGCCGAGCCTTGCCTACAGCAAAGCACGGCCCTGGTTTTGGACCATGACGGAGGCGCGCCGACTCAGCAGACCTTGAGGCTGAGGAGTTGCGCCCGAGCGCCTCCAGGCACGAGTGCCCGCAACGACCAGCCGATGGTCTGCTAGTCGACTACGCGCCGTCCGAGTTATGTACCGATAGGGACAGAATCGTAAATATTTTTCGTGGGGACTGCGTTTGCCCCACTGACTGCGTCTCTCTCACACACACACACACACACACACACACACACACACACACACACACACACACACACAGAGAGAGCTTTTATCTAACCCTCTCTCATTCTCTCACACAAACGGCCAGCTAGCTTCACTATATATTATTAACTGTAGCGGGCGAAATGTCCAACTTTTTGGGCGAAATGTCTGGGCGAAATGTCCGACTTTTTGGGCGAACTGCGAAATGGGCGAAATGACTGGTATTCTGCCCCTCAGATAGCCTACTCCAAACATGTACAAATTGAAAATAAAGCTGCTTACCCCCAAGCTCCACATGTTAACTGTCTCTACGGGGTAGTAGTTTAATGTAATAATCCATATCTTTCAATAAAAAAGTGTTTTAATGCCGTCTGTGGCCGAACGCCATTTTTTCACCCTCGTTTACTTCCTGTTTACATTTAGTGTAATTCCGGGTTTCACCGGATGCGCCCCGTCATTACTGCCCATTGGGAACTTCCGACAGAATCGGCCACAGACGGCATTAAAACACTTCTTTATTGAAAGATATGGATTATTACATTAAACTACTACCGCGTAGAGACAGTTAACATTTGGGGCTTTGAGGTAAGCACCTTTATTTTCAATTTGTACATGTTTGGAGTGTCTACGGGGCATAGTGCAGAAAGTCCATGTCTCCATGGGGCGTGAACCCTACAACTCTCGTAGATTGAAAACTTCAGAATCATAAATGAATACCAGTCATTTCGCCCATTTCGCAGTTCGCCCAAAAAGTCGGACATTTCGCCCAGACATTTCGCCCATTTCGCGGACATTTCGCCCGCTACAGTTAATAATATATAGTGAAGCTAGCTGACCGTCTGTGTGAGAGAATGAGAGAGGGTTAGGGTTAGATAAAAGCTCTCTCTCTCTCTGTGTGTGTGTGTGTGTGTGTGTGTGTGTGTGTGTGTGTGTGTGTGTGTGTGTGTGTGTGTGTGTGTGTGTGTGTGTGTGTGTGTGTGAGAGACGCAGTCAGTGGGGCAAACGCAGTCCCCACGAAAAATATTTACGATTCTGTCCCTATCGGTACATAACTCGGACGGCGCGTAGTCGACTAGCAGACCATCGGCTGGTCGTTGCGGGCACTCGCGCCTGGAGGCGCTCGGGCGCAACTCCTCAGCCTCAAGGTCTGCTGAGTCGGCGCGCCTCCGTCATGGTCCAAAACTATACTTTATCGGCGAAAAAAAGTAGTCCACGGATGACTGAAAATTCCCCTCTTAAATAAAGCCATTTATAATGAATCTCGCACAACTGATTGATTATATATTTATAATGAATGTCGGGCGAAATGTCTGGGCGAAATGTCTGGGGGTGGGCGAAATGTATGGGCGAAACGTCTGGGGTGGGCGAAACGTCTGGGCGAAATGTCTGGGGGTGGGCGAAATGTCCGCTCAAAAACACGGGCGAAATGGATTTAGGGCGAAATGTCTGGTTACCGAGGGGCATAGTGCAGAAAGTCCATGTCTCCATGGGGCGTGAACCCTACAACTCTCGTAGATTGAAAACGTCAGAATCATAAATACGTCTACCAGGGTTGTATCATAGACTGTATAAATGAGATGGACAAACCCACTCCGCTGCTTTCCACAGACCGAAAATGAAGCCGATTGTACCAAGACTGTAGGTCCGCCATCTTTCAATACGCGTCAGAATGAGACCAGACCATTATTGGTTGGGTAGCTTGTCAATCAAGAGCGGGGGGCGGGGAATGAATGCTATTGGTTGTGTAGCTTGTCAATCAAATCATCCTGTCCCTCCTAGAGAATAGCCTACTTTATCGTCAATTTTATAATAAATAGGACCATAATTTAGCAAAACGCATATCCTGATGATTGAAAGGAGACTTTAAACTAGCGACTGGAAGCATATAGAATTTATGAGAATTTTTATTACAGTAAGAAAATCTAGTCTAAAGTTTGTCAAAAAACCCATTCACTTGCGTTAAAATAAATTCTTTCTGACACCGCAGGTCGGCGCAGGGTAAAACAGCGCCACTCTGGCCATTTTGTCGGCCTCATCGTAAATATCTAAGACTACTTGCTGGGGTTGTATACTACAGTTAGGAACTCACAACAGTGACAGTGTTTCAACCCGGACGAGATAGAGAGAAGGACCGTGTCCGTTCTTTTCTCTCGTCCGGGTTGAAACCCACTATCCACCAACAACAGAGCAGAGAGTGAACGAACGTGATGCAGAGAAAGTCTGTGTTATAATAGAAGTGTGCACTGCAGTGAACAAACCTTTGTGTAACTTCTGTCTGAGTGTGTCTTTGTGCGACTATTTGTGTAAAGTGTGACAGGCTGACACGTTAAACAGGAGGAATTTACACACGAAGACTTTGTTTGTTTTGGGCTAACGCTAATGCTAAGCTAGTGAGTGAAATGCCACGTCGTTAGCCTGCCGCTAAACTGTGTGTGTGTGTGTGTGTGTGTGTGTGTGTACAGCTTAATTACCTTCACTGGCTGGGGCACACACACACACACACACACACACACACACACACACACACACACACACACACACACACACACACACACACACACACACACACACACACTGGGTGTGTGTGTTTTGTGTTGTGTTCTCCCATTTTTTGGAAGCCATAGTTAAAATAAAATTGTAGTTGAGCAGCCCCTACTTTGATCACTCCTATCACAGAGGTCAAATATAATATAATATAATATTATTAATCGGTATAGTCTTTTTTTTTTTTTCTTAATAATTTTTACCCCACGATTTTGTAACCCACATTTTTTCACCCAGTGCCAATTGCCTATGTAATCCTGGGCACTACCTACCCTCTGCCAGCCTAGGGAGAGCCCAAGCTGAAGCTCATGCCTCCTTCAATGCATGAGGAGCAAGCAGGCCGCTTCTTATCACCCGACAGGGGGGAGTTTCCCTGGTTGGACATAGCGCGTGGAAGGAACACGTTATTCCAACCAGTTCCCTTCTCCTCCATCAGGCGCCCCGGCTGACCAGGGGGAGGCAGTATAGGTTAATCGGTATAGTTTTATTAGCTCATCAGTACGGTTTATGGGGTGCGTTTCGCCTTTCCGACGTTAACGAACCCTATACCTAACCCTAACCCTAACCCTAACCGCACGCGGAAGCCACTAGTCGGAGTGGCGAGATGTCGGAATGGAAGGAGCACCCCGGTTTATGACGTATTCAGCGTTGAACTGATCGCTAGAGTGGCATTTGCGAAACTCAGAAATACTTTAATTCTGGCCTACAAGTCTTGTTGTGTGAGAGTGTGTCAGACAGTCTTGTAGTGTAAAAAAAAAAGAAAAGAAGAAAAAAAAAGTTTTTAAACTATATTTAAAACTGAGATTGTAATGGAGGCATTTTATGTCTATATAGTGGATTAAAGCTTTTTACACCGTATGTCAGCACTCTCCAATAGTTTAATTTGATTAAATGTGAGGTTGATGAATGATAACAATGTTTTATTCTGTCGATGATTTCCACAGAGCACCACAGGGACAGATCTACGCTATCAAGAGAGATGGCCTCCAAAAGATCATTAACATGGTCAGAGGAACAGAGAGAGATGGACCAGAGACATGGACTGTTTGATGCAATGCTGCAACCTGTAGTAAAGTTGTACAGGATAGGTATGTACTGTTTTAATTACAACCTGTAGTAAAGTTGTACAGGATAGGTATGTACTGTTATATTTACAGGTAGTTACACTTATAGTAACTTTCTTATAACAAAGATATAACTTGTCTCTTTTCCTCTGTTGTTATTTTATAACAAAGAAATTTACAGCTAAATAATGAAGAGTTTTATTGATTGATTGATTACTTTATTAACGAGATTTCTATTACAGTAGATGTAGTACAGTCAGAAAATAATAACACAAAAAGCTCCGGGGGGCTTGTTTCCATTGTGGTGCATTGTACTCAACTCATAAGTAAGAAATAACCTACATACATTACATTACGGTAGAAGGTAAAAGCTCCAGAAGCAGAAAAATATGTATTTACAGAAAAAGTAGGGGAAGTTGGTAGCGGTAGGAATCTGTAGTGTTACCATTATTATTCAACAGTAGAATGTTTTATTTAGTGATTGGTCAGTTATACACATCCATAATCTGGATGATTGTTTCTGGTCATGTGGCCTTTTCCACTGTCCACAGTCACAGTAAATAGTCCTTTAATGCCATGGTTCTCAAAGTTCTTGCCCCTCCCCCCCCCCCCCCCCCCCCCAATCGGCGATCGAAAACCGGTGAAACTGGCCATTTTCAAGATGTTTTGGCCATTATCTCTGGAACGGAAGGTCCAATCGGCTCAGTTCAAAGCTTGATGGATGCGTGACGTTGAGGACATTAAGCACGCAATGACACCTTTTCGGGTTATTTGGGTTTTCTAGGGGAGACGAGATCAAATGGAGCCAAAAGTGAACAAATGGAACCAAATGGACCCTTATGTTTCTGTAACTCTGAGAGTGAACAAATGGAACCAAATGGACCCTTACGGGTCCATTTGGTTCCATTTGTACACTCTCAGAGTTATGGTGGTCTGTGGTCCAATGCAGGGGTTCTTAAAGTGGGGTCCGGGGACCCCCAGGGCCCTACATACATTGGTTACTTAAAAAAATATCGTGACATTCTTTGAAAATGTTTGAATAATTTTTTACATTTTTAACAGCACATCTGAAAATCTTTTCAGATGGGGGTCCGTGGCCAAATCCGCATTCATTTAGGGGTACTTGACCTGAAAAAGTTTGAGAACCACTGCTTTAATGCAGCCAGCAAGGATCAATCTTTCTGTTTCTGGTGCCCAAATGCTCCGCCTTTAGGCCACTCGCACACAAGATGTCTCAAAGTCGGATGGACAGATAGCTATGTAACTGGCTCTGCGTAGGCATGTTCCCTGGAAGATGAACCCTAACCGAGTGTCCCCATGACCTATCTCCTAGCGCCGCTGTCAAGTCAAAATAGTTACATTTCACACAAGGTTGGGGCTGCTAATTGCTGGTGGTGTAGAAGGATGGAATGCATGGCAGCAGAAAAAATAAAAAGAGAATGGCAACTTTCACCTTATTTACTTTAGACCATTATTTGCATTGCAGGAGTCCATCTTTTAATACATTTATTTCCCTTGTGTAATGTTTAAATTAAGTATGATTTCTTCCCTAATATATAAATCCCACAATCTTTGAACCCAAGATTAATATTTTGTAAAGTTGGTGATGGAGCTGATAGTAGAGCTGATAAGGGTCGTAAATCCTGCTCTATGTTAATTAAAACCCAGTGTAAAAAGGATGAGGCGAAATCAAAGACAGACACAGGCTAGTTCTCAAATTAAAAAGTTGACATTGTATTAAGAGGGAGAATCAATACACAAGGCACCGTACAGCAAAATATCTCTCTGACTAAACAGTCAATGATCACAATAGTTATACACAAATGAAGTTGTTATCAGCTCTGACGATGACAGCTGGCCATGAGGAGCCTGCTCGTAGGTTGAGAGAGAAGATGGCAAGCTGATGGTGTGACAGTTTTTGTTGGACAAACTAAATGTCTCAAACAACACGTTGACCTCAGCTCTGACCGGCGTCGCTGGAGGTGTTGTTGCTTTGTCATAGATGGTCAAGTTAACTCCAATGAGCTGTTATTGTATTCCTCCAGAGATAATCAGTGACACGCTAAAATAGGATATGATGGCATATTTAGACATTTTATACATTGGCATTGGGCCAGTTATGGCACTAGACAAATGATTAATATAAAAATATCCATCAGTTGGCGTAGGCCATTTTGCCTTTACATTCTGCAAATGGTTATCCTTGACACCACTGTCTTCATTAAAAGTCATGATTCATTTTGTTCATTTCAGACCAGTGTGTGGAGTCCAGACTGCAGGTGAAGATGAACTCTCCAGACTCAGCCAGGGACATTTCTATTCAACAGGAGGAACCTGAAGACCACCCACACCCCAGTACGTATTTTAACTATATGATAATCCTGGCAAAAAATATCATCATGACAATGATAATACCTGGATATTATGGGATATTATAAGTCCCCAGGATTTTTTGTGTTATCCTTTTGGCCTAAATGTTTTACTGTATGTAAGCGCCCTCGATGTAAAGAATGAAGTGGATTGGTTTCAACGGGTGTTTTTATTTTTCTTGGAAGCATGGATCAACACCGTGAAAACTATGAAAAAATAGAGAATAAATACTTTTACAAACGTATCAAATATTTCATAGTTTTATCCAACAATAAAAGCAGTGCATTTGAATTAATCACTTCAGTATAATTCAACAATAAAATACATTATAGTCGATTGTAATTCATTAATTCAATATAAGTAAAGTCATTTAACATAGAAACCCAAGCAGACATAAAGCAAAATGCACCATAACCAAAGTATCATAGACCCAAACAAAACAAACAAAAGTAATTAAGCCCAAAGTAAAAAACAAATGAAAACCCAAAACAAACAATCCTATACCTTGCTCCGGCTATCGAGGGGCTAACAAGCTGTTTGAATGCCACCTGGAACCGTCATTCATCGTCACCCATCATAATAGTTGCATGTCAACACTGATCACAGTGTTGAAAATGCAGACTGCTCAGTACCCTGAAGCTACACATGTCTGGGTTCAACATTTACCGAAATAATGTATGAGGCATTTCCAACAAACATACCGTGTTGCTCTGCTAGGGACACACACACGCCGTCTCTCTCTGGCGTCACTGACTGAGTGTGAAAGCATGGGGGTGTGTGAAGCGAGCTGGTTTAAGTGCGTGCCGGTGCGGTGACAGGACGTTTCAAAATAAAAGGTAAACCCAATGTACAGGAAGTGTCAAAATAAAGGTATCCCAAAATAACAATCAACTTCAAACCAAAAATAATTGAAGTTAAAACCAGCAAGTGTCCCCGACACTTACACTGTACCTTCGTGCTATTTACATTTTAGTATTCAATCAATCAATCAAACAATCAATAATTATGCATAGGCATAATTAAATTTGCAATACAAAAGAAAAACTGCACCACATTTTTCTACAGAGTGGCCGTAGACCCAAAGCATCTACGACTGCCCGTGGCAAGTAAATAAAACCTTTGGGCAAGCAGAGTTTGCTTTCAGGTTGCCCGACGGGCAAGTGCGTTTGAATGGGGAAGCAACCGTCTTCATTAAATATTATTGGTTATTGATGAAAGAACAAATAATGCTAACGTTTTTCAACTAGAAATTGTGCTCATTCACTTTCAAAGTGACTGTCGCCACTCGGCAGTTTTCGATTGGATTTAACATTAATTTGATTAACTTTTCGGGCAAGTGGGCATGATCTTTGGTCAAGTAGAACTTGACCTGTACTTGCCTGACGGGCTAGTGCCTGAGACTTAAGTGTCAATCCCTGGGTAATAATATTAATAAAGATTTATTTATATAGCACCTTTCAAAACAAAGTCACAAAGTGCTTCACAGAAAATCACAAAAAACACACCATAACAGAGATGGAGCCAAAAAATACAACAACAACAACAAGAAAAAAACATTATGCAGCAGTGCAGTAGGACACAGTAGGTTAAAACATTTGGGGAATAAAAGCAGTTTTATAAAGGTGAGTTTTCAGGAGGGATTTGAACCGGTGCACAGACTCTGCGAGCCTGATCTCTAGAGGGAGGGGATTCCAGAGAGTCTGGGCTTTAAAAGCAACTACAACCCTGAAGTACAACCCCTGGACAAGACGCGAATATTTCACAGGGACTTATCCCTGTCCAAACCTTCAGTCTGAGTGCCAAGCAGGGAAAGCCTGGTAAACCATCCTGGTCGTGGGGATTCACATAATATGTCACTCCCTTCACAAACGAGGTCAAATGGTTTCCTCACTGATGGTTTTTATTAAGCACTCTTTCGGCTCAATTCACCCACGTCAAAACTGTACAAGACAAAAAATAAACAACGATTATAATGACAAACATGTAACGCATATACAACACATAAAAAGAAAACACACTTGAGAAATGAAATTACCTCACTGGCTGCATATTGCAGTGAAGAGAATGAAGCGTCCAGGAACCTAAAAGAATAACAACAACTGAAACATGTTTTCCTCGGGCCCTCTTTCTCCAAAAAAAGACCCACGTTGGTGGAAGTACTTGAGTAAATGTACTTAATTACTTAGACCAACACCCGGCCCGTCGATCCACGGTCCGTGACAAAATGAACCCAGCCATTCCCTAAACATACACACAAATAAGTGCAGTAGGGGTCGAAACTCACGTTTTGTAGACAGCCATTGTTTTTGTCTAGTTTGTGGACTAGTTTGTGTCTTGTATTGCGTTGTTTTGGCTAGATGCTACAATGCTAGCTTCATAGCGCTGTTCCCAGGTTTTGTGAGAGAAATAAGGTACCAGGTCTATGAAAACAAGCCCAAAAGAATCGACTAGGCCACATCACATGAAAATAGCAGATCTACAATATATATTTGAGAATCACTGGTTTAAATAATAATTGGCCCAAATAAGCAACTACACTTTAGAAACAAGCCCAAATAAAACCGCAACCACCAATGTTTGTTTACAAGCAACTTTACAGAAAAATAAGCCCAAAGTCGCTTATAATAAGCGGACATGTGAACACTTTTCCAAACACTTAATAGCTCGCAACTGCCATGTAGTGGATGAATAGGTGTACGACGCCTAAACGTCATAATTCCAACTGATATAACGTGAGCTTGCATGTGTCCATAAAGAACGCAAGACATCCCTCACCCCCTGACGCACGTTAAAGACCCTTCTAGGGACTTTGAACGGCCCCCCCGGAAGCTGTCATAAAACTTCTGGACCGATTGTCAAAATAAAATAAATCTTGGCGAAAACTAAATTACAAGTTATAGCTGCAGCTACATAATGATTATGTCTTCTGCAGAGTGGTCTGCCCCCAAGCACTGGGTGTGTGTTTTACAAAAAAACAAAAAGTGGAAGAGCCAATCAGCGTCCCTGTGATTGACAGACGCAGGCTAAAGCAGGGAGACGTTGGGTCCCATTTTTATAGTCTTTGGTATAGCCCGGCCGGGGGATTGAACTTGGACCCTCCAATCCCAGGGCGGACACTCCAAATAAATATTAAAACGTGTCAAGTAGTCTTTCAAACAGCTATGATCCATCAGCCTATGCTAGATACTAGAGGGCAGTGCTACTCTGTTGAATCTGGACAAAGAGGATGGCCGAATAGTGCATTATTAATTATGTTATAAACAATACATTAACAATTACATTTTAGAAAACTTACAGGCTGCACTTTAATAATCTGTAAGAAACTGAAACATGACCGTGACTTGCAGCACATTAGATAATATTAGATTAGGAAAATACTTGCTTGGTCTACTGGCAGCATGCACAAGACATTTGGTGCTGATCGGTACAATGGTTTGTGAAATTAGCCCCAGAAACAGACCCCGATGAAGACCTTTCAGGTCGATACGCGTTGGTCATATTGTTGCCTTGCTCCAAATAAATCCTTAATACATATTTTTCATCAAAGACTGAGTGCCTTGGATTTATTTTCTTTGCAAGTATGCAGTCCACACCCGACACAGACAGATTTGTATTTAGTAACTGTTTGGTCAGTCTTAGTAGGCAATAGCTTTGTACATGGAACATAGAAGATACAAAAATAGATTTACATTTTAGGAATCCAGTGTTGACTATCATGTTATTTTTCTGCTCCTAGACATCCAGCACATGGTTGTGTGTGAAGAGGAGGTTTCTCCTGAACAGGAGAGGAGCCCCAGTCTGCTCCAGGAGGAACCAGAGCCTCCACAGATTAGAAAGGAACAGGAGGAGCTACTTCAAAGACCAGAGGAGCCTGTTGGATCAATGTTGACATTATTAGCAGTGAAACGTGAAGTTGATGAAGACATCTCTTCACACTGCTCTGAAGTTGATGGTGAGCTTGAATCTAACACTGAAGTCACTGAAGACAGTGATGAGAGTTTCAGCTGTTCATATCGTCTCAAGAGGCACCAGCGTATCCAGACTGGAGAAAAACCTTTCCATTGTAAACATTGTGATAAGAGTTTCAATAAGCCATCTGACCTAAAGCGACACCAGCGAGTCCACACTGGAGAAAAACCTTTCCACTGTAAACTGTGTAAGATGAGTTTCACTCAGTCATCGGTCTTGAAGACACACCAGCGTCTCCACACTGGAGAAAAACCTTTTCTATGTGAACATTGTGGTAAGAGTTTAAATACTTCAAGTCAATTGAAAACTCACCAGCGTATCCACACTGGAGAAAAACCTTTCCACTGCAAACATTGTGACAAGAGTTTCATTCAGTCATCTAGTCTGAAGAAACACCAGCGTACCCACACGGGAGAAAAAACATTCCACTGCAAACATTGTGATAAGAGTTTCAATGAGTCATCTGACCTGAAGCAACACCAGCGTATCCACACTGGGGAAAAACCTTTCCAGTGTAAACTGTGTAACAAGAGTTTCAGCCGTTCAAATCATCTCAAGATACACCAGCTTGTCCACACTGGAGAAAAACCTTTCCACTGCAAACATTGTGATAAGAGTTTCCGAAAGTCAAGTCACCTGAAAACCCACCATCGTATACACACTGGAGAAAAACGTTTCCACTGTAAACCTTGTGATAAGAGTTTCAATTGGTCATCTGACCTGAAGCGACACCAGCTTATCCACACTGGGGAAAAACCTTTCCACTGCAAACATTGTGGTAAGAGTTTCACAGATTCACGTAATTTGAAGATACACCAGCATGTCCACACTGGAGAAAAACCTTTCCACTGCAAACATTGTGACAAGAGTTTCATTCAGTCATGTGACCTTAAGCGACATATGCGTATCCACACCGGAGAAAAACCTTTCCACTGCAAACATTGTGATAAGAGTTTCAATGACTCATCTGACCTGAAGCGACACCAGCGTATCCACACTGGAGAAAAACCTTTCCAGTGTAAACTGTGTAACAAGAGTTTCAGCCGTTCATATCATCTCAAGATACACCAGCTTGTCCACACTGGAGAAAAACTTTTCCACTGCAAACATTGTGATAAGAGTTTCAATGGGTCATCTGACCTGAAGCGACACCAGTTTATCCACACTGGAGAAAAACCTTTCCACTGCAAACATTGTGACAAGAGTTTCATTCAGTCATCTAACCTGAAGAAACACCAGCGTACCCACACCGGAGGAAAATAAATCAGGTGAGTTTAACAGACACCAACGTGTCCCCACTGGAGGTTAACGTTTCCACTCTAAACATTGTGACAAACGTTTCAATATGATAGGTGACCTGAGGAGACACCAGCATTACTACACCGAAGAAAAACCTTTCCACTGTAAACATTGCTGTTCAGTCACTCATATCACTTGAAGACACTTCAGCGTATCCACACCGGAGAAAAACCTTTCCCCTGTACAAATCATGACAAGAGTTTCAGTCCATCAAATGACCTGAATAGACAGAAGCGTGTCCACACTGGAGAAAAACATTACCACTTTATTGATTGAGTGAATACATAATAAACAGTTTGCAAAAGCATGTGACGGTGGTACAGATTTAACAAAACAATGCTAAATCCTAATAAGCCCAGGGCTTGTTTCCATTGAGGTCCTGTGTATCCAATGTATTCCACTCTAAACATGGGACAAGAGTTTCACTGACTCAAGTAACCTGAAGACACATCAGCTTATCCACACTGGAGAAAAACATTCCACTCTAAATGGTGTAACAGGAGTTTCAGTCAGTCAGGTCACCTGAAGACACACCAGCGTGTCGACACTGGAGACAACTCTTTTCCAGTCAATTAAGTGCTCTGAAAAGACACCAGTGAATTCACACCACTGGATAAAACTTTCCACTATAAATACGTTTACTGGGAGGATCAAATTAAACAGCTGTATGTTGGCAGGGAATTGGATAGACAAGAAAAAATATTATGGAGATTATGGAGAATTATGTTGCTCCTTAAACGGAGGTCTTCATTAGGATATGTCCTTTGGGGACATTCCCCAACTTTTCCAGAGGTTGACTGTCTTCTGCTTTTAAATTCTTACAACAATTAGTCTTAAGTATTACATTGGCAGTAACCATTATTGTTGATTTATGTTTAGCTAGAGGATGCCATTACTGTGGTCAAATTATTACATTATACATGACCATGTGTAAACCATGTAATATACATTGTATATGGTAGAACTTTGGTAGAATATGATTTAATATAATTTTGCTGTGTTCCATTACTTGCCCAATGGAGCACCATTTAAATATGTTTTCTTATTAAATATCAGTTAAATGAGTGGCAACTTTGCATGATCTTTTTTTCATTAATTATGACAGTCATTCTTACGCTTACTGGAATGACACTGTGGGAGCCAACCCAGGAAAGAGGCGTACCACCTACACATAGATACACTGCGGCACGACAGCTGAGCTGACAAGACTTCAGAGCTCAAGACCGTGACGTTAGACAGGAGGGTGTGGAAGGAAGCGATTCAGGAGAAATGAGTTGGTGTTAGCTAGTCCGCACTCGCATTGCATTGGAATGGCTATGATCGCTATTAAGTTGTATAACATCATTAAAGTGTGATGGGATGACAATGAAATTCTGTGAAAAGCAATATAGCGGGCACGCACACAAATACACATATACACGTGCACGATGTTAAGTTATTATGCTATAAGTCTAATCAGACTAATTAGAATATGAAATATTTGTGTACAGTACAAGCTCTCAACATCTGCTGCAGTTACAGAAAGAGTTAAAAAGAGAAATATAGAAGATGGGAAAAAAGAACAAGTATACAAAATAAATGGGAAGGAACAACAATATGTCTCTAAAAGTATGTATACATTTGTCAATATAGGCTACCAATATGTCTGCATTCCGGACTGACAACATAGGATTGTGGGGCTGATTTTGTACCTTCTCGTCTCCCTACAACTTGTCACACAATAATATGAAATCTCATGATTAGTTACCCCATTTAGGTCAGCCTGACCCAGTGCAATTCATCCTTTACAATCGATCCATCTTAAGGGACTACACCATGAATTTGGTTACATGTTGGCTTTCCGACATGTTGCCTTTCCGACGGTTACTAACCCTATACCTAACCCTAACCGCACGCGGAAGCCACGTAGTCGGAGTAGTGGGATGTCGGAATGGAAGGCGGTTACCCATGAATTTGAACTTTTCCTTTTTTGTGTGTTTTTGGTCTCTCCTACCTCTCTTCTATCCCCAAAAATACCCCAGTTTGAGCACTCGGGCTTTCACAGCATATCTGGGGTTTTATGTAAATTGGTCTCAAAACAGACCAAACTGATTCTGAACTGATTCTTTTTTTTCTTTTTCTTTAAAAAAAAAAAACTTTTTCCACACAGAACCAGGAGATAACATGTATACAAAAAGGCTCAATAGCGCCACGTGCAAATCAGGACAATGTGGTATTGCAGGTGAAAGTTCTTTATAAACCAGAGAGAAGTTAGTTGAATGAGTATATCTGAGGCTTGATTTAGGCTCAAACCTTATGAAAAACGTTTGAGGGACATAAACAATATGATATTAAATATTACATTTTTTTTTTAAATTCATGGTGTAGATCCTTTACAGAATTGTTTTCATGTTTCTTTCTGATGCAATATCTAAACTCTTAATTGTTTGGAACATTGTTGGTATATGTTGTATCCATCCTGCATTTCTATGACACGTGGTTAGACCTGTGCAGCATCACTGTGCAGTGATGAAAGCTGTGATGGATGTAGAGCTGCAACTATCCATGATTTTCTTAGCGATTCATCTATAGATTACTTTTCAAATGGATCTAAAAAAGTTTGTTTGTATATTAACAAATTGATTACTGACATCAGGTCTGGTTTTTACCATGTTGCACAATGGTGTCGTGCAAGACTTTGAAAATAGCTGATCTACAAGCTCAAAACGCATCGTATCGTGACACGTTATGCTATATGTCATGCCCAACATAGGGATCGATATGAATCGGTTGAATTATGATCAATTATGTTTTACAAACATTTAAATTGATTAGTTGGATTAACCGATGCACTGCTAGATGGATGTTCTCTTGTCTACAGGTCTGGAAGGTCACATACAATGGACCATACCCGAGACCAACAGTGGGGGGCAGCATTAAGCCAACTGGCGTCTAGACAAAGTGGTCAGAAGAACACAATGTGTTGTTGACAGTTTAAAACTGTGGTTTAAAATACAAAGAAAACTAAAACGTGTCGTTTCTAAACAGTGTCGTTACTAAGCAGCAGGAGGATGACATTTTATTAGCAGCTCAACACGACTGAAGCACAGTAACCATTAAAAGTCCTACATTTTGTTTCCATACACTGTGAAATGAATGGTACATTATAATTTATTGGGAGTTTAATTTAGTTTTGTAGAAAACAATGTTTCCTGTTTATGATCTAAAGATTGGATCATGTTGACGGTTTAGATTCTACACCATCATTTATGGTGCTAAATAGATACTTTCAAACCATTTGCAATACATGTATCACAAAGTGAGGAGCCAGTGCCCTTTTCCGAGTTAAAGACTAAGCTCAGGAGTTTCGAGGACACTGAGAAGATGTGCAGAGCAGCAGCATCGGGCGGCAACGTAATGAGGACCCAGGTGCAACCGACTGTACAACGGACGAGTGCAGGTGACCGGCGAGGAGCTGGGAGCAGTGATGTGGTGTCCTACAGATACGGCGTGAGGGGGCACCTAGCTAAAATATGCAGCGAGCAGCAGTGGTGTAACCACTGTCGGAGTTCCACACACCGTTACGCTGCCTGCAGAAGGAGACAGCAACGGCGAGATGCGTGCAGAGTGTCGGAGGAGGACGGCGGTAGCGAGTATTCATTCCGAGCGAGTGATGACTGTGATGCCGGGATTCAGCAAGGACGTCGTGTCAAGCAGACAAGTCTGATGGTCGACACAGGAGCGACTTCCCACATCATCACAGACATCACAAAGTTCACGACGTTCGACGACAGATTTCAGTCAAAGACACACTGCATGGAGTTGGCTGACGGTACGAGATGCAATGGAGTGGCAGAGCGCAGAGGAGATGCTGAGGTTATCCTGATCGACAGCAGGGGGCAACACCACACAACCACCTTGACACAGGCGTTGTACATCCCCACATATCCACAGGACATCTTTTCTGTGCAAGTAGCAACCACCAGAGGTGCCACTGTCATCTTCACGAAAGGTAAAAATGTTCTGAAGTACAGAGATGGTACACAATTCAACATCCATGTGTACAACAGACTGTACTATTTGAACACAGTGAACAATGATTGTGATGATGACCAGTGTAAAGCGTGTGACAATATGCAGACATGGCATGAGATCCTAGGTCATTGCAATTATGGTGATATTCAAAAACTACCAAGTGGTGTTGAAGGAATGACAATCAATGATAAAAATGACAAATCTGTTTTGCAATGTGATGTATGCACTGAAGGAAAGTTTGTTCAAACTAGGAGCAGGGAGCCAGATGTCAAGAGCCAAAGCAGCTCTGGAATTGGTACACACTGATTTGGCAGGGCCAGTAGACCCAGCATCTAAAGATGGCCATAAATATGCAATATCATTCACTGATGATTATTCAAGAGTGCAGTATTTGTGTACTTTCTGAAAAACAAAGGTGATGCTGTACAAGCTACTGAGAAATTCCTTGCAGATACAGCCCCTTATGGGAAGGTTAAACACATCAGGTCTGACAATGCGTAAGACTTTCATGTGTAATAACTACCAGTCATTACTCAGCAGAAATGGTATCAAACATGAGACATCTGCTCCATATTCGCCACATCAGAATGGCACAGCAGAGAGAAACTGCCGTACCTTATTTGACATGGCAAGGTGTATGTTAATAGAAAGCCAGTTACCGAAAGGGCTATGGACCTACGCAGTACAGACAGCTGCTATTATTAGAAACCGTTGCTTTAGCAACCGCACAAAACAGACACCTTATTTTATGCTGACAGGAAAACGACCAAATCAGTCTAGGATGCATACGTTTGGGTCATGCAGTGTTATGCCTACAAACAGGAGAAGAAGAAACTTGATGCACAAAGGGATTTTTGTTGGTTATGACAAAAATAGCCCAGCCTATTTGGTTTACTATCCCAACAGTGGTAAAGTGCAAAAGCACAGGTTGATTAAGTGTGTGATCCCATCCATTGCAGAGTGACAGACACAGACAGACAGGTCAGTTGATGATGATGTTTTCGAGGTACCGAGATGGGCTAATGGGTCTAGTAAAAATCACCCACTCCTACCACCAGAACAGGTTCAAGAGCAGGTTCACGAGCCTGTTGTAGCTACACCTCAGGAGAGCCAGGTACAGACAGATGAGGCTAAACATCAGCCCGAACGTTACCCATCTAGAGTGAGACCAGCCTATTTGAGAGACTATGTAACTAATGAAAGTGAAGACTAGGTTCAGATGAATGTAGACCACTGTTACAGATTAATGTCTAATGTACCCCTTACATTCGGGGAAGCTGTAACATCACCTAACTCAAAAGAATGGTCTAGTGCAATGGATGAGGAAATGGCACCATTGATAAGCAGTTATGCTACAGAAAGAGTGACGAGCAACTAGGATTGCAAGCATTCAGTGATGCAAACTGGGCAGAAGATGCAAGTGACAGACGTAGCACTAGTGGTTATTGTGTCAGCTTAAACCAAGATGGTCCTTTGATTTCGTGGAGATCTAAGAAGCAACCAACTGTAGTACTCTCTACTTGTGAAGCAGAGTACATGGCTTTAGCAGCAACCCTACAAGAGTGTTTGTATTTGGTTCAACTGTTACGAGGTATTGATGGATTTCATTACATGCAGCCAAAGATTTATGAGGACAATCAAGGTACAATAGCTTTAGCTAAAAATCCTGTACAGAGACAAAGGTCAAAGCACGTTGACATAAAATATAATTAAAATTAAAATATAGTTAATGATGGGAAAATGGTTCTCGAGTATTGTCCTACAGAACACATGTTCTGATGATGTTATGACCAAACCAGCTACAAAGTTTAAGTTGAAAAGTTTTGAAAGATTTATGTTTGGAGAGTAACATACACATTTTGAAGTGTATTATTGTATTTAAGTTTGAGTAGTGGAACGCAGTGAGCTGGGATTGAACCCGAGGCTCCCACTCGCCCAGTGGTGGCTTATCCAACGGGTGCTGAAGCACAGGGCACCAACCTTGGGGGGGCACCAAACGGCGTGAAGAAAAAAAAAATGGCGAAGAACGCCGAAATGTAGAAGCAGGGCTGCTAAAGGAGCGCTACAACCCGAGGCTCCCACTCGCCAGTCCAATGTGTTACCAGTCATGCCAATAGGGCTGAGTCCGACTGGCAGGTCTGTTGCACGCTGGTTCTGGCTAATTTGACTGTGGGGGCTACATTTGATTTATTGTATTTTTATTTTCATTGAAAAAAAAAATCTATCCAATGTGAGATCAAGTGGGGGTGTTAACATATGCTCTCCATTGTATGTACTCTTATTTTGAAGTGCTCAACCGGATAGGGCCGGCGCGTCCATTAAGGCAAAATATATTTTTTTACTTTAAATGCATCACATTTCTGTGAAATGGCAATACTTTCTTTCTTTGAAATAAAAAAACGTGAACATGCATATGATTGCTGTGTTATGTCTGCTGTGAAATGTGCTTGAAGGTCAGTCCTGAGTATGAAGCTTGCCTATCCATCATAAACAAATCACAAGAGGGCAGTAAATGCAATTGTTTGAGCTTTATTTCAAACCCTAACATAAATTTGTCCAAAAATGTAACTAATTTTCTTCATAAAAAGGTAAATTATATTAGTGGTTGCTCTTTTAATTCAAAAAGGAAAAAAATCTAATATTCGCATAATCGTGGTCTGCCAAAACGGCGTGTAGCTGCTGGGGTGCAGAGAGCTGTTGACAGAGGCGGTTTCGGAGTTGCTTCCCACTGCTCTCTCTGCCCCCTGGGTCAAGTGGAGGGAGACCAGGCTCGTCAGGTTCCTCCTCCTCAGGCTCCTCATCTGGAACATCCCCGTTGTCCAGGCAGATGTTGTGCAAGAATGCGCATGACAAGGCAACCTCCGAGGCAAAGGCTGGTCGGACCTCCAGGGCCTTGAGGAAGGTGGTCCGCCAGCATGTCTTCATTTGGCCAAATGCGTGCTCAACAACACATCGTGCCCTGCCATGCATTTTGTTAAAGCGGTCCTGCATTGGCCCATCAAATGGCTTTTTGTGTGGAAATAAAAAAAACAGGTGGTGGGTATAATGACTGGACATAAACCGGGCTATTTCTCAGAATGCGTGTGTCATGGGCAGAACCGGGGTATCCTACAAAAATGTCCAGAAATCTCGCTTCGGAGTCGCAGATGGCCTGGAGCTGGATGGAGTGGAAACCTTTGTAGTTGTAATAGCATTTTTTCATTGTTTTTTGGTGGTTTGATACGGATATGACAGCCAATTGCCCCCACAGCCCTGTTGAATGAGTGATATCGTACCAGTCTGGCAAAGCCTTGGCCAACTTCTCCCAAGCTGTGTGGAGGTAGGAAGTGAATTACTCTTGCTTTTGGCCTCTCTTATTGCTTTTGCTGTATTGTGGATTGCTCTAAAGACTGTGGTTTTTGGGATGTCAAAGGCGTCTGAAGTGACCTTGTAAGACAACCCATGTGCTAGCCAGTAGGTGAACATCAGTATTTCCAGGTGCTGGCCCCAGCCATGGTCTCTCTCCTGATGGAGTATTCTGAGCAGACTGGTGAAGGCCTGCCTGGAGAGCCTGAACTCAGGCTTCATGCTCCTTTCTGGATCCAGATACACCCTTAGTATTTTAACATGGATGTTCAGCATGGTGTATGGTGGGCGCTGGAATGCCAAAATGAACATGAATGAATGAAAATGTGTGTGTGTATGTGCGTTATTCTTATAACAAAGAAAATGTATTTTTAGTTCAAACTTTTATCTGAATCATTACATTTTATACTGAACAAACACTCTAAAGCAGTGATTACTTTCAGAATATAGTGCTTTAACCTTTTAACCATTCAATATCACTTAACCTATCATTAATGCTGGTTTTAAAATAAATGTATCTAATCATTATTTAGCAATTACCTGTTGTCCATGTTCACGAGCAAGTGTGTGCAAAAGGAGTGGAACAATGTTGACCTTTCTTCTGCGACGTCGCTGGCCGAGAAATAAATGCAGAATTAAGAGGCCCAGGGAGGCAAGTGTCAGTCGCATCTTTGGTTGTCACGGCAACGTTGTCATCTGTCGTCAAGGTAACGTGGGACGTCACAAAGGGCTGTTCCATTGCTTTTGTACCCTTTTGGAGCCCTTAAACCCTCCCACACTCAGGCACTTACCAGCTGACTTACCTTAAGCTAATGATGGTGCAGGGCTTGAGGGCTTAGGGCGGAGTTTGGAATTGGGCCACTGGCGTTTTGAAGCACCCGAAAGCCTGCCGGAAGTAGAATTATTGAGTCGTTTTTGGACACACCATAGAGTTATGAGCATGCGCACTAGTGTCCTTTTTGCGTTCTACGGCAGCCTGTGTGTCAAGGATTGAACGCGAGATATTTATTAAATACACTCGAGATGCCTATTTATATGTAAATGCATATGTATTTATGTATAATATGTTTACATATTTATATCTATATATATAAATAAATCTCGGTATGTTGCTCGTGCATGTATTTCTCCCCGCCTGCAGTTCCAGCTTTGGCCACTGGGGTGGCGGCTTCAATGTTTCTCAGCAACTCTGGGGGCTTGGTTTGGAGAGGCGGGGGAGAAGAAAACCACGCCTACTTAGGAGACCATTTGTAGGATTTGTGTACTACTTCGCCTCTAGTGGCTCCAATGGAGGTTGTGTATCTTGCTAAATCAGTGGTTCTCAAACTTTTTCGTGTCAAGGACCCCCAAATAGACACTTATTAGACCGCGGACCCCCACTTGAAAAGATAAGCCAGGGACCCCCATAATAGAAGATTTTTACGGCTCTCTAGCAGTGATTTCAACCATTTTAATTTCAAGGACCCCCAGTTTGACATGCATTAGGGCTACGGGCCCCATTTAATGGCATTTCTATCACTTGGACCGCAATTTATATTGTAAAATCACTGTTAATTTAATTCTAACAGTGATTAACGGGTCCATTTGGTTCCATTTGTACACTCTCTGAGTTACAGACCCATAAGGGTCCATTTTAGCCTGGCGTAGCTATATATCACTGTGCAATTTTTTTTTGCACTCGCAGATTCGTCTGGTCCCAGGCTAGGTCCATTTGGTCCCTGACTCCCTGTCCATCATTTAGCTGGGGACCCCCTGGAACCCCCTCAAGTACCCCTGGGGGTCCTTGGACCCCACTTTGAGAACCAATGATGTGCTAAATTAACAATCTTTGTCTTTGGGGAATAGAATTGACACTACCCGAGACCAACAGTAGGGGGCATCAATACACCAACTGGCGTCTAGACAAAGTGGTTGTCAGAAGAAGAACATACCCACAATGCAGTAGTGAAAACAACATGGTGGTGTTGACTGACTGTTGTTGACACTATAAAATACCATAGATTTATATAAAAGACACTTTAAAATACCATAGATTTATATTAAAGTCAAATAAGACAACAAAAACGTGTCGTTTCTAAACAGTGTCGTCGTTAAGCAGCAGGAGGACGTTTGTTAGCAGCTCAACCACTGAAACACAGCAGGTAAAGATCAACTCATTCATGTTGGGTTTCATCTGTTTATCATTTAAGATGAACGAATCGTGTCTTGTTTAATCTATTTGTCTTTATTCATTAATTTAAGTTGGAACATAAATCTAGTTACTCAGCTGTTAATTTGCTTGTTATAAAGTGATTATAAACACAAACAATAGCTTCATAATATCCCAGATTGTCCTGGAATGTAAAGCCAGTAAAGCCCGTATTTCTCCAACCATGTACAAATGCAAAATGTAAGGTGATTACCCGCTTGCCCCAAATGTTAACTCGGTGTCCGGCTTGTTTGTGCAATGTATTAGTCCATATTTTTCAATAAAGATGTGTTTTAATCCCGTTTGTGGACGATTCTGTCGGAAGTTACCAATGGGCGTTATTGAGGGGGCGCATCCGGTGAAAGCCGGAATTACACTCAATGTAAAAAAAATGGCGCTCGGCCACAAACGGGATTAAAACACTTCTTTGTTAAAGTATATGGACTAATACGTTGCACAAACAGGTCGAACACCGAGTTAACATTTGGGCCAACCGGATAAGCACCTATGACTTGCATTTGTACACGTTTGGAGAAGTACAGGCTTTGGAGCTTACATTCCAGGCCAATCTAGGAGAGTGGTAGCTAAGACTCTCGTAGAGATAAAAACTGTCAACATCGATAAAATACATCTACGAGAGTCTAAGCCTATAGCTCCACAGCAGCAGCAATAAGACATTGATATACATGTGTAGCTTGTTGTTGTTGACGTCACTATTATCATTGTAACTCTACAGTAACATCAGTGTGTTATAGCATTACTGTGGTTAATCTCCATATAAGCAATGAGGTGTAAACGAGCTTGTAAATCAGCAGGATCTCTACTCTGTCCACAGTAATGTTAATTTTGTTAAATGAAGTTAGAGCTCCATGTCTTCATGCACCAGACACTGAATCCTTACCAACTAAACATTTGCCATAATAGTGTGTCAGAGAGAGTGACCATCCATGTAATGTATGGCATTGAAAATAGTTTCCCTGTCTTATTCATGGGCTGCAAATTAACAGTTTAGCTTCCAACCATATTACTATGTACATACTAGAGGTGGGCATAGATTAATTTTTTTAATCTAGATTAATCTATCTGCAATCCTGGAGTTAATCTAGATTAATCTAGATTAAAATGGTTCATTTGAAGTCTGCCGAAGGCATTCAAAATATGTGTGTTCTACCCAAATAATGACCAGAAGTAAGGCCTTGCTTTTTCTTTCCTCCTTACGTTTCTCAGGCCAGGTAGCCCATTACACCATGAGTCCATCAAATATTGCGATATCGATACGATATACGATATTACCGTTAAAATGTCATATTCTATATTTTAAGTGTTGCAACGTCAAATTATTTAAAAAAAAACTGTCAATATCACTATTTAAGTGCTATTGGGTTCCCACAGTTGTTATTTGATATTCTAAGTGTAGCAACATTGAAAACTAAGCATTCTTCAAAAAACTTCTATAACAAGTCAGTATCACTCTTAACTTTAAGTATCCTATTTTTTTGGTTCACACTTTTGACTTTTTATTTGATATTCTAAGTGTAGCAACAATGAAAACTGAGTATTCTTCTTCTTAAAGAAAAAAAGCAAGTCAGTGCACTCTTATTTTGAATTTCTCTGACCTAAAGTAAAACGGGACACACGCTCTTATTTTGAAGGCCAACCGTCCGGAATCAAGTGTTACTCTCGTTTGACTTGACGGACATTTGATTCTAAGTGAAAGACAAGTCGCGTAAAATCACTGAGTTCAATAAAACGAACGTCAATCCGACGAATGGACATAAACAGTCAAGCTTTTCATACAGAAGGCTTTAGGCAGCTTGTTACATTAAGGACATTCATTTTCAATGAGAGGCGAGGGAGTGCAGCTCCTCTAACTCTAAGCAGCAGGTAGGAGGAGCAGTCTGACACACGCATGTATGCTCGTCACACAAACACATCGCTCGCGCGCGCACACACACCCACACCCACACACACACACACACACACACACACACACACACTTTCAACAAGTTGAAATCAACGCTACATGCAGAGTCCCCCCCTCCCCCCCCCCCCCGCTCGGGCGCGGACACACACTTACACACTTACACACACACTTACACACACACACACACACACACACACACACACACACACACACACACACACACACACGCACACACGCACACACGCACACACGCACACACACACACACAGACACAGAGTAAAGCTAATGTACTTGGCTCCCAGACCCACCTTTGAGAATAGATTAACGGCGGTAATTTTTTTATCGCGCGATAAGAGTCCGCCGTTAACTTAGCCCGGTAACGCCGGCCTTAGTACATACTGTAGTAATATAATGTAGTTGTCTGTTTTCTTAAACCAGAAATATTGTACTCAACAACCTGAAGGATAATACTGCAAGAATCATGTTGTACTTGCTCATCCCATTATCTTCCAGTTTAAAGTAAAAGTTGTAAAAAAAAGAAAGAAAAAAAAAGAAAACAAGTCTGATCTAGCTCACAATGTGTCTCTTTTAGTTCTGCTATTTTCAGATCACCTACGTATATACGGTAGGTTTAAAGTCTGGTTACACTGATTTTTATGCCATACATTTTCTGCATTTTGCCGTGGGACCCACAGATCCGACCACTATGCCCATATATGGTCATATGCATATATGGGACCGAGCGACTTCAAACTCGGCTTCTCGAGTAGTTCAGATATCCAGTTGTCCAGAACTGCCGATCCAACCAATATGCCCATATAAGGGCTTTCCAAAGTATGGGCATATACTGATGACATCAGGGATCTCCATATATGGTCACAAAAGCGACACAGGTAGATAGACATAAACAGACATCTCCATATATGGTCACAAAAGGGACACAGACAGACAGGTACAACGGTTTCTCTGACAAACCCCCAACACTATGACTCAGACATATTGGTCAGATGGGCAGTGTGACGTAGGTGTAAGTGGCCCGAATCTCTAGTACAATAATAATACCCAATGACTATGTTTTAGGGGGAAAAGAACCATGGAACCCCATCTTTAAAGTCCTTATTCAATTCCTTCATTTCAGGCCAGTGTGTGGAGTCCAGACTGCAGGTTAAGATGAACTTTCCCCCCCCCCTTTTTTTTCTCTGTTCTGTTGTAGGACTGTCACTATATCTAATTTTACTAAGAAATAATTATGACAAACTATACCATGCAATGATAATATCCCGATGATCAAAAAAATTGCTCATCCTGTCTGGTTGCAGAAACATAAAGAAACAGATTGGCTACTTTCACCTTATTCACTTTAGACCATTATTTGCATTGCAGGAGTCCATCTTTTGACACATTCTTCTTTATGTAATCTTACATTACAAATGATTTCTCCCCTAATATATAAATCCTATAATCTTGCACCCAAGATTCATATGGTAATGAGTTGGGCTTAGGCCATATTGCCTTTACCTTCTGCAAATATTACTGTTATTCTTGACACCACTAGGTCTGCAGTTATTAAAGTCTTTATTCAATTCCTTCATTCAGAGCAGTGTGTGGAGTCCAGACTGCAGGTGAAGATGAACTCTCCAGACTCAGCCAGGGACATTTCTATTAAACACGAGGAACCTGAAGACCACCCACTCAGTAAGTTTCACATGTCTGACATTGTGTTCTGTTCTGCTCTGTTGTAGAAGTGCAACAATATAACATTTTCACTGTACAAAAACCATTGCAAAAATATCTTGACTGATAATAATAAACCGTAACAAAATAACATAACCAAAAATAATTGTACACATTGTACATTGTACTGATTCTATCAGAAGTGGAAAAATACTTCCTTTATCAGTGTGCAGCAATTTGGCGCTGATCGTCAAAACGGTTTGTGAGATTCGTCCCGGATACACAGACAGACTGATTCGCAGACTCGCTGACCTATTTCCAGACGTACAGAGCCACGCCATGAAAAATATTATACATAGATTTTAAACTACGACCCAACTTTCACCCGACATTTCAAGCTTTCATGTGTGGAGATGTTTCTGTTTCATGATGTCATGCACTTAACGGCAGGAGATGTGATTGGTCTACTTTTGAGGGGAAATACATACTGTACATACTGTGGGATACTGCTCAAGGCCAAGACACAGAAGGCAGGGTACAAACCCAATTACGGGCGTTTATTTCAGAATCGGGCTTCACAGAGCATTGTTCATGCGTTTAAATCATAAGGTAAGTATTGGTGAGTATTTGGGGTTTCCATGCATCATAATTCAGCATTGCTTTACATCGTTCCACAGGTTGCCTATGAAGTAAAAGAGACAGTCTTTTAGTTCTACATTTCACCAGCAATTACAATTGTGAGGGACATAGTGGAGTATTCGCTTAATTTTTCCAGTCTCGGATGCGCTCCACCTTGCGCTCTCTGCGGTCTCACACATCCTCTCCCCATGGCGAAGCCGAGGTAGTCGGTCTCCGTCAAGCCGATGCGGCATTTCTTTGCGTTTGCGGTCAGCCCGGCTCATCTGAGGGCGTCCAGTATGGCGTGGAGGTGCTGCAGGTGGAGGGTCCAGCTGGGGCAGTGGATTACGATATCATCTAGGTAGGCGCGGTGCGGCCGCAGCACTCGATCCATCAGCCGCTGGAAGGTGGCTGGCACGCCATGCACTCCGAACGGCAGTGTACTGGAAAAGGCCATCGGGCGTGGAGAAGGCCGTCTTCGCCTTGGCCCGGTCCGTCAGAGGCACCTGCCAGTAGCCCTTGGTCAGGTCGAGGGTGTTGACGAACCCGGGCCGGTCCGAGGCGCTCGATGAGCTCGTCCACCCGGGGCATCGGATACACGTCGAAGGTGGAGACGTCATTTAGCCATCGAAAATCATTGCAGAACCGCAGGGTCCCGTCGGGTTTCGGCACTACAATTGGACTCGACCAGGGGCTGTAGGACTCTTCTATGACCCCGAGCTCCAACATCTTGGTCACTTCCTCCTTTATGGCCCCACGTCTGGCCTTGGGAATACGATACGGGCGTTGACGCACCACCTTCCCGGGGTCGGTGCACATGTCGTGGCGTATGCCGGTGGTCCGTCCGGGGACCTCGGAGAAGATATCCCGACTCCGCCCCAGCAGGTCCTTGATCTCCTGGGTCTGGGCGGGGGAGAGGTCGTCTCCGATGGGGACCGGGGGCAGGCTCTGCGGGGAGACGGTGGCCAACAAGGCCGGCATGGGCAGCGGCTGGGCTGTGTTCCATCTTTTTAAAATGTTCATGTGGTATATGGCCTTTTCGCCGGCCGGGCTGGCTCACTTTGTAGTCCACGGGCCCCATCTTTTCCACCACTTCATACGGTCCTTGCCATTTCGCCAGGAATTTGCACTCGCTGCTGGGGACTAGCTTTCTCCCCCACCTGGAACTCACGGAGCGTCACGCCGTGGTTGTAGGTGCGGGCCTGGTCTCGTTGGGTCTTCTCCATGTGTTCGCGCACCAGAGGCCATATCTTCTTCGCCCGGGCCTGGAGGCGGTCCACATGCTCCACAACGCTGCGGTGGGGGGAAGGCTGGCACTCCCAGGCTTCCTTGGCGATATCGAGTTGTCCACGGGGTCTCCGGCCGTACACCAATTCAAATGGCGAGAACCCCGTGGACACCTGCGGCACCTCCCTGATGGTAAAGAGCACATACGGGATCAACTGGTCCCAGTCTTTCCCGTCAACATCAATACATTTTTTAAACATTTTGTTTAGCGTCTGGTTGAACCTTCCACCAGACCATCGGTTTGGGGGTGGTAGACTGAGGTACGTATGCATTTCACTTTTAACTCATTGAGTGCAATCTATTTTTATTTTTTTTAGAACCCAAGATATCATTATCTGAAGATTTGCAGCTCCATCCACTCCTTGTTTAACTTATAACTGAAAAAGACTGTATTTTGCTTCCTTTTCTTTTCTTTTTTTATTTTTTTATCCTGTGATTTTTGTAACCCATTTTTTTTCACCCGGTGCCAATTTCCTAAGTGATCCTGGGCGCTACACCAGCCCTACACCAGTCCCCCACAGCCAGGGAGCGCAGGGCCGAGCTCATGCTTCCTTCAATGCGTGAGAGCCAACTGACCTTCTTGTCACCTGACAGGGGGAAGCGGGCCAAAATACGCTCATATGTCTTTTGCACACCCAGGTGGGCCCCCGGCTGGTGCGTGTGGCCTAAGTACAACACTCGTGACGTATACGTTTTAGGCACCAGCAATTGTTCAATCATATCCCCCCCTTGTCTAGCACCCCTCTATACAACAGTCCCTTTTTAACAAGAACGGGGGATTCAGTGCACTCACCCCGTCACAGTTCTTGCCTTTGATGGTGGCGACATTCTGGCGCGCCATGTCCAAATTTGGATCAGTCCACTGCGCCGTGGCGAACTCGCCTGCCCTCAGGGGTTCAGTCGGTTCGGCGCTCGGGAACTCGGCGAAGGGGTCCGGGTCCTCGTCGGTGGCCTCTCCTCTGTCTCCTCGGTCCTGTCCTCTTCGGGGGACGTGCCGCTCACTCCGTCGGGGGAGGTGGGTCGGAACGCCGGGCAGGCGTGGAGTGGGCCCGGTGGCGGCGGGGTGTTCCACTTCGTAGGCCAGGGTCCCAGTAGCGGGCGAACAGGACACAATCGGCCCCGATCAGCAGCGGCACAGGCAGGTTCGGCACAACGCCCCTCGGCGTCTGGATGCGGAGCTGCATCACTGGATAGTGGCGCACGTCGCCGTGCACGCAGGTCACCGGGACGGTGGTGGCGCCGAGCTTTCCCGCGAGGTCAGGGCGCATGAGCGTCACCGCGCTCCCCGAGTTAAGGAGGGCATGGGTGTCGGTGCCCCCGATCTTCACCGGCAGGCGGGCGTGGTGTCGGTGTCCGGTCCCGGTGTGCAGGCAGGGGCGGGCGGCGTCAAAGCTGGCAGCGGTCTCGACCCGGGCAGGCCCAGGATGTGGTCCGCTTGGCCACAGACGTAGCAGCGCCGGTGCTGTGGGCCCCGGGTGGGCCCCTCGGCGACGGCGGCTTCGGTTCGGGCGGCGGACGGGTTCGGTGGGGGCGCCCTCCTCCGGTCGCGGCTGGCCTTCTCCTCGCCGGGGGCCTCGGCTGCGTCTGCCCTCATCATGTCCACGCTCACTAGGTGGTTCTCCAGTGAATTCGTGCTCACTTGTGAGGCGTATCTTCGGGCGTCAGGCGGCAAGGAACGAATACATCGGTCAATCACTAGTCGGTCGATCACGGGGGTCTCTCCTCCACTCGTCAGCCAGCTGTGCACTGTGCGTAATAGGGTATACGCTTCAATATCATCTTCTGGTGACAATTTAGTGAGCACCTCCCATGGTGCGTGAGTACTGGCTACATCATCATCCCTCGAACCAACTTTATAACCAGAGGTGACAGAGCCTTCCAGGCTGTAGCTCCTCTGTGGGCATTTTTAAGAACCACTTAAAAACATTTCTGTTTAGACAGGCTTTCGCGGATTTCCCTTGACTTCTTTTTTCTCCTTTGTAGTATGTATGCTGTTTTTGTTGCTGTTATTGTTTTTGCTGCTGTTATTGTTTTTAATTATTGTATTTGCATTGTATGTAAAGCACTTTGTGAGTTTTTCTCTGTGAAATGTGCTATTTAAATAAAATGTACTTACTTACTTACTTATCTCTGGCAATTCTGTCTATTCATTTTTGTACCGTCTGTCTGCAAGTCAGTTTCGCTTTTTACTAGTGCCGTTAAAGTGGTTGCGTGCTCCATCTTGTGGGTTTTGGTGTGGATCAGTATTACCCGTATTCTCCACCATATGTGGGATACTGATCAAGGCCAAGACACAGAAGGCAGGGTACAAACCCAATTAAGGGCATCTATTTCACCAGCAATTACAATTGTGAGGGACATAGTGGAGTATTCGCTTACTGCCTGACCACCCATCCGTTCACCAGAAGAGCCAGTGAGAGACTGAGACAGAGTGGCTGCTTTTGTAGTTTGGTGCCCCACCTAGCCCGTCCTCGCAGGTGCAATAAGTTGGGGCTGATTCATGAGGGAGATTGGCAGGTAACGCCCCTCGATGACGCGGCCCAGGCTGCTGCGCTGACTGTTGAGCCTCTCTCTGTCTCTCTCCCACTGTCTCTCCACGGTGAGGTGCCTACCTGTCAGGCGGTCTCCTAGCGAGACTCCACAATACATACAGACAAACCCTGTTCTATACCAAACGCATTAGCGTTATCTATAGAAGAACGCGTATCTGAGCCTGTCTTGCATCTATTATTTTGGAGTGCCGCTTTTTTCACTTTGGTGGTATTTTTTTATGTACCTGTTCTGTAATGGCTTGGCCTATGGCCAAATTTACTCTTCCGGGAACCAATAACTAGTTCCCCCAGGAATCCGCGATTCCGCGATCGCGGATATTACTGCAAATTTCAAGGCCGTCCGTGGATTTTAAAGCTGTCCGCGGAATACAAGGCTCAGTGCAGAACACAAGAAGATCGGCTTTTTCCAAATAGTATGACAGAGGGAGGGGTATGTCATGTGGTGTAGGTGGTGGGGGGCGGTGGAGTATGGTGTGTGTGTATGTGGGGGGGGGGGGGGGGGGGGGTTTGGAGCTTGAAATACACACACGTTTTAGCATTAAAATATACTGTGAGTACCAAAGTAAAAGTACTTACATTTTCAGAAAATAGCAGATCTACAAGCTTGTAAAGCATCACATTGTAGATCGGCTGTGTGTGGTTACTGTAGGTTTTGTATTAATAATCAAATCTGCAAAGTAACAAGTGACTAAAGCTGTCATATGCTGTAATTGTAGTGGAGTAGAAGTAACAAAAATGGAAAGGAAAATAAAAGTACCTCAAAATTAAACTGTGCATTGTAAGCACTTGCATAGTACTTGAGTAAATATACTTAGTTACTTTACAGCACCACTGAGCAGTCAATGACTGACAAGCTAGCTAACACCAGGTGTACTGATTGCTAGAGTGAAGAGAGACATGGGTTCATATTAATGGCCTTAACTTAAAATGTATACATCACACAGCTTAGATCATCGGATTAAATTGGAGAGCAGACCCGTGCGAACTTGGTGATGTAAAAAACATATCTGTAATGTAAAAAATCCATAATTGCTCTCCGCGGAATCAAGACTTGCTCTCCGTGGAATCAAGACTTTTTCTCCGGATTCCTGGGGGGACTAAATAACACAGCAAAGACAACACACAAGCCCTTGTAGACGCACAGCCAGCAACTGAGAAGTTGTGGGTGTTTTTGTGTACCTGAGAAGATGTAACCAAACGGTCCCTTACATGTCCACTTGGTTCCATTTGTACACTCCAGAGTTAAATTAAAGGGACTACACCATGAATTAAAAAAAATATATATATATATATTTAATATCATATTGTTTATGTCCCTCAAGCGTTTTTCAAAAGGTTTGAGCCTAAATCAAGCCTCAGATATACTCATTCCAACTAACTTCTCTCTGGCTTATAAAGCACTTTCACCTGCAATACCACATTGTCCTGTTTGGCACGGGGCGCTATTGAGCCAGTTTGTATGCATGTTATTAGTGCAGCAGCTAACTGCAGAATATAGCAAGAATCGTTCACTTTGTGATGCAAGCATGAAATTTGGTACATTTACTCTTCAAACCCCACTCTTTTCAAAAATACCGCTGGCCACGCAAAATTCCAAAATGGCGGCCCACAAATCCAAGATGTCCGTCCAAAAGTTAGGTTTTTCCTTTATAACTCGAAATGTATTGATTTTAAGCACCATAAATGTATTAAAGGTGAATATAAATTTGGGCATTGCGGATATTTTGGTACCAAGTACATGTATGTATCTATTATGGTTCTTGAGATACACCATATAGGTACTTTTACAGACTCGGGAGAGCAATACATTTGTAACACTGATTGTTGTTAAGTAAATATGCCAAAATGAAAATGTTATTTTCATAACCTGTTTTCAGTAGGGCTGTAACATAACATTCTAAATCAAAAACTAAAACAACTTAACAACTCTTAACAACTATGAAACTTTCTTTTTGGTGTGCACATGTGGCACATTTTGGTCTATGTGTTCAAATGGGGCCATTGCAGTACAGAATTTAGACATTGATAAAATCTTACAAATGCAATAGAGTGAATGTCAGCACACAACCAGGGCACACTGGTGACATCACTGCTGTGTAACTCAGCATGGGGTTCAGTGTCGGCTGATTTAGATTAATGTTTTATTAGCCTTGTAGTTGTAATAGTATAGTTTAGTTTAGTGTCCCAAATGCTGTCTGACTGCCCCATATCCATTAGCTAGTAAAACATAGTTGGTAGTTAGTAGATATAGTTAGATAGCCGCACCTGAATCGAAAGGGTGTGCCAGTGCGGGAGAGCCGAGCCAAGGGCTTAAGTTACCCGGATGGTGTACAGATCACACGGGACTTAAATGGCATTGGAAGAATGATCGGGCTAGGTGTAGGTTAACCGATAATAACTGAACCTAGTTGTAAGGCACTGGAAGACAATCCATCCTTCTTCTATGAGCCAATCAAGAAAAACAAAGCTGACTTCTTCAGACAGAATTCCTCTTCTGCTGAACCCTCAAAGCAGAAGCTTCTCAAGGAGGACTGTCAGCTGTTCTCAAAGCTTTTCATCTCCTGTCAGAGCCGAGTATGTGACCTGCGGGAGATCAGCATGAGAACCAGTCCTTTCCTGCTGCGTTGAGCAAGGGTGGAAGACTGGTACTCTTGCCAGAAGTCTCAGCTGTCCTCTATCCTTGAGACTTATGTCCCACCAGTTGACAAAGAACCTGAGGCAGATGTTCTCATTGTAGATGGGTCAGCTTTGGTCCATGCCCTGCCACCAAAAATATCCAAGACATTTGAGGACTATGCAGCTCTTGACTTCCTACCAGTGATATACATGTACAGCAGCAAGTACACAATGACACATCTGGTCTTTGATGTGTACAGCCCATCGAGTCTTAAAGCTGAAACCAGGTCCAAACGTGGCCATGGAGGAAGACGCAAGGTGACAAATAAGAACACTATGCCATCTAACTGGCATAACTTCCTGAGGCACAAGTTGTATCACTTTCTTGCCAACAAGGTTGCACAAATGTTCGTTCCAAATATTGTGATTGTCACAAAGGGACCTGCTGTCCTCAGCACGCATGAAACTGGTCTTGATGGACTGGATAAATGCTCTCATGAGGAAGCTGATAGCTGCATCTTTGTGCACGCCAAACATGCTGCAGAACATGGTAGCCAATCCATCCTGATCAAGGCAAATGACACAGATGTTCTCATCTTAGCACTAAGTGTCTTCGCTGCTCTTCAAGAGGCTGGACTACAGCAGATGTGGGTTGCATTTGGACAAGGTCAGAGCCTGCGCTGGATCAGTGTGCATGACCTATTTCATTTTGTTGGCCAGGAGAAGGTCAAAGGCATGCTATTCTTTCATGCCTTTACAGGATGTGACACTGTGTCAGCCTTCCGCAACAAAGGCAAGAAAACTGCTTGGCAGACATGGGACATATGCCCAGAGGTCTCGCCTGTATTCTCCAAACTGGGTATTTCCCACAGTGGAGGATTGTGACCTACAGATTCTGGAGAGGTTTGTCATCCTAATATATGACAGATCCAGTACAGCTGCTACTGTGGATGAGGCCAGGTTTGACATGTTTGCCAGAAAGCAGAGGCCTTATGAGTCAATCCCACCAACCAGAGCAGCTTTGCTCCAACACACCAGGCGTACTGCCTACCAGGCTGGTTGTGTGTGGGCCCAGGCAACCCAGTGTCAGCCAGGAGTAGAGGACCCTGCAGACTGGGGATGGCAGAAGGTTGGTGAGGAATGGCAGGTCTTCTGGACAGCCAACTCTCCAATAGCCAAGACGTGCGAACAGCTTACCAAATGTGGCTGTAAATGTGGCTGTCGTGGCAGGGTGCAAGTGCTATAAACGGGGTCTCATGTGTACAGCTCTGTGCAGTTGCAACTGTGAGGTGTAACTCAAACCTCTTTTTTATGCTCTCCCGGTTCCGTAAAAGAACCTATAAGCTGTATCTCAAGAACCGCAATAATATAGACATGCACTAGGTACCAAAATATCCACTTTTATCAATGTCTAAATTCTGTACTGCAATGGCCCCATTGGATTCATAGACCAAAAAACATATGCACGCCAAAAAAAAAGTATCATAGTTGCTAAGATATGATTACTTCAAGTTAACGGCAGCCATCTTGGATTTAGAATTGTATGTTATAACCCTACTGAAAATAACAGGTTATGAAAATAACACCAAATATCACCATATTCACTTATTAACAATCAATGTTACACATTTCTTACTCTCCTGAGTCTGTAAAAGTACCTATATGCTGTACCTCAAGAACCGTAATAGATACAGACATGTACTTAGTACCAAAATATCCGCAATGCCCAAATTTATATTCAACTTTAATGCATTTATGGTGCTTAAAATCAATACATTTCGAGTTATAAAGGAAACACCTAACTTTTGGACAGACATCTTGGATTTGTGGGCCGCCATTTTGGAATTTTGCGTGGCCAGCGGTATTTTTGAAAAGAGTGGGGTTTGAAGAGTAAATGTACCAAATTTCATGCTTGCATCACAAAGTGAACGATTTTTCTCTTAGCAGCTCCACTATATCTCCTGGTTCTGTGTGGAAAAAGTTTTTTTTTTTTAAAGAGAAAGAAAAGAATCAGTTCAGAATCAGTTTGGTCTGTTTTGAGACCAATTTACAGAAATCCCCAGATTTGCTGTGAATGCCTGAGTGTTCAAACTGGGGTATTTTTGGGGATAGAAGAGAGGTAGGGGAGACCAAAAACACACAAAAAGAAGAAAAAGTTAAAATTCATGGTGTAGTCCCTTTAACACTGTACTATGTGAACACATTTGGTCTCTGGGCAGTAGGCTACAGCTGCCAGCTGGGAAGGAGGAAAAACACACGCTTTGTGTGTGTTTTTCACAGCTTGATTGTAAATTATCAATATTTTATTCATGAAATAGAACTTGTAGTTGCTGAATCGTTCTTATTTTCACACATACAACTGCTAGATTAAAACTTTTGTTAGAATTGTCTACTCTTTCCATATGTTTAGTGATTGACAGCTTGAAGAGGCGATTAGTTGAACATGCAAATTAACACTTTTGCCCCATCGCAACACCCAGCGAACAAAATGACTCGATTCAAGTGACTAGAAAGATTATTGATCTGTCAGTGGGAATGCAGCTGAAGTAGGTGATACATCCTTTTGTATGGAATACCAAAACTGTTTGTTTACACTGCAGAAATCCAGTGTTCACTATCATGTTATTTTTCTGCTCCAACTAGACATCCTGCACATGGCTGTGTGTAAAGAGGAGAGCAGCCCCAGTCTGCTCCAGGAGGAACCAGAGCCTCCACACATTAAAGAGGAACAGGAGGAGTTACTTCAAAGACCAAAGGAGCCTGATGGGTCAATGTTGACATTACTAGCAGTGAAAAAAGAGGATGAAGACATCTCTTCGCACTGTTCTGAAATTGAAGTTGAGCTTGAATCGGACACTGAAGTCACTGAAGACAGTGACTTCTTTGATTGTAGTATGTTAAGTCACCTGAAAACCCACCAGCGTATACGCACTGGAGAAAAAGCTTTCCAGTGTAAACTGTGTGACAAGAGTTTCAGCTTTTCATATCGTCTCCAGAGGCACCAGCTTATCCACACTCGAGAAAAAGCTGTCCATTGTAAACATTGTGATAAGAGTTTCAAAAAGCCATCTGACCTGAAGCGACACCAGTGTGTCCACACTGAAGAAAAACCTTTCCTATGTGAACATTGTGGTAAGAGTTTCAATAGGCCATCTGCCCTGAAGAAACACCAGCGTATCCACACTGGAGAAAAAGCTTTCCATTGTAAACATTGTGATAAGAGTTTCAGAGATTCACGTAATTTGAAGACACACCAGAATGTCCACACTGGGGAAAAAACTTTCCACTGCAAACATTGTGACAAGAGTTTCTTTCAGTCATCTGACCTGAAGAAACACCAGCGTATCCATACTGAAGACAGTGATGATTGGGAGGAGTCCAGTGGAGGTCAGTCAGTGTTAAACACAGGGACAGGACTTACATTGGTGGGGAACACTGGGAGTTGGAATAAAAGGGGTCGATGAAATACAATTAAATCAGAAATATTAACAGGGAAGCCGTAATGCTCCGGCTTTCAAGTTGTATTTGTACTCACCATTTTTAACCAGCCTCTCCCCTTCTATCTTCCTCCCTCTCTCGCCCCTCTGCCCCCCTCTCTCTCTCACAGGAGTGAGGCCCCAGTCTTCCCAGACTCAGTTCTTTTCCTGTTCTGAGTGTTCATACTCCTTCACATCTCAGCTCTTCCTCCATAAACACATCAGGCGTAAACACAACGACCTCTACCGCCAAATGCTGAGTAATGGACAGATCACCTCATCAGCCCAACAGCAAATCAACAGCTTTACAACCAGCCCTAAACAAAGAGAAAAACCTTACCACTGTAAATATTGTAACCAGTGTTTCACTGCGCCAGGTACCCTGAAGGTACACCTGCGTGTCCACACTGGAGAAAAACCTTTCCATTGTAAAATTTGTCGCCAGAGTTTCAGTCGGCCATATGACCTGAAGATACACCAGCGTGTCCACACTGGAGAAAAACCTTTCCACTGTCAACATTGTGGCAAGAGTTTCCGAGAGTCATTTATCCTGAAGAGACACCAGCGTGTCCACGCTGGGATAAAACCTTACCACTGTAAACATTGTAACCAGTGTTTCACTGCGTCAGGTAACCTGAAGAGACACCAGCTTATCCACACTGGAGAAAAACCTTTCCATTGTAAACATTGTGACAAAAGTTTCAATAAGTCAGGTAACCTGAAGCAACACCAGCGTGTCCACACTGGAGAAAAACCTTTCCATTGTAAACATTGTGACAAAAGTTTCTTTCAGTCAGGTAACCTGAAGACACACCAGCGTCTCCACACTGGAGAAAAACCTTTCCACTGTCAACATTGTGACAAGAGTTTCCGTGAGTCACGCCAACTGAAGACACACCAGCGTGTCCACACTGGAGAAAACTCTTGTCACAGTGTTAACAGTGTGAGAAGAGTTTCAGTCAGTTAAGTGCTCTGAAAAGATATCAGCATTCACACAAAGGGGGGGGGAAATCAGCTCACTGGGAGGATCACATGAAACCGCTGTATGTTGTCAGGGAGTTGGATTGACAAGTTAAAAAAATAATAATGCTCCTGTCAATAGAAGTTTCCAGGAAGACTCATCTTGTGGAGTCAATCTCCATCTCTTTTGTTTTTCTTATTTTAAAACATTACTACAATCAGTTTAATGTTTACGGTAACGTTTTTCTTTCTTTTTTTACTTAAAGATATTCCAAATTATTGTGGTGTTATTTATTTGTTATAAATGACCATGTAAATCATATTGATTGTATAAGGTAGGACTGTTTTTCCAGAATATGAGTTTTTATATCATGATTTGATGTCATTGTGCTGTGTGCTATTACATGCCCAATGAATGGGGCACCATTTCAATCACCTTTTCTTATTTAATATAATATATGTTTTATGAATTATGACAGTAATTGTTACAATTAATGAAATAGCTATGATCATTATTGTGTTGTATTACATTATTAAATTGTGATGTGAATCAGAATCAGCTTTATTGTCACATAACAGGTTTACACTACAGAAATAAAAAAATGGGTGAAATTAGTTTTTGTGCAAGCTCTGTCGCTTTTATTTCCATAGACATCATTAAAGGGAAGAAGAAGAGGGGGGAGCGGGTGGGCAAGAGGGGAGAGAGATGAATCAGAAAGACGCAAAAAAATGATCTACATATTTACACATAGTACCTGAGGTAAGATATAAAGGTGTGTGAACATAGCAGCAGATGTATACTGTACATGATATACTATGGAGTGCACATGAAGGTCTGTTAAGTATGTCAATCAAGCAATCAAACCATTTCAATCATTTTAATTATATGCTGGTTAACTGAGGGATGTATGTTTTATGATTTATGACTAATAATTACACCTAATGTAATGACTATGATCACTATTAAGTCATATTACATGATTAAGAGTGTGATGTGATAGGCTATAGCAAATTAAAGCCTGTGCAAAGCCCTATAGCACACACACACACACACACACACACACACACACACACACACACACACACACACACACACACACACACACACACACACACACGTGCAAGATGTTTTATTACTATGCTATTGGATTATTATCAGGAAAGTGAAATATAAGCTATGATCTCTTAACATTACTATTTGGGTTGCGTGGAAGAATTTAGTCTGCAGACACAATTCAGAATCAACTTTAATGTCACATCACATTATTACAGATGTAAAAGAGTGGGTGACATTATTTTTGTACAATCTCTCAACATCTAGTTACAGAAAGAGTTAAAATAGAGAAAGAATACAGAAGAAAGGAACACATAAGTACAAAAAAAAAAGACTAAACAGTTAGGATTAACTGTATGCATCTGTAGAAGTATACTGTTGACCAGTGACTCCAGGAAACAACACTGATGATGTGTCCAAGTTTGTGCATCAGTAGATGTTTTGTTAACTGAAATACTCTGGGAGTAACAGTGACCAGTGGGTGACGACCACGAAGAGCGTGGTGACATCTGGAGAGACAGTGGACGCCCGGAGAGACGGCAACCCGGGATGGAGAGGGTTGGCAGCCCAAACCACTTCTTCTGAGGGGAAGAGCCCAAAGCAAGCTTACATACTGAGGTAAAACCTGCAACATTCAAGAGGGTTTAAAAATCCATCAAGGCAGAATGAGATGTCTGAAAGCGCCAACGACGACACAACGCACAGAAGTCACTTCTGGTCAGACGCAGGAGGAGCCAGGCCCGGAGGCAACCCACAGTGCCCAGAGCCTCCTAGTGTCGCCAACACCTGCTGCCAACAGCTCACCTGCTACCCTAAGCCCCCAAGAGACAGTGGGGGCAGTAGCATGCCACTTGGACAAGGCTGGGGTCTGATCAGCCTCGGTCGCGTTGCCTGAAGGAGGGTGTCTGTTGCAAGACCCGAAACACCCAGTGACTCCAGGAAACAACACTGATGATGTGTCCAAGTTTGTGCCTCAATAGATGTTTTGCTAACCTATATAACATGTGTTAATATACAGTACCAACAGAGCCATATCTGCAGACAGGATTGATGACAAAGGATTGTGGCCTTAGATCTTGGCACACAGTAATATAACATTTCATGATTAGTTACACTATTTTAGGTCAGCCTGACCCATTGCAATTCATCCATTACAATCAATCTATCTTACTGAACTGTTTCCTGTTTCCCAGAACATGCTGGTTCAATAACTTTGAAATAACTTGTGATAATCTTACTGTGTCACAGTCTGAATATATCATACAGTCTGAATTTATCATAGACATATTGATATAGTTACATAGTTTGAAAATGATATGGGTAATAACATGTTTAATACAAGGTATATGTTGCATCCTGTAACATGGTATATGTTAGTTAATGTTGTATCCTGCATTTCTATGAGACGTGATCAGACCTGTGCAGCATCAATGTGCACTGATGAAAGCTGTGATGGATGTAGGGCTGCAACTATCCATGACTTTCTAAGCAATTCATAGATTACTTTTCTGATTAATCAAATAATTGTAATAGTTTGTTTCTTTAATGCTTTTTTTCCCCAACAAATTGATTAAGGACATCAGCCCTATGTTATATTATGTTGCACAACAGTGTTGTGTAAGACTTGTGAAAATAGCTGATCTACCAAGCTCAAAACATGTGACGTGTTGTGAGCTTGTAGATCTGCTATTTTCAATATTTTTGGATTTTACATTAGAGGGAAGATTTTGCCTATAATGAATGACATGTCCAAAATAGGGATTGATTATTAATTGGTTAATTTATTAAATTAATGATTAACAATTATTTTTTTATAATCATTTAATTTGATTTAGTTGGATGAACTGCTTTACTCCTAGATGGATGTTCTCTTGTCTACAGGTCTGGAAGGTCACATAGTACTGTAAAGCCCCCTTTCCAATGCAGCTTAAGCACCACACCACACTACACCACACCACACCGCATCAAAATATCTACCGTTTCCATTACACAAAAGTACCCCCGCTCAAATCCACAGGTATGAGTAGCAGACTCTGGTCATTCACACTCATTTGTAATGTAAATTTTTGCCTAACAATGTAATGTAGGTGAGTGGCCAACTGTCCTGTATACAAATGCAAATCACCTGTGCACGTGGCCCCGCTTGGCCTAGCTCAGACCTACCCAGGACTGGGTACTTTTTAGGCACCAGTTTAGTACCACTTACACACCACTCTACCCACTTCATTGTGGTGGAAACCAAGGCACAAGTGGGTGGTGTGGTGTGGGTTAGGGTGAGGCCATGCATATGGAAAGCCGCCTTTACTGTATACAAACAATGGACAGTACCCGAGACCAACAGTAGGGGGCAGCAATACGCCAACTGACCCCACTGAGCATTTTTCGGGCTATTAGACGTCTAAAATACGTCTAAGGGGTAGGCTAAAACGGGGTTATAATTGGTCTACTGGTGAAAGTTTTTTAGCAGTCTAGGCTTAGACGTTGATTAGCTGTTTTTTAAGCGTCTATTTATAGACCGTCTATATTATAGACGTTGAAATGACGTCTATAATACAGACATCTATAAATAGACGATTAAAAAACAGCTAATCAACGTCTAGGCTAAGCCTAGACCGCTAAAAAACTTTCACCAGTAGACCAATTATAACCCCGTTTTAGACGGAGGTCTAATAGACGACTATGGCTCAGTGGGTAGTGAAAACAATATGGTGTGTTTAGTCAAGTTACCAATCAGAATCCACTAACAACTGACGTAGGAGGCAGAGAAATGAAGGGGCGGCACTTCCATCTAAAGTCCCTTGCAGATCGCTTGGACGCTGTTGACTGACTGTTGTCAACGTTGTCTACTATGGTTGTCAAAGATTGTTAATTTAGCAAGATACACAATCTCCATTGGAGCCACTAGAGGCGAAGTAGTACACAAATCCTACAAATGGTCTCCTAAGTAGGCGCGGTTTGCTTCTCCCCCGACCATCCCACCACCCTCCCTAGCTGACAACGTCATATGATGGATGTGTATTTGTGTATTTTCTTCATTAAAGAAAGTATGCTTTACATGTTTGAAAGTGCACTGTTATTGGCAAAGATGATTTTAAAGAAACCCATAAAATTCCCACCACAAACTCACACGTATTATTCAGTCATGCTAGATGTGCTCCTGTTTCTGCTCAACATGGTAACAGGTCCTTTTATTTATACGGTATATATTTTACCACTATAGACTATAATGTGTTTAGCATGAATGTTTAGCAAAATGTCATGATTCCCAAATCATACCCCATCAACCAAGACAGTTAATAATAGAAAATTATATTATTGAGCATTGGAACACACATTTTATTTAATCTTTTAAATGTCCATAATGATTTCACGTAGGCCTACTACATTCACATATAGAATCTCAGTTTATCAGTTTTTAGAACATTATGGGGACAGAGCATAAGAGTTAAAATCTAATATAATAATATAGCTGCAAGCAGCGATAATACGGGGCCAGTGAATAGAGAGGGAGAGAGACATGGAAACGGAATAGATTGAAGAGAGAGAGAGTGACATGGAAACAATAGATTGATGAGAGAGAGAGATGGAAACAGAATGGTTTGATTGGACATCTCAACCTATTGCCATTAACAGGATTCAAACTCTCAACCTTCACGACTAATAGGCTGCAACTACCTATAGTGCTATAGCTTTGTCCAGGCTGATGTTGTCTGTTGAAGATCATAAACTCTTGCCTTCTTTCATGAACCAAGCCCCTGTTTTACTAACACTAAGATCACTCGTTCACAAACCATTTACCAATGAAGAAATTGTACATTTCCTCAGAACCAAAACTAGTGAAAGTAGCCGATCTACAAGCTCACAAACCATGAAAAGTTGTGAGATTGTAGATCAGCTATTTTCAGAATGAAGTATGTCATACGTTGAAAAAAACGTACTCTCAAATAAGCATTTCAGGTTATCTTTACCAATGCAATTCAACTTAAATTAAGTCTGCATCAAGTGAGGCTTGAACTGGCGACCTTGAGATTGTGAGGCATTCATTTAAGGGAGACGCCATTGGCCCAACAGACAAGTAACTGTGAAAAAGGAGATCACACAGATGATACAGTTTCACGCAAATAGCTGAAAAATCCTGGGTTTAAGTGTTTTTCAAACTGCTCAAAATTGCGGACAATCTAAGGGCGGAGCTTACTGGTCAAAGCGATAGATGTGTTCCTCATGAGTCAAGGCACAAGTGTAAGCAAGTTTCACGACTTTCGGCCAAACGAGGCATGACTTTTGCCTGTTTAAAGTTTGCATTTTCAAAAAATTGCTATAGCGCCCCCCTTTGGCCAATTGGAGTGAGATTGGTTTCAGTGATATTTGGAATGACTCTCTACATTACTGCAACGTTTCAAAGAAATGTGAGTCTTGCATGTATGTGTTAGGGGCAGATGAATAATTTTCATAAAACTGCAATAGTTAAAATCTATGGAATCCTGGGATTTTGGAGCAATCTGCACGAAACGTTTAACACTTGAACTTTGGACCTCTGCCGACAACTTCTAGGCGGCGGAATTTCCATAAGTGAAAAAATGCAGAAGTTAGGAGCCAACGGCTGTTTTTCATGTAATTCAAAATGGTGGGCGATCTAAAGGTCAAAGGTCAAAAGTCAGACCACAAAAGTTGTCGGGCATGAAGAGACGCATGTGTGTATCGAAGTTTCATGGTTGTAGGTCAAACAGGGCATGAGTTGTACCTGTTCAAAGTTGGCACTTTCAATTGAGTGCTATAGCGCCACCCTTTGACGAATGAGTGTGAGAATTATTTCTTGGTAGTTTTTCATGAGCATCTACCATATGGCCGAGTTTCGTAAAAAGCGTATGCACGGTTAAGCCAGAACTGGCAAAAACAAGTATTTTTCAAACTGCTCAAAATTGCGGAAAATCTAAGGGCGGAGCTTAATGGTCAAATCGATACGTGTGTTCCTCATGAGTCAAGGCACCTGTTTCTGCTCAACATGGTAACAGGTCCTTTTATTTATACGGTATATATTTTACCACTATAGACTATAATGTGTTTAGCATGAATGTTTAGCAAAATGTCATGATTCCCAAATCATACCCCATCAACCAAGACAGTTAATAATAGAAAATTATATTATTGAGCATTGGAACACACATTTTATTTAATCTTTTAAATGTCCATAATGATTTCACGTAGGCCTACTACATTCACATATAGAATCTCAGTTTATCAGTTTTTAGAACATTATGGGGACAGAGCATAAGAGTTAAAATCTAATATAATAATATAGCTGCAAGCAGCGATAATACGGGGCCAGTGAATAGAGAGGGAGAGAGACATGGAAACGGAATAGATTGAAGAGAGAGAGAGTGACATGGAAACAATAGATTGATGAGAGAGAGAGATGGAAACAGAATGGTTTGATTGGACATCTCAACCTATTGCCATTAACAGGATTCGAACTCTCAACCTTCACGACTAATAGGCTGCAACACTACCTATAGTGCTATAGCTTTGTCCAGGCTGATGTTGTCTGTTGAAGATCATAAACTCTTGCCTTCTTTCATGAACCAAGCCCCTGTTTTACTAACACTAAGATCACTCGTTCACAAACCATTTACCAATGAAGAAATTGTACATTTCCTCAGAACCAAAACTAGTGAAAGTAGCCGATCTACAAGCTCACAAACCATGAAAAGTTGTGAGATTGTAGATTAGCTATTTTCAGAATGAAGTATGTCATACGTTGAAAAAAACGTACTCTCAAATAAGCATTTCAGGTTATCTTTACCAATGCAATTCAACTTAAATTAAGTCTGCATCAAGTGAGGCTTGAACTGGCGACCTTGAGATTGTGAGGCATTCATTTAAGGGAGACGCCATTGGCCCAACAGACAAGTAACTGTGAAAAAGGAGATCGCACAGATGATACAGTTTCACGCAAATAGCTGAAAAATCCTGGGTTTAAGTGTTTTTCAAACTGCTCAAAATTGCGGACAATCTAAGGGCGGAGCTTACTGGTCAAAGCGATAGATGTGTTCCTCATGAGTCAAGGCACAAGTGTAAGCAAGTTTCACGACTTTCGGCCAAACAAGGCATGACTTTTGCGTGTTTAAAGTTTGCATTTTCAAAAAATTGCTATAGCGCCCCCCTTTGGCCAATTGGAGTGAGATTGGTTTCAGTGATATTTGGAATGACTCTCTACATTACTGCAACGTTTCAAAGAAATGTGAGTCTTGCATGTATGTGTTAGGGGCAGATGAATAATTTTCATAAAACTGCAATAGTTAAAATCTATGGAATCCTGGGATTTTGGAGCAATCTGCACGAAACGTTTAACACTTGAACTTTGGACCTCTGCCGACAACTTCTAGGCGGCGGAATTTCCATAAGTGAAAAAATGCAGAAGTTAGGAGCCAATGACTGTTTTTCATATAATTCAAAATGGTGGGAGATCTAAAGGTCAGAGGTCAAAAGTCAGAGTGTGAAAGTTGTTCAGCATGAGGAGACGCATATGTGTATCCAAGTTTCATGGCTGTAGGTCAAACAGGGCATGAGTTGTACCTGTTCAAAGTTGGCATTTTCAATTGAGTGCTATAGCGCCACCTTTGGACGAAAGATTGTGAGAATTATTTTTTGATCGTTTTTCATGACCATCTACCATATGGCCGAGTTTCGTAAAAAGCGACAGCACGGTTCAGCCAGAACTGCGAAAAGTGGCAGAAGAAAAAGAAGAAGAAGTGACAGAATACTGCCAATAACAAAACAGGTCCAGAGCTGAGCTCTGGCCCCGTAATTAAACACAATATAATATAAGGGACAGACAGAGCCCTCTATGTCTCGTCCGTCAGATTGCAGATGGACTTGCTGGTGCTCCGGCATCTGCCATCAGACCTCTGGAGCTTGTTCAGAAAGCTGCGACTCGTCTGGTGTTCAACCGCCCCAAGTTCTCCCACACAACTATCCTTCTCCGTTCTCTGCACTGGCTCCCCGTAGCGGCTCGCATTCAGTTTAAAACCCTGGTGCTAGCCTATAGGGCAGTGAAAGGAACAGCTCCTTCTTACCTCCGGGCTATGGTCGATGCCTACACCCCTGCCCGAGCACTTCGGTCTGCCACCTCGGGGCGACTGATTGCCTCGTCACCCAAGGGTCCTTCTGGTCGATCGACACGGTCACAACTTTTTTCTGTTCTGGCCCCACAGTGGTGGAATGAACTTCCCACTGATGTCAGGACAGCAGAGTCACTGCCCATCTTTCGCCGCAGGCTGAAAACCCACCTCTTCAGGAAACACTACCCTTCCTCTTTGCCTGGCTTACTTGTTAACTAGTTGTACGAACTTGTTTTATTGTTGTACTGTTTTATTGGATCTTGTTTAGTCAATACACTTTTTGTATTAGCTCGTGCTCATTTGATTTTGCTATTTTGTCTCATCTGTTAGGTAGCTGATATATTGCACTTTTACCTTGGCGCTAGGTATACTCTTGGTTGCTTGCTTTTGCAGGAAATGCACTTAAGACTTCTGGTGATTAGTAGTTTTGTTCCCTACCTATGTTGAATGCACTTATTGTAAGTCGCTTTGGATAAAAGCGTCTGCTAAATGACTGTAATGTAATATAATGTACTCTTCAGATATCTTCCCAAATCTCGCGAGAGTGTGTTGCTGGGATAGAGAAAGGTCGATAACGAAGTAGATTTTCTCCTAATTTGTGTCTCTAAAAAAAGCCGTTTTAGTATGAAAATCTTGTACATATTGTGTGGCTTGTGATGATAGGGTCCAATATTTAGTTCAGTGACCATGGAGCTAAGGAATGGTTCAGAAGCCGTGTTCACGTTCACTCTCCCATTGGAATCAATAGACTCCAAGCTGCTTCCTGTCTCCTAAAAAGGCGTTCACCTACGTCACGCAGAAACGGGAAGTAAACCAGAGATCGTGTATCTTGCTAAATTAACAATCTTTGCTGTTGTGGACATGGACCGACGGAACCAATATGGAACCAATATTTCTTACTTACGGGTACTTCAAAACGCCACTGAGCAATTGCATTGAAATGAATAGCTGGGGGCGGGGCAATCCGCCCTATGAGGAGGGACCATAGAGTTAGAGGGGCACTTGGAGACGTGTCCGTCCCTCTCTCTCATCCGTGTTGCAACACACTACTCTTGAGTTCCCGCATAACCCCACAAATACTGGTTTACATTATAAAGCATGAAACATTGTTTTTAAACAGAACTGTTGACATCCAGTTCTCAGTTTTGGTGTATATTGTACCGTCTGTTCTGGGAAACAGTTCTGTACGATAGATTGATTGTATAAGTCACTGGGTCAGGCTGACCTAACATGGTGTAACTAATCATTAGATTTCATAATATTGTGCGCCAATATTTTGGGCCACAAGAGGTTATAAAAACAGACCCTACATATACGGTTCTGTCTGCAGACATGGCTCTGTGTATGTATGATAGCAAATGTACAATGTATATACTACTGAAGATGGATACCGTACCCGTTTAGTTTTGACTTGTTCTGTGTTCCTTTCGTCTATATCCCTTCTATATTTAACTCTTCTTGTAACTGCAGATGTTGAGAGCTTCTGCACAAAAATAACACCTCTTTTACATAATCATTTAATGTGACACTAAAGTTGAGTCTTTTGATTCCTGCCTCCAGACTACTTCTTCTTCCACACATCCAAAAGTTAGTAATAATAAAAAAGAGATCATAGCCTATGTTTCACCTTCCAGATAATAATCTATTATACATACAGCATAATGAAACATTTTGTGAGAGAGAGAGAGAGAGAGAGAGAGAGAGAGAGAGAGAGCGAGCGAGAGAGCGTGCGCGTGTGTGTGTGTGTGTGTGCACGCAGGCTCTATTGTGCTTCACACATGCTTTAATTTTCTATCACAACCTAATAATGTAATACGACTTAGCAATGATCATAGCACTTCCATTAAGTGTAATAATTACTGGCAAAATGGATAAACAATGCATGCAAAGTAGGTTTCCCTCAATTAACTGATATTTAATAGGTAAAATAATTCAAACAATACCCCATTAATTGGACATGTAATAGAATACAGCAAGATTACATTATATCATATTATAAAAACTAAGTGTCTAGAAAAACAGTTCTACCTTATACAATTGATATGGTTAACATGTATTTATATAGCTTGAGGAACCATTCAATGCAGTTCAATGGACAGGTTGCACCATCTTGGGAAGTTTTCAGCTATTACTTGCAATCGTGTCATGTCAAGTTCTCTTTCTAAGAAGAAAAAAAAAAGAGCTGGGAAATGTCTCCAAGAGACTATTTACAATTTAGCGGACACCATTTACAATTTAGGCATTTAGCAGACGCTCTTAATCCCTTCCCATAGAGGAACGTTTTTTTTTTCACCGTTGGTGTGAATGCACTCTTTTCAGAGCACTTAACTGACTGAAACTCTTGTCAAACTGTTAACATTGTGAAAAGAGTTTTACAGTGTGGATACTCTGGTGTCTCTTCAGGTCTCCTGATTGACTGTAACTCTTGTCACAATGTTTACAGTGGAAAGGTTTTTCTCCAGTGTGGATACGCTGGTGTGTCTTCAGATCACCTGACTGTCTGAAACTCTTTTTACACAGTTTACAGTGGAAAGGTTTTTCTCCAGTGTGGATACGCTGGTGTGTCTTTAGGTCACCTGACTGTCTGAAACTCTTTTTACACAGTTTACAGTGGAAAGGTTTTTCCCCAGTGTGGATACGCTGATGTGTCTTCAGGACTGTCTGAAACTCTTGTTACACAGTTTACAGTGGAAAGGTTTTTCTCCAGTGTGGATACGTTGGTGTGTCTTCAGATTAGTGAAACTCTTGTCACAATGTTTACAGTGGAAAGGTTTTTCTCCAGTGTGGATACGCTCGTGTGTCTTGAGGGTTCCTGACCGGCTGAAACTCTTGTCACAATGTTTGCAGTGGAAAGGTTTTTCCCCAGTGTGGACATGGCAGTGTCCACACTGCTGGTGTTTCTTTGAATCAGTGAAACTCTTGTCACAATGTTTACAGTGGAAAGGTTTTTCTCCAGTGTGGATACGCTCGTGTGTCTTGAGGGTTCCTGACTGGCTGAAACTCTTGTCACAATGTTTGCAGTGGAAAGGTTTTTCCCCAGTGTGGACATGGCAGTGTCCACACTGCTGGTGTTTCTTCAGATTACCTGAATCAGTGAAACTCTTGTCACAATGTTTACAGTGGAAAGGTTTTTCTCCAGTGTGGATACGCTCGTGTCTCTTGAGGTTTTCTGACCGGCTGAAACTCTTGTCACAATGTTTACAGTGGAAAGGTTTTTCTCCATCTGGTTGATGTCTGTAGTTCAGGAAGTCTATGTAAGCCTTTAGTTCTTCTGGTTGAGTTCGAGCCTTGGTAAATTGTTGATGACTATAAGAACTTGGTTGATCAGTGTCTCCTTGTTTCTGGCTGGTTGTGGAGCTGGTGATTTGAGTCTGCGAAGACTGGGATCTCACTTCTGAGAGAGAGAGAGAGAGAGAGAGAGAGAGAGAGAGAGAGAGAGAGAGAGAGAGAGAGAGAGAGAGAGAGAGAGAGAGAGGGGTTAGAAATGGTGAGTACAAATACAACTTGAAAGCTTCCATCATCAAACAAGTCAATTGTTTGGAAGCATTACTGCTTCCTTGTTAATATTTCTGATTTAAACGTTTTTTTTCAGCTTAATTTTTTATTCCTCAATTTAGTCATCAATCATACCAACTCCAAGTTTTCACCACATATTGTAGTTCCTGTCCCTGTGTTTAACACTGACTGACCTCCACTGGTCTCCTCCCAATCATCACTGTCTTCAGTGACTTCAGTGTCAGATTCAAGTTCAACTTCAACTTCAGAACAGTGTGAAGATATGTCTTCATCATCATCTTCACGTTTCACTGCTAGTAATGTCAACATTGACCCAACAGGCTCCTCTGGTCTTTGAAGTAGCTCCTCCTGTTCCTCTTTAATCTGTGGAGGCTCTGGTTCCTCCTGGAGCAGACTGGGGCTCCTCTCCTGTTCAGGAGAAAACTCCTCTTTACACACAACCATGTGCATGATGTCTAGGAGCAGAAGAATAACATGATAGTCAACACTGGATTCCTGAAGTGTAAATAAGCATTTCCATCCTCCATGTACCATGTACAACATGAGGTATTACCTACTTAAGGTGCATTCCCTCTTTCCGAGGAGATGTACGCTACAGCCAATGAGAGCACATTACAGCCACCATGGCTATGGAAGGTCGGTGGACCTGACCACAACAAACAGATCCCCCGCATAGCTACCGTCCAGTCCTGTATTAAGTTAAACATTATTATAAAAGAGAATGAGAGTGAGCGAGCGTGCTCAAAGGGGGGCTGTTTATTTGAGACTATTGCACAGAGATAGAGAGAGAGACACACACAGAGAGCGAGCGATCTGTATGTGTGTGTGTGTGTGTGTGTGTGTGTGTGTGTGTGTGTGTATGTGTGTTAGAGATGCGCGGATGGCCTCTCACGTCACCCAAATCCGCATGTACAAATTGATTATCCGCCCGTTATCCAACCGCAATAATTATATTATCCAATTTAAATATCCGCACCAACCGTTTTTTCCGTATGTCAAAATATTATTATTTTCTGGTATTCCCCGTTAGTTTTAGTATTAGTTGTGCCGTGCGATGCGATCACAAAAACCATTGATTTAGCCTATGGAATGTCGGTGCGTCTTTTCTTTTTTTTAAACCGGTGCTGCGCTGAACATACAGAGCGCACTGGTCTGCTGCACTCAACATACAGACTCCGTGCGGCATCCAACATACAGGCATCCAACATAGATGCGGCATCCAACATACAGAGCACACCGGCGCAACATGTTCAGCGCAGCACCGGTTTAAAAAAAAGAAAAAAGACGCACCGAGATTCCATAGGCTAAATCAATGCATTTTGTGATCGCATCGCACAGAGGCTGCTCTACACACTCACACAGACACATGCACGCAGAGATTTAGCTATTTTATGGATAGATATATTAGATGTAATTAATTTATTTACCGCAATATTTCACCCGCGGTTTATCCGATATTAATTCATAATTATATTTGATTGACCCGAATCCACCCAAACCGCGGTTAACTGCGGCAACCGCGGCTAAAACCGCGATCCGCGAATCTCTAGTGTGTGTCGTTGACGTTGTCTGTGAGTGTTGCCAGATTTTACGAGAGAAATAAGCAAGCAGGTTTGTGAAAACAAGCCCAACAAAAGTGACTATGAGCACCTTATAGTGCGAAAATTACGGTAATCACAAGGTAACGAGACAACAGTAAAGTAAAACCTAAGTAGCCACTTAAAACAGGACAAACTAACACACTACAACACTTTACTGTAGTGTTATTGTACAGTACAGCACAATACTGTACTGTCCTCTACTGTACTGTATTGTTATTGTACAGCACAGTATTGTACTCTACTCTATTGTTATTGGTTACCAGTTCACGATTTAGTGAAGAATCTAGGCCCTGAACAATCCATCCATCCATCTTTCACGCTTTCAGTGGATGTGTCTGCCTTTCGTGGAAAAGGCAAAAAGACAGCATAGCAAACCCGGCAAGTGTGGCCTGAAGTGTCTCATGTCATCCAGAAGCTCAGTCAATACCCACCATTAACATATGACGCAGATCTCAGCACGCTTGAGAAGTTTGTCATTACAATGCATGACAAGAACAGCACTGCTGATGGGGTTGATGATGCAAGATTGTACCTGTTTGCATGGAAGCAGAGTCCTATGATGCCATTCCACCTACAAGGGCATCTCTTGCACATCATGTGAAGCGTGCCACTTATCAAGTTGCCCGTGTCTGGAGCCAGGCAACTTGTATGTCAAATGCATACAGAGAGCCCTGCCAACTGGGGATGGCGAGCAGAAGATGACATTTGGCAAGTAGCGTGGATGACACTCTACCAATTGCCCAGATTTGTGAACAACTGATAAAATGCCGGTGCAAGACTGAATGTCGTGCTAGATGCAAGTGCTACCGCTTTGGCCTTCAGTACACACAGCTGTGTGACTGCAAATGTGACGATTAGAACAATTTGTGATCCAGACATAGTGGGGGGGGACTATATGTTGATACCAACATAATCTAAATTCAATCACAATCCAGGTCAAAATACTCATAAAATGTCTTTCGCCAGAAGCCCTTTTGGAAAATGGCAGCCATATTGATTTTTTTTTCCCGGGTGGCTAACGGGGGGAGGGGGCGGGGGGGAGTCAAAACTATACGTTGATACCAAAATAATCAAAATCCAATCACAATCCAGGTCAAAAAACACATAAAATGTCTTTCGCCGGCAGCCATTTTGGAAAATGGCAGCCATATTGTTTTTTTTGCATGGCTAACAGGCTTTTGTGAAAAAGTAGGTCCAGAAGAAACTTTGTGGAAAATTTGGCGCTTGTATCACAAAGTGAACGATTCTTCATTGAAAATGGACTTACGGATGTAAATGGGTTAAACAGCCCAATTAAGAGGAGTAAAATGATAGCAAAAATAAAAAAGGAAAAGGTTAATATTGCCTTTTGGCAAGAAACACACCTATCTGATGCAGAACACGAAAAAAATAAAAAAAATGGGCTTTAAGAATACCTTCTTTTCCTCATATAAAAATGGTAAAAAGAGAGGGGTTGCTATATTGATTTCTAACTCAATCCGATTTGAATTCATATCTGAAATAATTGATAAGGAGGGAAGATATGTTCTACTAAAGGGGAAAATAGACCAAAAAGAGGTCACATTGTTTAATGTTTATGCCCCCCCTGGTAGTACTATGTCCTTCTTCAGGAAAATATTTAATTTGATTGCATCGGAGTCATATGGCAGTCTCATTTTTGCAGGTGATATAAATGCTACTCTTCATAACTCAGACTCAACAAATAAGAAAAGAAAGAGGACCTCTATTGAAAAACATATAAATAAGGCATTGGTGGACCTGGGGCTGATCGATGTATGGCGAGCTATGCATGGATCGACCCCAGGATACACCTTCTTCAGTGCAAGGCACTCTGTGCACACTAGACTGGATTACATATTTATATATAATGGAGACCTGCACAGGATAAGGGAGTGTAAAGTAGGCCAGAGAGATCTTTCCGATCACTCGGGAGTATATTTGACCTTTCATTTGGATGGTAGAAGGAGAAAAACACTTTGGAGAATGAATACCAGTCTTTTGAACGACACAGCATTTAGAAAAACAATGGAGTCAGATTTAACTACATATCTACAGGATAATGATGGAGGAGATGTAAATCCAGGTATTTTATGGGATTGTGCAAAATGTGTTCTTAGAGGAAAGATTATTGCCCAAACAGCCATGATAAAAAAGATCAAAGCCCACAAATTATCAAACCTACAGGAAAAATTGAGGGAGCTGGAACAAACACATGTTAAAAACAAGGAGCCCTCCATAATCCACCAAATCAGAAATGTTAAACAGGAAATAGACAAGATACTTAGTGAAGAAGTGGAAAAGAATTTAAGGTTTATGAAACAAAGGTATTATGAGGCTGGCCCCAAAGCAGCAAGACTGCTAGCTTGGAGGCTTAAAAAGCAACAAGCTGAAAACACTATATATAAAATTAGAGACCCAATTACAAATAAGATCACTAGCAATATGAATGGCATACAGAAAGCATTTGAAACATATTTTAAAAAATTATACTCCCAACCAGATCGGGCAGATGAACGTACTATTGTTGATTTTTTGGAATCATTAGACCTCCCCACAATTGGCACAGAAATGAACAAAGAGCTAATTTCCCCAATAACACAAGAGGAAATAGATAATGCTATCTCTGGCCAGAATTCTAATAAATCACCTGGGACAGATGGTTTTCCTAGTGAATGGTACAAATCTATGAGGGTGCAATTACTCCCTCTGCTGGAGAAGTGCTTCAACTACGTGTTAAAAGATAGTATTCTACCACCGTCCTGGAATGAAGCATTCATCTCTGTGATTCGCAAAGAAGGGAAGGACAGGATGGAGTGTGGGAATTATAGACCCATAAGTGTTTTAAACACGGATTATAAGCTATATGCCTCCATCTTAACGAAAAGAATGGAAAGTATAATGCCGTGGCTGATTGATGAGGATCAAACCGGATTCATAAGAAATAGACAGACTCAGGATAATGTACGAAGGGCTCTACATGTTATTGAACGGATTAATTATGAAAAAACTAGTGCTATTGTCCTCAGCCTAGATGCTAAGGCTGCTTTTGACTCAGTAGGTTGGGAATTCCTTTATTTGGTAATGCATAGATTTGGTTTCTGTGAAGGTTTTATACAACGTATCCAAACACTCTACTCTTCTCCCACTGCAAGAATTAAAATAAATGGTAGCCTATCTGACTCTATAGCCCTGAAACGTGGGTGCAGGCAGGGTTGTCCGAGTAGCCCCTCCCTCTTAATTTTTTTCATAGAGCCCCTAGCTCAAGCAATAAGACAAGAGACCCGATTGAAGGGCATCTCCATTGGGGGAGAGGAATATACTATAGGCCTTTACGCGGACGATGTATTGGTCACAATCATGGACCCAGGTTCTGGGCTTCCTGTACTGATGGAAATGTTGGAAACATATGGGTTTTACTCAGGGTATGTGCTCAACGTACATAAAACTCAGGTCTTGACACTAAATTATACCCCTACGCAAGAATGCATCACAAAATACAACTTTAATTGGTATTTACCCCATATCAAATATTTGGGTATAAATCTGCCCAAGGATCTGTCACAACTGTTTGATGTCAACTATGGGGGTGCAACTAGGAAAATGTATGATGATCTCAGTAGATGGAGCATGCTTCCTCTTGACCTGGGAGGTAGAATAAGAGCAGTCAAAATGGTAATCTTACCCAGATTACTATACCTTTTCTTGTCACTACCAGTAGAAATACCCTTGAAACAATTCAGAGAATGGAATAAACATATTTCACGCTTTATCTGGGACAAGAAAAGGCCACGGGTGAAATTTTCTACCTTACAGCTGCCCCGGGCGAGAGGAGGCATGTCCCTCCCTTCTTTAAGGGATTATTATTTGTCAGCACAGCTGAGACCCCTTGTATATTGGTGTAACCCGACCTATATTGCTAAATGGAAAAACATAGAGCTATCCTTAATGGATAAACCAATACAGTCATTACTAGGTTGCACTGAGGGAGAGAAAGGGATGTTTCAGACAGTGAGCCAATGGGTACATTTTTCATTTAAAATATGGTTAGAAGTGATTAAACGTTTCCAACTCCAGAAGGAGGCTAAGCTATTAAGCTGGCCAGCATATGATCCTGCCTTCGTGCCAGCATTACTGGACGGCAGATATAGACAATGGGTTCGTCTTGGTATCACCTCCATATGTACAATGATTAAAAAAGGGGATATTGACAGTTTTGAAAATATGAGTAAGACATATGGGCTGGCTAAGCATGACTTTTTCAGATATCTACAGTTAAGGGATTTTTTCGGGAAAGAAATAAAAAGGTCCAATCCGGGGATCACACCAACTATAATAACTGTATTTGTTGATGCTTATAACTCAGGCAGTAATAGAGGTATTATAAGTAAACTATACAATGGAATTATGTCATTGAATAAGGACTCTACGATATATGTGAAACAACGATGGAAAAAAGAACTTGGCATTGACATAAGTGATGAAGTGTGGTCAGGCTCATGGGAAACACAATCAACGACTACTAACTCCTTGACCTGGAGAGACTTTTGCTGGAAAAAACAAATCCGCTTCTTTATCACCCCCAAACAGAAATCCAAACAAACTGGAAACCAGCTAGACTGCTGGAGGGAATGTGGAGATACTATGGTTGACCATGCACATATCTTTTGGTCTTGTCCTGCAATTCAACCTTTCTGGGAGGAGGTAGCAACACTTATCTCAGAGATTCTAGGTTTCAGTGTTAATACTACATTTGAATCTTTGTATCTTGGACAAACCCCGGATGGACTAAGTCAGAATGACTCTTACTTGTTTAAGATTCTACTTGCAGCAAGCAAAAAAGCTATTACAAAGAACTGGTTGCAGAAAAACTGCCCTACTATGGGGCTATTCATCAGTACTGTGAGACAATTGCATCTCTTAGAGCAGATGACCTACTCTTTGCGGCTCCAAAAGGAGCTGGGTGAAAAAAGATGGGGGAAGTGGCTGGACTATTTGGATAGCGAGCCAGATCCTTGATGATGTTTGTATCCTCCCTGTGGTATATTGTATTTTGTATTTGATCTTCAATATTATCAACATGTCTCAGTCTTATTATTATTACTAGTACCAAATGTCCCATGACCTCTATTATTTTATTATTTATTTATTCCTGTTCTGTTTTTGTTTTTTACCTGTATGTTTTATTTCTACTGCTGTTTTTCTGTTGTTGTTTTTTGTACTATTTGATTTTATGTATTGTTTGATAAAACTTCTGAAAATAAAGAGTTAAAAAAAAAAAAAAAAAAAATGGACTTACGGGCCCTGACTTATTTGGTCGCTGGGTGTTTTGATCGGTATACTATGTATGGAAATAATACCCAATTCTAATACAGTTTTAATCTAGTATTTGTATGGTAGGTGTGAAACAAGTTCTATTTCACCACTAAAATGTTGAAAATGTGAAAAGTGGTCTGTTTATCATCCTTCCAAAACAGCAGCTGTAGCCTACTGCCCAGGGACACAATTTTCTGGGGGGCTTGTTTGCATGACACATAACAGATATAAAATGTACACAGGGACCCCTCCAGCGTTAATTTAATGGTATTAATTTAACTCTGGAGAGTACAAATGGAACCAAATAGACATGTAAGGGACAATTAAGTTCCATTTGTACACTCAGGTATACAAAAACACCCAACAGGGCTCAGTTTCTGGCTGTGCATCTGCAAGGGCTTGTGTGTTGTCTTTGTGGTTAACATGTGGTTAAGTGCATGACATCATGAAACAGAAACATCTCCACACGTGAAAGCTTGAAATGTCGGGTGAAAGTTGGGTCATAGCTTAAAATCTATGTAAAATGATTTTCTCTGCACGTCTAGAAATAGGTCTGCGAGTCTGTAAATCTGTCTGTGTGCGTCCAGGAAAGATTTCGGAAACCATTTTAACGATCAGCGCCAAATTTATGTACGCTGATCAATAAAGTATTTTTCCACTAGACTGTACTATAATAAAGTTATATGGCACAGTTTTTTCTCTAGTATTGCATTTGCGCAAAAGAGGTGTGCTTTTGGTTACGGTAATGAGACAAATGAATAACAATGAATTTGAGAGATAATTTAATGATAGCTACATGTCAGCATTATTATTATCACTGTCAAGATATTTATGCAATGGTTAATGTATTAGTGAAAATGATAAATTGTGGCAGTTCTACAACAGAAAGAAAAGAAAACAGAATGACAGAAAGAAAGAGCACATGGAACTTACTGAGGTGTGGATGGTCTTCAGGTTCCTCCTGTTTAATAGAAATGTCCCTGACTGGGTCTGGAGAGTTCATCTTCGCCTGCAGTCTGGCCTCCACACACTGGTCTGAAATGACGGAATTGAATGAGGACTTTAATACATAAACGTTTAAAATATAAAGTGCTTACCCCCGAGCCACGGATGTAACAAGTTGAGGCGCAAAAGGTCCAAGTACCTGTATCTTCCGTATTGTTCAATAAAAAGCTTTTTAATCTGATCGCCGGCCATTTTCTCCGAATTCTCTCAGATGATTTCAACTATGCAATCCTCTTGGTTGGGAGGGGTATTGCACTTTGATACATTACAAAAAAAAAAACCAAAAACTTGAACATGGACGCCGATCGGATTAAAATGCTTTTTATTGAACAATACGGAAGATACAGGTACTTAGACCTTTTGCACCTCAACTTGTTACATATATATGTAGAGCCATTTTCAAATATGTCACATATATGATAAACATATAGTTATATATACAGTATATAAAAGCATACGTTCATATATTTCCTTTAACCCCCCTGCTGGCAGAGGCAAAAATCACCTATGGAGCCTTTATTTGACCTCTGTGAGGGGAGTGATCAAAGTAGGAGTGCTCAATTAATCAATGTTCATTTTATTTTTTTCTACTTTGGCTTCTTACAATTATGAAAAAAATATTTAAAAAGTAATAATAATATTGTGCCACATTCAATTTCACAATGATGCTCTTGTTTAATTGTGTTTTGTACAAATCCAGTGCAATCCTTTTGTTTTAATCAGTGACCTAGGGGTGTCAAGAATAACAATAATATTTGCAGACGCTTAAGGCAAAATGGCCTAAGCCCAACTCTCCAACATATGAATCTTGGGTGCAAAGATTATAGGATTCATATTAGGGAATCATGCATAACTTTATACTACGCATGGAAATGTGTCAAAAGATCCTGCGATGCAAGTAATGGCCTGAAGTGAATAAGGTGACAGTAGACAATCTGTTATTCATGTTCCTTCAAACATGCACCATGCACAGAGTGATTACTATAGGGCCATACAGACTTTGATGTGTCATGAGTTGTCGAAATGGTTTAATGTAAACAGAGGAAGCACAGGGTGCAAAGAAGTGTAGTTAAAACACTGCGTTGTGACCCAAAATACATCCCCAAGTTACAACTAATGTTCACAAGTAGGGATGGGAGAATATATGTCACATAAGCAGCCTTTATTTGACCTCTGTGGGGGGAGTGATCAAAGTAGGACTGCCTCAATTAATCAATGTTTCTTTTTTTTACTTTGGCTTCTTACAATTCTGGGGAAAAAAATATGAAAAAAAATAAATAATATTGTGCCACATTCAATTTCAAATGTTGCACTCGTTTTGTCTTGTGTTTTGTACAAATCCAGTGCAATCCTTTAGTTTTCATCAGTGCACTTTCACTCCCTTCCTAATAACCCAAACTCATTCTCAGTTACAGTTAGACTGAGATGTTTAGCTGTAGCCAAGATGATGGAAAGAGAGCCTTTGGGTCAAACTGAAGGATAAAACCATTTCATCTGTATGTTTTAACGAGGCGGAGGGGGGGGGCTGCAGAACGGAGAACAGGGGCTTCTATGAAAAAAGTCAACTGCATCAGGTATGTTGGTGACTGATTATGGGCACATCAAATGCAATACTATTTTGGTCTGGCTCTCTCCTTTAACGTTGCGCGCCACGGAACCATGTGGTATTGCAGGGTTTTGGGAGTTATTTAAAGCGGTCCGCTCATGTGAGAGGCAGTGTTGCGTGCGTCACAGAAGGGGGGGGGGAGAGGGGGAGAGGGGGGGGGGGGAGGGGGGATGGGGGGCCGTTGCCAAGTTACTACTATCAATTGACACTCTAGAGAAACTACAAGTTCACAAGTGTTGTTTCAATTTCAGCTCATTCAAGCCTTTTTTCCCCAGTAGAAAAAACATTGCGACTACCGGTATTTAACTCTACTACGGGCGAGTGTGTGCGTGAGATGAGCACGGGATCGGCTGCATGCATCCCACCCACGATATAAAAAAAACACAGACTTTTGTCACATGTGCTGAGGTTCCCTAGTCCCTAACAGACGTGTGAAAGTACAACAATGCAGCAAGCAGCTTATGTCAGGTTCAAAACCGCAGTGCCAGCCCAGTCCCTCCGTTTGTTTATTGAAAGGTCAAAGCTTAGCATGTGTCAAGTCAGACAAACGTAAACCCTTGACTTTCGGTAGTTGGACTTCAAAAGAAGAGCACATTGTCAAGTTATGGGAAAGTATGTGTCTTCTGGTTTGTAGAATGTAAAATGAGAGCACTGTTGGCCTATAATGTGCTGTTTTCACTATTGCTACACTTAAATATATACAATAAGTAGTATAACAAGTATAACAAGTACGAATAGTCATATTCATAGCTATTTAGATATTTGGCATAAATATTGAGGTATGACATTTTTTATCACGCAGCCCCAGAATTCACAAGTAGAAAGTAAAGAAATAAGTGTCAAATTGAACTGTAATTCAAATTTTACCTGTCATTTTATAATGGACGATTTACTTTTCGGGCAAGTGGGCAAGACCTGTGGACAAGTAGAACATGCTCTGAGACCTTAGTGTCAACCCGTGTGGGCTTTGATTTGGGAGTAAAGCTGAAAAACAGCTGATCTACAAGCAAGAGATCTTGAAGATCAGTTAATTCCAGTGAATGTTTTCCCCAGAATACGGATGCTAGGATTCAAGTGGTTAAACCTCAAAGCTGAGGAAAAAGGCCCATTGAAAATCTGTGTTATTATTGTAACAGCTCTACAACAGAACAGAAAATATGAAAGAAAGAGAAAGCACATAAACCTTACTGAGGTGTGGGTGGTCTTCAGGTTCCTCCTGTTTAATAGAAATGTCCCTGGCTGAGTCTGGAGAGTTCATCTTCACCTGCAGTCTGGACTCCACACACTGGTCTGAAATGAAGGAATTGAAAAAGGACATTAATGACTAGGCACAGAAGTCTCCAGTTATTAAAGTCAAACAACATATGAACGTTGTATGCAAGGATAATGGTATATACAGTTTATATACAGTAGTGTAGAAGACATCACACTTAACTTTAGATTACACAAGGGAAATGTATCAAAAGAGTGATTCCAACTATGCAAATAATGGTGTAAAGTGAATAAGGTGAGTACTAGTAGCCAATAAGTGCAGTTCAAAGACTAGGATGTGACCCAAAATACATCCCCAAGTAACAACTTGTGTTCACAATCACAAGTAAGGATGGGGAATTGTATTTGATCATGTAAGCAGCCTTTGATTTGACCTCGATTGAAGGCATCAAAGTTGGGCTGCTTAATTATTCAAATTCTACTGTCAATTACAATTTTGGCTTCCAACAATTATGAACACAAGATAAAACAACATTTCACACAATACTCGTTTTGTCTTGCGTCATGAATCCAGTGCAACCCTTTCATTTCCATCGGTGCACTTTCGCCCCTTCCTAAACTGTGTGTAAATGTTTAGTTAAGATCTAGTCAAGATGATGGAAAGATAGGTTGTGGGTTTGAATCCACCGTGGTGCAACCGGCTTTGTCAGGCGCCTCTACACGAACACAATTGGCCTATGTTCGGGGGAGGGAAGCCTGACGGGGAGGGTGATATTGGTCATTGCACGTACTACTACGGGCTGGGGCGGCACCTGTCAGCGGGGAGTGTTGGGCGGGAGGAGTAGGACGAAGGCTCTACGTCCTCCTGGTGGGGGCTCCTCACTGGCAGGTGAGTCAGTAGGATACGACAGCAGTGACAACATATAAATGTGTGTGGGGAGGAATCAATTGGCAAAACGACTAAATTGGGGAGAAAGGGTACAAATAATTGGCTACTCTAAATTAAAATAATTTAATAAAAAAAGATGATGGAAAGATGGTTACGGAGAGCCTTTTTCAAGGAATCTGATGAGGGAAAAAAAAAACAAATAGCAATAGAGCAGCCCATGAACAAGACAGGGAAACTATTTTCAATTCCATGCATTACCTGGATGGGTCATTCTAGGCCTGACACGCTAGTGATAATGGCATCAGTGTCGCCATCAGTGTTGCCATGTCTGCTAATATTATAAGCGACTTTGGGCTTGTTTTTCTGTAAAGTCGCTTGTAAATATTGGTAGTTGCGGGTTGTGGTTTTTGGGCCTTGTTTCTAAAGTCCAGTTGCTTATTAGGGCTTGCTTCCCTAATGTTATTTAAACCAGTGGTTCTCAAACACTGTCATGTCAAGCTAGGAACCCCAAAATTAATATGAATTTGTCTCCCCCCCCCCATTAAAATGTTTCAAGATTCTCTAGAAAATAGCAGATCTACAAGTTCACAACTTGTAGATGGGCTGCTTAAAAATATCTGCTGCATATGCCTTTTAGGCTTGTTTTCATAGATCTGGTTGGTTTCTCTCACAAAATCTGGCAACACTGTACAGCATTACAAATGTTTACACTTAATGTTTAAATTCACTTGACAATCACATTAACATTACTGTGGACACAGTAAAGATCCTACTCATGTGTACTAGCCTTGATACATGACTGTTGTATATTCATATATTATCTGAGAGTCTTGGAGTAGGTTCAAAAATAGTCGTTGCACTTTCACGCTTGGGGTCCGTACATCTACATAAACGTTCAGATTTCAAATATAAAGTGCTTACCCCATGGCCACGGAAGTTACAATTATATACGGGCCCTCAGAAGTACCCGTATCTTCCGTTTTGTTCAATAAAAAGCATTTTAATCCTGATCGGTGGCCATTTTCCTCATAGTTCTAATTTATCAGAGTGCAATACACCTCCCAACCGATAGGGCCACGCAGTTGAAAGCATACGGAGAATATCTGACACAGATCGGATTAAATTGCTTTTTATTGAACAATACGGAAGATACGGGTACTTCTGATGGCCTGAACATAATTGGAACATCCGTGGCCATGAGGTAAGCACTTTATATTTGAAACCTGAACGTTTAAGTAGATGTACGGACCCAAAGTGCAAAAGTGCAAAGACTATTTTGAAATAACTCCAAGACATATCATTATGACCAATGACCGTATTCTTGATCCAAGGCTACTCACAAGCGACGTTTGCACCTCTTTGCTTAGATTAACCATTACAATGATAATAGTTAAATCAACAACATTATGTAGCAAAACAATGTATGTATAGCTGCTTTGAGTACTGGTTATGTGATCACAATCTAGCAAGTAGCAGCAATTAGATTTATATTCCATATTGAGTCAATAAATACAAATGAAACCCAACATGAATGAGTTGATCTTTACCTGCTACCTGTTTCAGTGGTTGAGCTGCTAACAAACGTCCTCCTGCTGCTTAACGACGACACTGTTTAGAAACGACACGTTTTAGTTGTCTTTGTATTTTACCTTAATATAAATCTATGGTATTTTAAAGTGTCTTTTATATAAATCTATGGTATTTTAAAGTGTCTTTAATATAAATCTATTGTATTTTTGAAGTGTCTTTTGTATAAATCTATGGTATTTTAAAGTGTCAACAACAGCCAGTGAACACACCATGTTGTTTTCACTACTGCATTGTGGGTATGTTCTTCTGACGACCACTTTGTCTAGACGCCAGTTGGTATATTGATGCCCCCTACTGTTGGTCTCGGGTAGTGTCTTTTGTTTATATACACTTATTTAGCACCATAAATGATGGTTTAGAATCTAAACCATCAACATGATCTCTACACTATAGATTCTATAGTGTAGAGAATAGAGATCATGTTGACGGTTCAGATTCTAAACCATCATTTATGGTGCTAAATAACAATCTGAGGGGAACTCATAGCAGTGACAGTGTTTCAACCAGGACGAGATAGAGGGAAGGACGAGAACCGTGTCCGTTCTTCTCTCTCGTCCGGGTTGAAACACTATCTATCTACCTAGCAACAACAGAGCAGAGAGTGAACGAACGTGATGCAGAGAAAGTCTGTGTTATAATAGAAGTTATAATAGAAGTGTGCAGTGAACAAACCTTTGTGTAACTTCTGTCTGAGTGTGTCTTTGTGCGACTGTTTGTGTAAGTGTGACAGGCTGGCACGTTGTGAAACAGGAGGAATTTACACACGAAGTTCAAAGACTGTTTTGTGGGCTAATGCTAATGCTAGCTGAGATTGTCTTTGTACGACAGTTTGTGTAAAGTTGTGAAAACAGGAGGAATTTACACATTTAGTTCAAAGACCGTTTGTTTTGTGGACTAACGCTAATGCTAAGCGAGCTTCAAGTAAAGTCTAGAGTCCGCCCATTAAACAGTAAACAGACGTTTTCTAGTGAAAGTTTAATTTAAACCAGTTGGACGTTTTGAGGGTCAGTCTGTCGTTTTCAACCTGAATACACAAAGAGGACATTTAACCCAGATAGAGTAACGTGGGATGAGATTGAGAAGACAGTGAGTGACATACCACGTTGTTAACCTGCCGCGTGTGTGTGTGCCACTAAACTGACTGAATACGTTTGTTCTGCATACGATACATGTACACAGTGTGTGTGTGTGTGTGTGTGTGTGTGTGTGTGTGTGTGTGTGTGTGTGTGTGTGTGTGTGTGTGTGTGTGTGTGTTTTTTTGGACGCCATAGTTAAAATAAAATTGTAGTTGAGCAGCCCCTACTTTGATGATCACTCCTATCACAGAGGTCAAATAAAGGCGGATTATGTATCATTATTAATCGGTATCGTTTTATTACCTCATCAGTACGCTTTATGACGTATTCAGTGTTGAACTGATCGCTCTCAGTGGCTTTTGCAAAACTCAGAAATACTTTAATTCTGACCTACAAGTCTTGTAGTGTGAGAGTGTCAGACACTCTTGTCGTGTAAAAAAAAAAGAAAAGAAGAAAAAAATAGTTTTTAAACCACATTTAAAACTGAGATTGTAATGTATCGGAGGCATTTTATGTCTCTATTATAGTGGATTAAAGCTTTTACACCGTATGTTAGCACTCTGCAATAGTTTAATTTGATTAAATGTGAGGTTACTTGATGAATGATAACAATGTTTTATTCTGTCGATGATTTCCACAGAGCACCACAGGGAGAGATCTACGCTATCAAGAGAGATGGCCTCCAAAAGATCATTAACATGGTCAGAAGAACAGAGAGAGATGGACCAGAGACATGGACTGTTTGATGCAATGCTGCAACCTGTAGTAAAGTTGTACAGGATAGGTATGTACTGTTTTATTTACAATTCAACATCTATTGTTATAGAGCAGTTCCCGCCCACTTCCTGGTGCCGGAAGTAAATACTCAATGCATTTTTCCCATTGACCTTTCGAAAAATATTTATATAAATTAATTTAAGCCTAGTATCAAGCTATCCAGGATAGCGGTGAATCATGACCATAAAACGTTTGATTCTGTGAAAAAACTTTTTTGAAAACGGCAAAACAAAGGGTATTTATTAAATATAGTATATCATATCATTACATATAAAATAAAATAAAATCACAGAAAAAAAGGTTTTATGGTCATGATTCACCGCTATCCTGGATAGCTTGATTCTAGGCTTAAATTGATTGATATAAATATTTTTGGAAAAGTCAATGGGAAAAATGCATCGAGTATTTACTTCCGGCACCAGGAAGTGGCGGAACTGCGATGCTCTATAGCCTGTTCAACAACAGGCTATAACAATAGGTAAACACCAGTCATCCCAATCTCGGAGACTGTTAAAGTGCAGGCACCTACAAATGCCAACCTGCCGATGGCAGAGTACAATACAAACAAAAATAGCATGAGGCACTATATTAGGAGGCCACATGGTTTAAGAAAATAAAAAAAAGTCATCCCAATCTCAGAGATCTTTAAAGTGACCTGCCAATGCCAGTGAACAAAAGGCATACCAAATGGTAGGAGGCACTATTGGTTTCCCTCCCTCCTTCGCAGGCAGGCAGGCTGGCTGGCAGGACGTGGTGGTGGTGGTCGCCTATTCAAAATTCGCAATGAGGGGCTGGACTGCCTCCCAATATTCGCCCAAGTTCCTCACACCCCTCCGGTACTGCCTCCGCAGCCGCTTCGTCCTCTCATCCAGCCTCTTCCACTTTCTCCTTTGTGCCGGTGGGCGATCACCACGCTCCGCCATCCCACACTCGGTCTCCACCCGGCGTTGCTCGTCCTTAAGACGGCGGATGAAGACCCATATGGAGGGGTGCCGTCGGTCCATACCAGCGTTCCATCTGTGATGGAAACCTGAAACAATCATAGATGTGTAAATACAGCACACAAGGCATGTGGCCTATTGACATTTTTTCATACATTGCTGCAGTGACATTTAGCTAATTGAACCAATTCTGCATGAGAAGATGCACAGATGTAACCTCACTTTTGGCTTATGAATGTCCTTTTTCTGTCATGCCATACGTTTCTATATTAACCCATTAAGACCTGGAACTGTGTCATTTTTAGAGTTGAGCTAAAAAGCATTATTTTACACTTTGGGCTATTCAAAAATAACAGATATACAAGCTCATAGCGCGGCACCGAGTGCCGCGCTACAAGCTTGTAGATCTGCTATTTTTTTAAATTCGTGAAAATGTGTGCAAATCTTTGAATATATATACATGTATATTTTTAAAGCGAACATTTTTAACTCAAATCTTTGCTTCTGTGGGTCCCTGGAACAAAATATTTTGATGGGGGTCCGCGGCCAAATACATATAATTTTGGGGGTCCTTGACATCAAAAAGATAGAGCACCACTGATATAGAAACATACGTTTTTCAGAATACTGTTGAGATTTAGGAGACATGTAGAATCGGCTTCAGGTCTCAATGGGTTAAAACATATGGCATCATGACAGAAAAAGGACGAACGGAAAAAACGTTTCTTTATTTTTATTAAATCCTCATAACCTGACTGATTGATTACGTTTTTCCATTATGGCCAAACTTTTTAGTGTACAGTATCCTGATTGATCTGCAAGCAATAACGTGCGGTCTTGCGAGATCAGGATGGTCTCACAAGGCCACACACCTCCTGTCTCCTCACAAATTGTAAAAAAGAATCTGCTACAGTATGTTACCCATTACAGTAAAGAAATATAAGTTGTTGTTACCTTCAATGTGGTTGTTCGTTCTGTTGTCTGACCCACGGCCATAGACGTTCCAGACGACTGGGGGGAAAATGGCATTCACCCTATAGGTGTTGTCCATGTACTGGACGAAATCGTCCAGTTCTGGGTGCACACGCCTCAGCTGCCTGGCCTGTCGGGATGTGGCCATGAGTTGAAAGTTTTGGCGTACAACCGCAAGAGGCAGGAATCCTATGGCCATGACCTTCCTGAGCCAATGTTTCAGCGCCTGGTTGAGCCGGTATGGAGCTGCAAAAGTTGTGTAAAAACTCCCTGAAAATTGACTGAGATCAAAGTACTAAATTGCATGTTATAAACACCTTACATTATACACTAAATACCTACATTTACACATATTTTGGAGGCACAATGCATATATTATTGTACATGTACTGGGACATACTAATAATTTCATGAACACTCAACAGTAATAAAACACACCACAATGGGAATGGGAAGTAAGTGCAAGGCCTGTTTAAGGGGGTGTCGGCGTGCCCCGCGTGCCTTTCCATGAAGCTTGCACACGGCTTTACTGTACTCTACAGTAGCATGTTCACTTGTAATCATAGCTGTGATGCTGTAGGCCTAATGACATCATGGGGGGGGGGGTGCTATAATGTCACAATGGATATGCTAATGTCACAGCTAGATTGAATGGAACATGCATTCAAAATATCAAAAGGGTCTCCCAGACCGTCTTAGCATGTATCTATCAACCAAATTACTTGTTGTTGTGTGCTGTTACTACACTGCCACTGACCTGACCGGCCAAGCTCCTGGATCTTTACGCCACAGGCTTTGACAAAAATGGAAATAACATCCATTGGTGCGGACTCCTGCTAGCTCAGCGCGTAGTGTATTCATCGCTGCAATTTCAAAGTCCGTGACCACTCCCTGTGGCATCCATCTGGTAGATTTATGACAGGAGGGATGACGGATAGATAGAAACACAGACAGTAAGGATGTGCCGATATGATTTTTTTTAAACCGGTTCGATATTGAATGAAAAACCGAATCAAACCGTAATACCGGTTTTCTATGTGCTGTTGTTGACCCCTATGCTATGATGTTACATGAATTAGCGTGTAAAAACTATAATTTGGACAACAGAGTGACAGTCACACATGTCTTTATTTATCAATGCTCATATTAAATAACTTCAAATATAACAATAAAACGGCAGGCCTAGCCTACTCGTTCTCAGTGACTGAAAATGAACAATTGGACATGAAAACAAACTGTAAACATCCTGAAATAATACAACACAATATAAAGATGTCTTCAATGATTATAAGTACATGTACTCAAGTACTGTACTTAAGTACGCTTTTGAGGATTTTTTACTTTACTTGAGTATTTCCCAGTTTCAGTACTTTTACTTTAGTTACTTTTCAGATATAACTTATGATATTATAAAACATACATTAACCACTTTAGACATATTTTATACGTAGGCTACTTGAAAATATTTTACAAAAATGTTAGTACTTTTACTTTTAGTACTTTATTTAAGTACATTTTGATGCCAATACTTTTGGCCTAAATCGGCAGGCCTAGCCTACTCGTATTCAGTGAGTGCAAATGAACATAAAAACGAACTGCAGTGTAAACAATAAATATCGTCAAATAGAAGAAAAAAATGCCTCAATAAAAGACTATGGCATCAATCGGCAGGCCTAGCCTACACGTATTCATTGAGTGCAAATGAGCATAAAAACGGACTGCAGTGTAAACAATAAATATCCTCAAATAGAAAATAAAATGCCTCAATAAAAAAACGATGAAATAAATTGGTAAGCCAGGCCTACTCAGTGCAAATTAAAATGAAATGGGACTGTAAACATTGAATAGTAAAACAAAACTACAACATAAATTAAGTGTAAATAAAAAATGACACAAAACTAAAATGTGCAGTTTGCGCACACAGATATATATATAAAAAATGCAATTTAAAGCCCAATGTAGACTTTCTGACCTTTAATATTCCCGCTGGGGAAATTCACAGGTTCTTGGCAAGAAACACCAGCATGTCTACCTTTGCAGGCTTCAAGAGAGATCTTTGAGGTCTGACTATATTCCCCGCTGTGCTAAACACCCTCTCCGATGCAGTGCTTGTAGCGCAGATGCAAAGGTACTTTCGTGCTACATTTGCCAACAATGAAAAGCGTAGCTCATTACGTTGCCACCATATTAAAGGGTCGTCTTCTGTGTCAATCACAGCCTCCTGTTGATAAATTGCCAATTCGCTGGCAACCTTCTCCTCTGTGGTTTTAGGAGGTGCAGCAGCCGCTGCTCTGCTGCGACCAAGAAGACTTCCCAATGACCTCGTTTTTTTTTTTGGTGGCGGAGCAGCTTCTGCGTCGCCCCCCCGCCCCTCCCCCGCCTCCTCAACTCGCTGCATCTCCCTGGCCAGAGTGACCGCCTCCGTCTCCACTTTACGCACAATGTCATCCAACTCTTCTTCATCGAAATGAATCCCACGGTACCGTGGATCAATGAAGGTAGCCGTGCGCAGCAACTCTTTGACTAAGGCCTTATCATATTTTTCCTCTAGACACTTCAAGATGCCCTCCTTCAGATCCTTAGTGAGAGTTACATCATCCTCTGCCACACACAAAATCTCACTCCTCATGAGTTTGAGCACTGGGATAAGCGACGATGAGGTGACATAGTTCTCCCCTGAGAGAATGTCGGTGAAATCACTGACTGGCTTGAGGGCTTTGTTCACCGCGATCAACACATCCTTATCAGACCAGTTGAGCTTGGCAATACATTTGGGGTCATTCGCTTGCGACGTATTGCTAATTCCTGCTCCACAATTCGCTTGATCATCTTCTGTTTGGAGCCCCAGCGAGTTGCACAATCCTGTTGGATGATAATAATACAATTGTAAAGGGGGGGCTATAATTATAATGTATCTATAAATAACATGAAATAGCCTACTTACTTAATATGCACGTATTGTTTATTTCTATTAATTAATAACTGGGTGGTCTTTCTTAACTACAAGGCCATAGAGGCTACATTATGTTTTTATTGATTGTCGCGTTGATTGAACGTTATCTCACCGTAATAAGCGAGTGGTCTGGTAAATCGAGGTCCTTCTGTGCTAGGGCCATGTCCCTCTTTCTCTTCCAGCTGTGAGAAAACTGGCAAATGGTGCTGCGACACCGCTGCATGGTGTTATCTATCCTCTTGCGATTTGGTTCGGCTGCCAGTGTGTTGTTCACGGCAAGATGCAGGTTATGGCCAAAACAATTGACCCACGGCCAGCACAATTCCTTGGTGATGGCAGCAACGATATTGGCTCCGTTATCCGTTGTTATTGCTGACAAGTTTTTCGGATCCAGTTGCCACTCACGTAACTGTTCTTTGAGTGCATCAGCCATGTTTTTCGCTGTGTGGTCTTCTGGGAAGAAACTTGTCTGGAGGCACTTAGACACCATATTCCATTCTTTGTCAATCAAATGGACGGTTAATGACATAAATGGTGTCATATTAACACTGGACCACATGTCCGTCGTCAGTGCGAAGTGGCCCTGGCCCTTGCTAATTAAAACTTGCACCTCATTTCTGACTTCATTGTACAAAGCTGGAACGGCAGTTTCTGAAAGATACTTGCGACCAGGTGGATCATATTGACGGTCGAGTGTATGGATAAGTGCTTTAAAAGACGGCTTTTCCACGGTGTTGAAGGAAACCATCTCTTTCGCAATGAATTTAGTGAGTGCATCCGTGCACTCCTTCCATCTGGCACTGTCCTGATTATATTTTGTGCCCTTGGAAAATGAATCTTCTATGGATACTTGTGCTGTTGAAGGCCCAGCAGAACTTGTAGATGGTCCCCCTTTGGCTGCGGGGCCCATCTTGGCAGCAATGGCAGCATGATTCTTTCGCAGGTGAGCGTGCAAGTTTGAAGTATTACCACCTTTAGCCGGGACTTTTTTTAGACAGCTCTTGCATATAGGCAGATCTAAATTTTTCGGGTCACCTCTTTCATCTTTTTCGAAGCCAAAATGTTGCCATATTTCCTTTGTTTTTGACTTTGGTAGTACTAGGTGTTCTGCCATCGTGTCATTGTTTTTGTTGTCACTCCAACTCTGAACTCTCTGGGAAACTTTTCTAACAACAATGCAATGCGCAGCCCTCCCCTCCCCCCCGCCCCCCCCCGGCCACTCAACTTGTAACCTGATCTCGTGCCTATTTGTTGCTGAGCAGAAACAGATTCCGCAGCACCACTGCGCGTCTATAAAGCGCTGGACTCCGTTTATAGTATACACAAACATAATAAATAAAATGCAAATGGAATTAATGCCGTCGGCAGCGCACTTTTTTGGAAGTTATATTTTAATTGGACACACTTTTAATAATAATTTTTAAAAAGTTTTCCTTTTTTCTTTTTTTTTAATGACAAACCGGTTTAGTCGGTCCACATAAAATGAACCGGTTTAATCAAGTAAACCGGATCGAACCGGGTAAATCGGAAATCGTCACAACCTTAACAGACAGACAGAAACAGAAACAGACAGACAGACAGAAAAATGGGTTGCTCTTATTTCCCACAAAAATATAAAGCAAGGTTACAGTGTACGTGCAAACACACACAAACACATGTACGGACGCAGACAGACAGACAGACAGACAGACAGACAGACAGACAGACACTCTCAGATACACACACATAGCCTACCGTTGTCCAGTGATTCCGCTTGAATGAATGAATGAATGAATTTTTATTTGTATAGCGCTTTTCCAAACAAAGTTACAAAGTGCTTTACATACATGATTAAAAACCGCAAACATCAGCAAGAGAAAGATTAAAATAAGAATAAGAAAACAAAGAAAAACAAACAAAACAAAAAATGGCATTTTAAAGTCAGTCCATAAAACAATCCTTAGGAAAAACACTTTATATACAGATGTGTTTTCAAAAGCGATTTAAAAGAGGAAACTGACTCTGCCAACCTAAGGTCCAAGGGTAGGGCATTCCAGAGCAGCGGTGCCCGGGCCGAAAAGGCCCGGTCCCCCCGTGTGACAAAGTGCGTTGTGGGAGGATCCAGGAGGGCCCAATCTGAGGATCTAAACTGGCGAACTGGCTCATGCGTTTTTTTTTAGTTTTTTTTAAATATTTTTTATCCCACGATTTTGTAACCCATATTTTTTTCACCCAGTGCCAATTGCCTATGTAATCCTGTGCGCTACTCTCCCTCTGCCAGCCTAGGGAGAGCCCAAGCTGAAGCTCATGCCTCCTTCAATGCATGAGGAGCAAGCTTTAAAAGTGATCAATAAAATCTTAAAATCTATTCTGTAGCTCACAGGCAGCCAATGTAGGGCAGCCAGGATGGGTGTGATATGCTCTCTTTTCTTTGTATTGGTGAGTAACCTGGCAGCAGAGTTTTGCACCAACTGGAGACGGGATAATGTTTTTTTATTGATACCTGAGTAGAGAGAGTTACAGTAATCTAGACGGGATGAAATAAAGGCATGTATGACGGTTTCCAGGTCTGCAGTGGAGATGAATGATTTAATCTTGGCAATATTCCTAATCTGGTAGTAGCAGGACTGGACTACTCTTATGACTTGTGTGTGAAATGATATGGCTGGGTCAAAAATGACACCTAGGTTACGGGCAGTGAGGGTGATATTTGGAGCTAACGTGCCAAGTTCAGAGTGGAAGGAGTGGGTTGAATTTGGGGGGCCGAATAATATGATTTCCGATTTTGTGTCGTTAAGTTGTAGAAAGTTCTGGGACATCCATTTTTTGATGTCCGAGAGACATTCAAGCAGGCGGGGTATGTTTCCTGTGACACCAGTTTTTAACGGTATGTACAGCTGTGTATCATCTGCGTAGCTATGAAAATGGATGCCATGGTGACGAATGATGTTGCCAATTGGTAGCATGTAGATTGTGAACAGGAGGGGGCCCAAAATCGAGCTTGATGTGCCGTAGCACACTTCGGTACATGTCCTCAGTTTTTCCGCTCATGAGTACCATGCAGAAAGGGAGGGCCCTCCCCAGGTACAGGCCATGAACGGTATAAAACTGATAAAACGGCCTAGGGCACGTCTTAAAAGTCCCGTCCATATAGATCTAAAACAAAATTCAAATATTGAATTCATACATGAACAGACTGTGCAGGAATTTGTAAATGAGCAAACTTGATTACAGTATTGTGGAAAAAAACGTTCAAAAAATATATAGTCTAGGACCTGGCGCAGATTTGTATGCCCTTCATTTGGGAGAGAATATCTCTTCTGTTCTAGACTAATAAAAAATAACTTATGGATATCACCAAAAAACTTCACAAGTTGATCACTGACATGAATAAAAACGTTTTTTTTTGTATGTTAAAATGTGGTAATGAGGCCTTATTTGATTGAACATGCACTAATTTGAATATTCTCTATTCTGAAAGGACCTGTCTTATATATGCATGCACTTAATTTGGATAGAATATGTCAACTATTCTAGACTCATATGACCCTAAGGAACAATGTGGGAACTGTGCAGAATCCTCTATTTGGGGCGAACCCCCCCAAAATGGCTATGCGGCCCATGCCCTGTTTTATCCTAGGTAAAATGCTAAAAATGAACTAATAGATATCACCATGAAACTTCACAGGTTGGTTACTGGCATTAATACAAATACTTTTTATAATAATATATAATATAATATATAATATAATATTATTAATAATAATAATAGTAATAATAATAAATATAGCTGCAAGCAGCAATAAGCGGTTTAGAGAGAGAGAGAGAGAGAGAGAGAAAAGAGAAAGAGAGGCAGTGAGAGAGCGCGAGAGAAGAAGTGAACATGCATCAAATTGCACATGTCTGAATTAACAGGGTCATGTTTTGTACAATGCAATTTAACTCATTCAGTGCCAAACTTATTTATTCATGTTAATGGAATTTTGGTTCTGAGTGCCACAGCCACAATTCATTGTAAAAAAAAAGTGCTTAGGAAGCGAGATACAGCCTTTTTAAGTTATAGGTTAAACAAGGAGTGGATGGAGCAGCAAATCTTCAAATCATCATATCTTGGGTTCTGAACATGTTTTTCCCCAAAAAAAAAAAAAAAAAAAAAAAACTTTTATTTTGAAATTTTTTTTTTATTTTGAAATTTTTTTTATGACGGATTTGACGGATCGTGGCGCTCTGGGCGTCAGGCCACGTGACGGATTTGACGGATTGTGGCACTCAATGAGTTAAATGTAAACTGTGACGAGTGGGGTTTGAACCATGGACCTCTGGCACATGAGACTAACAGTGTATTGATCAAGCTATTCAATCCACAGCCTTAGTCAGTGAAAAAGGAGAATCCAACAAAACAAAAGAGGGAATGAAGTACGTCATATATTGAAAATAACTACTCTCAATAAGCATTTCATTTATCAATTGCATGTTTATTCATTGATACAATCATGTTGTGTGCAATGCAATTGAGTTGAAGTCTGCATGGCGTGGGATTTGAACCGGCGACCCTGTGGTATCAAGGCAGATGATTAAGCCATTGGGCCAACAGACCCGAACTGATGAAAAAGGAGTTCACACACATGACACACTTTCACGCAAATTGCTCAGAAATCCTGGATTTAAATGTTTTTCAAACTGCTCAAAATTGCAGACAATCTAAGGGCAGAGCTTACTGGTCAAAGTGATACATGTGTTCCTCAAGAGTTAAGGCACATGTGTAAGCAGGTTTAACGGCTGTCGGCCAAACGAGGCATGACTTTTGCCTGTTTAAAGTTTGCATTTTCAAAAAATTGCTATAGCGCCCCCCTTTGACCAATTGGAGTAAGATTGGTATCGGTGATACTTGGAATGACCTTCTACAATATTGCAAAGTGTCAAACAAATGCGAGTCTGCATGTATGTGTTAGGGGCAGATGAATAATTGTCATAAAATTGCAATTTTCATTGGCTTATAAAAGCTTAACGTTTTCACTTATGGAAAATCCGCTTGCTCACGTCTGTCGGCATTGGTCCAAAGTTCATGTGTAGACAGTTTCGTACAGATTGCTCAAAAATCCCAGGAGGAGTTTGATTTTTACTGCTTTTTACTGCTTTTCATAGAATTCGAAATGGTGGGAGATCTAAAGGTCAGAGGTCAAAAGTCAAACAGTGAAAGTTGTTAGGCATGAGGAGACGCATGTGTGCATCAAAGTTTCATGGCTGTGGGTCAAACAGGGCATGAGTTGTACCTGTTCAAAGTTGGCATATTTCAATTGAGTGCTACAGCGCCACCCTTTGGCCAATGGTTGTGAGTTTCGGGTTTTCGCCGTTTGGCATAGCCCTCTACCATATTGCCGAATTTCTTAAAAAGTGACCACGCGGTTAGGCCAGAACTGCCAAAAGCGGCGTAAGAATAGCGAAAGCCTAGTATCCCAAGAAAGGCTTCGAGCCTGATGGCCTCGAAACCTTAATAATAGTGAAAGCCTAGTATCCCAAGAAAGGCTTTGAGCCTGATGGCCTCAAAACCTTAATAAGACACTGATAAGGGTATGGCCATTGCATAGGCCAAATTAGGGCCTTTAGCTTGATAAAGTGTTGACATAATATGCAATCACATTTTATTCAGACTAACCTACCTGTCAGATATGCCTTCCCTTGAAAATGAGACAAGGGAATGATGGAAGGGCCTTAAGTTACCCATTGTAACAAATTTAGGTCCCATTAATCTGGATGGGGCCTATCAATACATAACAACTAGCCTAATATTTCCATCAATCATTATAGATTTGTTTTTGACTGATACAAAGTTTCATGGGGGATGGGTTCTAATCTGGCGGCACTGGGCCAGCTTCATGTAGTTGTCTTCGGTCCCGAAGACAAGGTAGCCCTTGGGGACGTTGTGCTTTGATAAAAAGTCGCCACCACCCCCAGCTCACGCCCCATTCTCCCTCCACGACCACGTCTCCGACGGTATGGGGGATGAGGGGCATTAGGCTGGCCCGTTTTCTCTCAAGGCGCGTCCTAACGGCCTCAAATGGAGGCATGGCTGCGACGTCGTGTGCCTGGGCCAGAATCTGATTAAATAACATTATAGGGTTATGGTTTGTTCATATAATTTACTTGGAGAAGTGTGACAAGCATTATGCTACAGAAAATGGCATTACCTGTTCATAGACCCTTTTAGATGGGAGGGACGGATCGGCGGCCACCTGGAGAAGCATTTGCTCTATCAGAGCAGTGGTGGCCACCAAATCCGTCTCCTCTGCATGTCCATGTTGGCCAGGTCCATTAATGATAACGATGTGGGGATCGTCCGCCTCAACATTGAAGGCGTTTGTCGTGACATAGACCCGACAGCCTGTTCTTCCACAACGCCAGTACATCCTTTCATTTCTAACCTTATTTCTTAGGTAACGGTAATTGTCAATTATTAGCGCTCTGCCACCCCGACTGTTCGCTATCTGCATGTAAGCGTTAGCCATCCTGTATGATGTACAGTACACCTATACTTCACAGGCCACGGCTTTTGGAAAGAAAGTATTGTCATGAGGTGCTGTCCTTTATATACTAGCCTATACAGGTGATATGCGTAAAAGTGATTGGCCTCTACTATATACAGGTGATGTGTGTAAAAGTGATTGCCCAAAATGTAGTATGGTTATACTGTATGGTAACTTGCATTTTTACCATTTGCATTTTTTTTTCGCTTCAGCACCGAGCACAAGCTCGGTGCTGAAACGAAATATAGCGATACCAGACTAACCGATCGTTCACACAAGTAGAGGGGGACGGGTGACCACCTCAAAATAGTCCATTTGCAGCGGTGGCTGTTAAGGCTATATTCTATAAACTTTCACTTTTAGATAAGAGGCTTTGATTGGAAACCAGCATAGAGATATCCACTGTCACAATGGCAGTGGAAAATAAATCCACAAAGATGACTGTTTAACTTCACGATTGGGACGCAGTTTGTTGTCAGCTGTCAACTGACGTCAGGTGCACTTATAGGCTTGTGATAAACTCCAAAACCAACAACAACAACAACAACAACAATAATAATAATAAATATAGCTGCAAGCAGCGATAATACGGGGCCAGTGAATAGAGAGAGAGAGAGACATGGAAACGGAATAGATTGAAGAGAGAGAGAGTGACATGGAAACAATAGATTGATGCGAGAGAGAGATGGAAACATAATGGTTTGATTGGACATCTCAACCTACTGCCATTAACAGGATTCGAACTCTCAACCTTCAGACTAATAGGCTGCAACACTACCTATAGTGCTATAGCTTTGTCCAGGCTGATATTGTCTGTTGAAGATCATAAACTCTTGCCTTCTTTCATGAACCAAGCCCCTGTTTCACTAACACTAAGATCACTCGTTCACAAACCATTTACCAATGAAGAAATTGTACATCTCCTCAGAACCAAAACTAGTGAAAGTAGCCGATCTACAAGCTCACAAACCATGAAAAGTTGTGAGATTGTAGATCAGCTATTTTCAGAATGAAGTATGTCATACGTTGAAAAAACGTACTCTCAAATAAGCATTTCAGGTTATCTTTACCATTTGCACATGTATTCATTGATACAGTCATGTTGTTTGCAATTCAACTTAAATTAAGTCTGCATCAAGTGAGGCTTGAACTGGCGACCTTGAGATTGTGAGGCATTCATTTAAGGGAGACGCCATTGGCCCAACAGACAAGAAACTGTGAAAAAGGAGATCACACAGATGATACAGTTTCACGCAAATAGCTGAAAAATCCTGGGTTTAAGTGTTTTTCAAACTGCTCAAAATTGTGGACAATCTAAGGGCGGAGCTTACTGGTCAAAGCGATAGATGTGTTCCTCATGAGTCAAGGCACAAGTGTAAGCAAGTTTCACGACTTTCGGCCAAACGAGGCATGACTTATGCCTGTTTAAAGTTTGCATTTTCAAAAAATTGCTATAGCGCCCCCCTTTTGGCCAATTGGAGTGAGATTGGTTTCAGTGATATTTGGAATGACCCTGTACATTACTGCAACGTTTCAAAGAAATGTGAGTCTGCATGTATGTTTTAGGCACAGTTTTCATAAAACTGTAATAGTTCAAATCTATCTCCTCCTGGGATTTTTGAGCAATCTGCACGAAACGTTTAACACTTGAACTTTGGACCACTGCCTACAAAAATTTCCAACGGATTTTCCATAAGTGAAAAAATGCAGAAGTTAGGAGCCAATGACTGTTTTACATATAATTCAAAATGGTGGGCGATCTAAAGGTCAGAGGTCAAAAGTCAGACCACAAAAGTTGTCGGGCATGAAGAGACGCATGTGTGTATCGAAGTTTCATGGTTGTAGGTCAAACAGGGCATGAGTTGTACCTGTTCAAAGTTGGCACTTTCAATTGAGTGCTATAGCGCCACCCTTTGACGAATGAGTGTGAGAATTATTTCTTGGTAGTTTTTCATGAGCATCTACCATATGGCCGAGTTTCGTAAAAAGCATATGCACGGTTAAGCCAGAACTGGCAAAAACAAGTATTTTTCAAACTGCTCAAAATTGCGGAAAATCTAAGGGCGGAGCTTATGGTCAAATCGATACGTGTGTTCCTCATGAGTCAAGGCACATGTGTAAGCAAGTTTCACGACTTTCGGCCAAACGAGGCATGACTTATGCCTGTTTAAAGTCTGCCTTTTCAAAAAATTGCTATAGCGCCCCCTTTTGGCCAATTGGAGTAAGATTGGTTTCAGTGATATTTGGAATGACCCTGTACATTTCTGCAAAGTTTCAAAGAAATGTGAGTCTGCATGTATGTTTTAGGCACAGATGAATAATTTTCATAAAACTGTAATAGTTAAAATCTATCTCCTCCTGGTATTTTTGAGCAATCTGCACGAAACGTTTAAAACTTGAACTTTGGACCACTGCCTACAAAAATTTCCAACGGATTTTCCATAAGTGAAAAAATGCAGAAGTTAGGAGCCAATGACTGTTTTTCATATAATTCAAAATGGTGGGAGATCTAAAGGTCAGAGGTCAAAAGTCAGAGGGTGAAAGTTGTTCAGCATGAGGAGACGCATGTGTGTATCCAAGTTTCATGGCTGTAGGTCAAACAGGGCATGAGTTGTACCTGTTCAAAGTTGCCATTTTCAATTGAGTGCTATAGCGCCACCTTTGGACGAAAGATTGTGAGAATTATTTCTTGATAGTTTTTCATGACCATCTACCATATGGCCGAGTTTCGTAAAAAGCGACTGCACGGTTCAGCCAGAACTGCGAAAAGTGGCAGAAGTGACAGAATAAAGCGAATAATAAAACAGGTCCAGAGCTGAGCTCTGGCCCCGTAATACCTTTTTCCCCTTAACATTATTCTGAACATTATTATTTAAGGACTGACTAGAAGGAGCAGAAAATATAGGTTATATAACCCACCTCCTCCAAGACATGCTGTCATTAATCACTTTAATTAATACATTAAAGTGTTGGCTTTGCAGTGCATATGTGATTGTAAATCTGATATTGTAAAACATAATACTCAAAATAATCTGGCGGGCCAGATATTATTTATGGGGAGCAGGCCGGGCAGCTATAGGCTACATATTGGTGCAGGTTACATGGCGGCTTTCCGACATGTCGCCTTTCCGACGTTAACGAACCCTATACCTAACCCTCACCCTAACCCTAACCGCACGCGGAAGCCACTAGTCGGAGTGGCGACATGTCGGCGTGGAAGACTGTTACCATTGGTGCATATAAAAACAGTGAAGTGATAGAGTCGTGTATGAGAGAGAGAGAGAGAGAGCGAGAGCGAGAGCTCTCTGAAAGGATAGCACAAAGAACCTTAAAGGGGAAATCCACCCATTTTCAATATTTAACTATGTCATTAATATAGCATAAAGGAGTTGTGTGGAAATAAGAAAAAAGTTCCCCCCTTTCTGTGTTGCCTTGAACTGGAGGATTGATTGTGGGTTTAATATTGCAAATTACAACATGATGAGTCATCACGTTGTAATTTGCAATGTTAAACTCACAATCAATCCTCCAGTTCAAGGCAAAAAGAAAAGGGGGGAACTTTTTTCTTATTTCCACACAACTCCTTTATGCTATATTAATGACATAGTTAAATATTGAAAATGGGTGGATTTCCCCTTTAAGGGCTTATTTCCATTGTGGTCCTGTGTTATTCAATTCATCAACACATTTAAAGACATATAATAATATGACAGAGCTAGCTAGCAAGCAATATAAATGATTAAGTGCAAAGATATTAAAAGCTTAGGCTATCCCTATATAATGGGAAATAAAATAATCGTCCTGCACACATTGGGCCTCATGCAGCAATAAGTTCCTAATCCTCTTACATTTCTTCCTAAGTGAATTCCTAAGAGAAGTTGAGTCAGATTCATGAAACGTTCTTAAAAGGCAGAATTGTTCGTAACTATGTTCTTGATGATGATGAATCCCAATCCTCGTAACTTGAAGGGGTGTGCCAGTTCATCCTAATTACCATAGGGAGCCGCCCCACCAACCCCCATATAAGGCATGACTGCATGGCTCTGCCTGCAGTCACACCTGTATGTGATTGCTGCACACAGAAATCACAGGAAATCACAAAAAAATAAAATTGAGAGAATGAAGTAAAGAATTATACCTAAACTATAAGTCTACAGATGGTGGAACACCAGACTCCAAACATAAAAAATAATTAATTAATAGTTCTGTGGAGGTACTTCTGAAGTGAACAGCAAATTATTTTAATTAATTAATGAATGTATTTTATTATTTCTCTCACATTAATCAACATATCACCACTAGACAATGTACATTTGCTGAAATTAGCTGTTCAAAATGTTATCCATATTTCATATTCAGGAGTAGCGTTAGTAGTGGATATAAAACATTTTATTACTGAAAGCTGGTGGGTGGATATGGAGGGTCTTTAAGGTAGTAGCTGCTTGGTATGTAATGGGGTGGAAATAGGGCTGTGGTGGGTGATATGGTGGTGCAAGGAGGGGTGTAGGGGGCTATGTGGGGGGTATGGGGATGGGTATGACGGGTGGGTATAGGGGGGCTTTCAGGTAGGAAGGGGACTGGAAAATGGGGGTGTGGCGAATGTCGGGGATATGGGGGTGGGGGTATGGGGCGTGATGAGGGTGGGTTGGGTGGGGCGTTATGGGGTAGGCTTCAACTCAACCGGGTCCGTTTGGGTTAGATTGTAATTTCCCGTCTCAAACATTTTCATGTCAAGGACCCCCAAATTGACATGCATTTGGCTGCAGACCCCCACCTGAAAATATTTTCTGCCAGGGAAAATGTTTCAAGATTTATCAAAATGTCTCGAAAATAGCCGATCTACAAGCTCAAAATGGCCAGTAATGGGACGTGTTGTGAGCTTGTAGATCGGCTATTTTCAAACAAAGTATAAAATAGGGTTAAAGTGATTAAACTGTTCTTCGTTTGCTGTGGACCCCCTAAAACTCCCTGAAGGACCCCTGGGGGTCCCCAGACCACACTTTGAGAACCACTGCTCTAAAGATATGATAACAAATATTATTTTAATTTAAATCCTATATTATACAACTGTAGAATTGAAGAAACTTCGAGAATTAATTATTTTTGCACAAATATGTCACACTTAAGAACTCAAAGGCCAGCCTAAGAGTGCTCATCAGTGTGTGTAGATTCTGTTCTTACCTGAGAACAGATCATAGCTAAGAAAACATTGGAGTATACCAAAATTTTCTTAAAAACCTCTTAAATGGGTCTAAGAAAAAAAATCCTCTTAACTCACTGAGTGCCATTAACGTGTTTCACGTGTTTTTACCGCTATGGCGCTGGGTGCCATTAACGTGTTTGACGTGTTTTTGAAAAAATGGTAAAACATGTTCAGAACCCAAGATATCATCATCTGAAGATGTGCAGCTCCATCCACTCCTTGTTTAACATAGAACTGAAAAAGGATGTATCTCGCTTCCTAAGCACTTTTTTGTTTTCTGTGAAAAAAACTCTGGCACTTTTCAGAATCAATCAATTCTGAAATAATTCTGGCAATCCTGGCACTCAGTGAGTTAAGAAAGTGTGCGTAGATTCTGTTCTTACCTAAGAACAGATCACAGCTAAGAAAACATTGGAGAATACCAAAATCTTCTTAAAAACTTCTTAAGTGGGTTTAAGAAGAAATTTCCTCTGAAGTACCGTTGCTGAATGAGGCCCATTGTCTCTCCGGAAGAGTTTTGCACTCTTCAGCCGAGGCGCTCCCATACAGCCGATATTGAAATCATTATTGCAATCATTGATTGCAATTGAATTAAAACCACACTTGACAGACATGACAACTACATGTACTGATAATAGGGAATGTAAATATGTAATGATATATGTTGCAGCCAATTTGATATATTTTAATATTTGAATATGAAGGTATTTTGATATTGTGATGGTGCTGTGATTCTATACTGATTGACCTGGGCATAGGCGGGGACTCAGACAATTTCAGGGTACAGCCTACTATTTGGGGATGTCACAGGTGCACAGCATTAGGGATTGGGAATCAGACCAGAGGGAAGCCATACAGTTTTTCAACTGTGCGTGTTTTTGTTTGTTTTCTGTTTGTTTTGAGTTATTTTCTGTTTATTTCCTTATCACAGTTGTTTAGTTACAGTTAAACACCCGGCTTTTGTTTTTCTAAATATCATCCTGCAATCTAAATAAACATCCTTAAATGCACTCAAGAGAAGACCTGATTTACTTTAAACACCACGCGTCTGGAAAAGCTTCACAACATCCCTCAGCGGCAATTATTTGTTGTTAGTTTGCCGCTACAATATATATGAATAATAATGGTCGCAATCGGGGTTCTATATTTCTTGCAAAAGTCTAGAAGGACAACGCGTGTCCATGGCGCGTCAGTGCGCCCCAGCCCTGATTTCTGATTGATACTGATAGCATATAATAGTTACATCACATATCATACAGGAAAATAAACTAGAGAGTTCACAGAATAAATACAAATTGTAATTAGAGCAATCGCTTGAGAAATGACCATGTATGTATGGGGTCGGGGAACTGGCGCAGGAGGAGGCATCAACATTAACCTTAGACCCGACGTTGCCATTGACCGGTAAAATGTTTAATTAATTAATTTTAAACATCGGCCATTGTGGCCGGTTGGGAAAATGCTGCTATTAGGCTATTTTATCATTATTTGGATAAAGTACTAGCCTACAACCATTAAAACCTATCATAATCATATAATCATAGATAAAGTTTTTATCATGATCTGACTTAATGTCAGTGTGGCTTCCTTGCGACATCATGACATAACATTAACAAAACAAAACAAAAGCAGTAGGTTTTGCATATTAAGGTTGAATGAGATGTAAAGCCCAAAACATATATTAATTTGTGGCTACAGTGCGTCACTCACGGCCACTTTATTCAATTATTTTTTGGCAAGTGAGTGATGGGACACCTCTTTGATTGCAATATTGGTTGCAATGGATTCATAAAACGAAATGGAGGGGGACAGGGTATGCGTAGAGCGCGCTGTGCATAATGCAAGCCCGACAGTTCATTAAAGGTATATATTTTTGAATACAGAAATTAATCACATATCATACAGGACATTAAAATAGACAAGTGAAAGATTGTATAACACTTTGAGTTAAAAAAGAAATTGGGCGCGTTATGACTGACTCAAAGTTACGTGCTGAGGAACACCTCGGTATATGGCAAAAAGTTGACATTGTATTAAGAGGGAGAATCAATACACGAGGCACCGCACAGCAAAATATCTCTGACTAAACAGTCAATGACAATCACAATAGTTATACACAAATGAAGTTGTCTTCATTTGTTATCAGCTCTGACGATAACAGCTGGCCATGAGGAGCCTGCTCGTTGGTTGAGAGAGAAGATGGCAAGCTGATGGTGTGACAGTTTCTCTTGGACAAACAGCGTCCAAATGTCTCAAACAACACGTTGACCTCGGCTCTGACCGACATCGCTGGAGGTGTTGTTGCTTTGTCATATATGGTCAAGTTAACTCCATTGAGCTGTTATTGTATTCCTCCAGAAATAATCAGTGACCTCGGAGGGCCTGTGCTCTGTACAGCTCAAAACACATGCCGTCTCTAGAGGAAAGGAGAACACTAATAGGACTAGGATTAGTTCCGTACCACCTTGAACTTAATAAAATCATAGGATTGGTAAGCAAACTTCAGTTAAAAATAGGATATGATGGCATATTTAGACATTTTATATGAACGTGACATTGGGCCAGTTATGAGACAAATGATTAATATAAAAATATCCATCAGTTGGCGTAGGCCATTTTGCCTTTACATTCTGCAAATAGTTATCATTGACTCACTCCACTGCTGGGTCTCCAATAAAAGTCATGATTCATTTTGTTCATTTCAGACCAGTGTGTGGAGTCCAGACTGCAGGTGAAGATGAACTCTACAGACTCAGCCAGGGACATTTCTATTAAACAGGAGGAACCTGAAGACCACCCACACCTCAGTACGTATTTTAACTATATGATAATCTTGGCAAAAATATCATCATGACAATGATAATATCTGGATATTATAGGATATTATAAGTCCCCAGGATTTTTTTGTGTTATCCTTTTGGCCTACATGTTTTACTGTACCTTTGTGCTATTTAAATTTGTTGACCAATAAAGTACTCGATCAATCAATCAATCAATAATGCATAGGCATAATTTAATTTTCAATACAAAAGAAAAACTGCACCACATTGTACATTTTTTCTACAGACTGGCCGTAGACCCAAAGCATCTACGACTGCCCGTGGCAAGTAAATAAAACCTTTGGGCAAGCAGAGTTTGCTTTCAGGTTGCCCGACGGGCAAGTGCGTTTGAATCGTCTTCATTAAATATGATTGGTTATTGATGAAAGAACAAATAATGCTAACGTTTTACAACTAGCAATTGCGCTCATTCACTTTCAAAGTGACTGTCGCCACTCGGCAGTTTTGGATTTAACATTAATTTGATTAACTTTTCGGGCAAGTGCGCATGAGCTTTGGTCAACTAGAACTTGACCTGTACTTGCCTGACGGGCTAGTGCCTCTGAGACCTAAGTGTCAACCCCTGGGCAATAATAATAATAAAGCTTTATTTATATAGCACCTTTCAAAACAAAGTCACAAAGTGCTTCACAGAAAATCACAAAAAACACAATAACAGAGCCAAAAAATACAACAAACACACGAAAAAACATTATGCAGCAGTGCAGTAGGACACGGCAGGTTAAAACATTTGGGGAATAAAAGCAGTTTTATAAAGGTGAGTTTTCAGGAGGGATTTGAACCGGGGCACAGACTCTGCAAGCCTGATCTCTAGAGGGAGGGCATTCCAGAGAGTCTGGGCTCTAAAAGCAACTACAACCCCGAAGTACAACCCCTGGTCAAGACGCGAGTATTTCACAGGGACTTATCCCTGTCCAAGCCTTCAGTCTGAGTGCCAAGCAGGGAAAGCCTGGTAAACCATCCTGGTCGTGGGAATTCACATAATCTGTCATTCCCTTCACAAACGAGGTCAGATGGTTTCCTCACTGATGGTTTTTATTAAGCACTCTTTCGGCTCAATTCACCAACGTCAAAACTGTACAAGAAATAACAATAAATAAATAAATAAACAACGATCAGAATGACAAACGTGTAATGCATATAAAACACATAAAAGAAAACACACTTGAAATTAAATTACCTCACTGGCTGCATATAGAGAATGAAGCGTCCAGGAACCCAAAAGAATAACAACTGAAACAAAACAAACTAAAACAAAGTAAATCAATCAATTAAACTCATAATGAAACGTAACATACAACTTACTGACATAGAACTTAAAACCGTGTCAGCGCCATGCTGCTTACAAAGAAATGTCTGCTCTCACGGGAGCATCTCACACTCTGAGCTGGTTGAGCTCTCAACCCGGTACACACCGTATATAAGGCGACGGCCGGAGGCTGTCAGAATAGAACTTCTGGACCGCTTGTCAAAGTTGTCAAAATAAAATAAATCTTGGCGAAAACAAAATTACAAAAATAATAAGCAGCTAAACTCCCACCAAATCAACCTTGATTTTCATACTTTATAAATAATTCACATCTTCATTTCAAAACAAAATAGTTATAACCTTGACCTTCTGCTTCAAGCAGTATGACGATATTTTCCAAATCAAAACCCTTTTCATTCAAGCACGTACAATAAAACAAGACCTTTGTAAAGCTTCCAACTCATCATGTATAATAAACTCTTCAAGTAATGAATCATAGAAAATATATATGCTAACATTGTGGCTTCACAACACCTTAACCTTATTCGTTTGAGACCTTTGAATTGTCAAACAAAGATGAGCTATTACTTTACAGCTCTTTCTAGATAGGTGGTCTGCTACTTTTGCCTCCCACCTCTTAAGAACATCCTTTTCTTCCTTTTCTCTTTTTGCTGCTTTTTGAATCCTCATCACTTTTTGAAGCCTCACTCTTTCCACTCCAGTTGCCTACTTCATGCCTTTGATCCTTGATTGTTGGTTTCCTTGCAGTTTTACGCTTGTTGTCCTTCTTGCTACCTGCTGGTTTCTTGACAGCAGGTTCAGGTTGCTTAACAAACCGCTCATTTGGTGGAACCGCTTCCTTCGTCCTTGCTGCAGCCTTGTTGAGCTCCTCAGAAATTGAAGCACACACTCTCTTTGCTCTCTTGTTGAGCCTCTGCTTCATCTTGCTCATTTTGTTGTGCTGCGTGCATGGACTCCTCCAACCATAACTTAGGATACTCCAACCAAGATCTGTCCTTTGTGCAAAAGGCTGGGTTTCTTCCCCACATATCACCTCTCTAGACAGTAGAGAGGAAAATTATAGCCAATTAAATCAATCTTGCAATCAATTTGTGGGGCAATTTGGTTTGCTATATGCTTCAAATGAGGCCATGCTTTGGCAGTTTGGGGTAGGGATATGGGACCGGATAGCTGGGACGAAATGACGGGTGTAGACTGTGGGTACTGTGATCTTTTTGGGAGAAAACAAACCCCTTACTTGTAGGCCTTTAAGTCTAGACCATTCTTTTATTGCAGGATTTGGACTGGTGACCAGTTTGTAGGCATCCAAAGCACAGACTCTCACTCTGTATAAACTCGATTCGTTCAGCAAGGGGTCTTGCTCTGAACTTGAAACATTGATTTAGAATGTGACCTGGTTTATTACAGTAGCAGCATGATATGGGGCATCTTTCTTTGGTAGTGGTGGTGAGTGTTCTGGTATTAGTTGATGGGTTCTTTAAACCGTCAGGGCCAGCAGAATGCACCAAGCACTTGCCCGGTGGGGACAGTGAAAATAATGCCTTGAAAATAAAATTAAAACATTAACATCTAATAATTTCACATCATTTCCCTGTACTACTGTGTTCTGTTAACATTTCTGTTAATTCGTCTCGGTAATTACCGTTAAAAACATAGTTAAATAATATATTTGGATCAAAGACAGAGCGGTCTGCTGTGGCTCTGCCCCGGACCTCAGCGCACCTCACTGCAGGCAGTTCACTGCTCGCTCACTCCCGCGATATGAGCACGTCCATGTACTCGAGCAGGGCAGGCTCACAGAAGAGCCTTTTCCTGTCATCCTTGGACCTTTTCAATCATTTTCTAAATGTTTTTAAAACTACCAGTATTCGGTCAAACACCACGTAAAAACAAATGCAGAAAAAAGAAGTTGCCAGAGTGAAAAGCAGTGTCAGACGAAAAAGAGGGAGAGAAAGTTTCAACCACAATGGCGAGACCGCTAGAATTTGCTTGGATGGAAGTTAAAAGCGAGCACGATAACTTTTATGTGCGTCCACACTGAAGAATGATAATGTTATATGTAAACAGTGCATCAAACATTCACTGTGCAGTCCAGCTGTGTCAAACCTACATGGAGGGAGAGAGAGATCTCCAACCAATAATATGGATAATAATCCGACTGATTATTCATTTTAAGGAGGTGAGGCTACCGACAGTAATGCCAGCTAGCCTAAAAGCTAGCGTTAGCTATTCAAAATCAATCGTCTCCTCATCTACATTAATAGGCTAATAGGCAACACAACTTTTTGCATTCCATAGGTCATTCTGATTTTTTTTAATGCTTGTGGGTGTTGCTAGAAATCGCTGATCTAAAAGCTCATAACACGTCGCATTTGTGACATACTGTGAGCTTGTAGGTCGGCTTTTTCACCGTTGTACCACAGCAAATCATAAGCATACACAGTGTTGCCATGTCTGATTATTATAAGCGACTTTGGGCTTCTTTTTTGTTTATTGCTTGTAAATATTGGGCTTTTTTGGGCCCGTTTCTAAAGTGTAGTTTGGGCTTGCTTCCACATTTTTTTTTATTATTATTTAAACCAGCTGTGGTTCTCAAATATTTTCATGTCATGGAACCCATTAGCTCTGGTCCATACTAGTGTTATAAGGAGTTCTCCAACTCCTTATAACGCTATGGATCAGAGCTAATGGACCCCAAATATGCATCAGCTATTTTCAAATAGGCGATGTATATAGGTTTAAAGTGCTCATGTGGCCTATAGTTGCTTTTCATAGACCTGCTTTCATAGACCTGGTTGCTTATTTCTCTTACAAAAGCTGGCAACACTGATCATAAACTTCAGGGTCTAAATCAGTGGTTCTCAACATGTGGGTCGGGATCCCCAGGGGGGCTTTTTTATGGGGTCCCCAGATGATAGTAAAGTGACAGTTTAAGACCTTTAAAAAAAAGAAGGAAAAGTAAAAAGACTGCATCAAAAGTAATCAACACACTATACTATTAAAAAAATAGCTGATCTACAAGCTTGTAGATCTCAGGGTGGGGGGTCCCCAGTTCAAATATGATCCTTTTGGGGGTCATGGCCTGAAAAGGTTGAGAACCACTGGTCTAAATCAGCCTGTGCTGTATAACTAATTAGTTGTAGCAGAAATGTAGCCTACACAGTATATGATGTACTATTTATGCCAGCAGAAACCCCAATGCAGGGCTATAACAGTACAGTAGCCAATGCTTAATATTATATATCTACCTCCCAACAATGACAGACAAGCAGAAAGTGCATAATAACATTTTTAAAAACATCTACATACTTACCCATTTGGAAATCAGAATGGGTTACTTTTAGAATGATTATCATACTTCAATCAATTATTTGTATAACGAACATGCTTTAGGCCTATATTAATGTATCTATCTATAGCTAGTTGTAGTAGTTATACAAAATAATTATTTATACATGATATGGAATAGGCAGCAGAAGTGAGTTTTTTTGCTTGTTTTTTTTAGGGGAAAATAAGGGATTTTTACTTTAGGGCTAATTCGGGATCAAATTCATAAATGTTCCTTATTATGGGATTGATACTTGACGAATATCCTGGGCCAGTGGTTACAATGGTGGGGCCGGTGATTTTGAAAAGCCGGAGGGCCAGTGGCGAATTTCCCTTAATGTCTACCCCTGCATGCTATGCTTTCTTCAAGATCGAGGAATGATACAAAATAGGAGAAATTGGGAAATTGTCCATATTGTAGTTGATATGTGGTTGCGGAACGGTTCCATCGAGTCATTAGCCAGTCCGGTTCGCATTGTTGCGAGCATTTGATTTTCTCTATGGCATCATTGAGAATTTTTAAATGAGTATTGTGTGCAATGGCTGATTCGCAACTCCGTAAAAAGTCGAATTTCTGTAGCTCTGTACTGTCTCTTTGGGTAATCTTTGGCCAGGTATGCAATTTGTCTCGATAGGCTTTAGCAATGATGCAATGGATCACCGTATCGTTCATCCAATAGATTCCATGCAGCATGGTCGTATTAACGCCATAAAGATGGTCGCTCTGCCTAGATTTTTATATATCTTCAATTGCTTACCGGTGTTTATACCTCTCTACTATTTCAAAAAGTTGGATTCTGTTGTTTCTTCTTTTCTTTGGAGTAACAAATCTGTGAGGATATCTGAAAAACATTTATGTAAGTCTAAGGCAGCAGGGGGCTTCGGGCTACCGCAATTTAAATTGTACTACTGGGCAGCAAACTTGTTTGCACTGTCTTTTTGGCGCAACTGCCTATCAGCAGAGCAAGTAAATGGACCAACTTGGCTTCAGATTGAGATGGCTTCAGTTGGTGTTACCTCTCTTCCTGCATTGCTTAATAATCCTGCCAAGCGTAAAATACCATCCTACATAACCAACCCTATTATACTTAACTCTTTAAAAATAAGATTCCATGCAGCATGATAGGAATCTTCAGGATCCATGAAGAAATAGCCTTCGATTGCTTCTTTAGCTGCTCCTCCAATGTATTTCTGCAGAAAGAAATTCTCCACTGTGGGAATATTTTTTTCTTTCAATAAGCGTGTGAAAGGAGGTTTTCCAGATATGAAATTTAAGCGGATCTCCTGTAAAAATGGTTGGTTCTGGGATGGGTAGCCTGTTGGATGGCCAAACATTTGATTAGATCAGCATTATTGTCTTCAGGTGCATTTTGAATTTCAGACTAGTGATTGTGGGCGCTGTTGTTGGAAAATGGTCGGTGAAGAATGCCTTTGATTTTGTTCGGCTTCACAGAGTTGCAGGTGTGCTTGTGCGGCATTTTGCTTTTTAAAATCCTCCAACCGCTCAAGTTCTGCTTCCAAATACTTTAGTTCTGGCTGCTGGTGTTCTTGTTCTGCTATGATGTTTATAACTGCTTTAGTGGCTGTGAACTCAGCTGCAGCCTCTTTTCCTATAACTGAGAGTACCGTGGCATCTTGTGAATGAACCTGTTTGGAACAATTAGTGTATTGAGAGTGATTGGAACGATTTGAGGCACTGGAGCTTGTGAATGTGTCAAAAACGTAACTTACATCAGGCCATTTTAACTCTTCCACTGTTCCTTGAATCTGGGTTTGAGCATTGTGAACAACATTTTTTGTGACTTCAACACATTTATCCAGCCTTCGACGCAGGTCACTGGCTGGCATTTGGATCTTTTGATACTCATCAATACCATTTAATTCGACCAGATCCATTTCAACAGCAGTAATGTAGCCTTGCAAGTTACTAAGTGGAGCTTTGTTAATGACACCCTTTTTTGTTGTTTTAGCTTGTAGCTTCCAGGGTTGGTACACGCAATAAAAATTATACAAGAGCCCTTTCAACTTTTTGGTTCGCAGACCGTTTCCCTTTTCAGTTAGCAAAGCATCTGTATCAATGACTGTACCAGTATCTTTAAACTTACATTTTTACTGTTGGTTGTGGTGGTTCTTCAGCTGGTGCAGGCTCTGGTTGTGCAGGCTCTTTAAGTTGGGCAGGCGCCTTTGTTTTCCCACTTGTAACACCCACACACTTAACCATTTCAACACCTTGAAGTCAATTTCTGTGCTTCTCTCCACTTCTTTTCCTTTTTTTCAAATGTCTTTTCAATGTCTCTTATGTGCACCTTTAGCACAGTTTTTTTTCTTCTTTTAGAACACTCGTGTAGTGCACTAACCTGTTGTGTCTGAACAGCAAAACATGGGTTTGCTGCGTTCTCTGGGCAACTGATGTGTCTTTAAAACGGCCACCGAGCAGCTCCGCGGAACGGCGAAAAGGGCTCGAAACGGCCCGCTTGGTCCGGAAGGTGCTTAGGACTGCCGTGGGTCAGCAGTATGCTTGAGTTTTGACTGTCACTCCCTTCACAAACAAGGTCAGATGGTTTTCTCTCTGATGGTTTTCATTAAGCACTCTTTCGGCTCAGTTCACCAACGTCAAAACTGTACAAGACAAAAAATAAACAACAATCAGAATGAAAAACATGTGGGGGCACGGTGGCGCAGTCGGTAGCGCTGTCACCTCACAGCTAGAAGGTCCTGGGTTCGATTCCCGCAGGGGACGCTTTGGGTGCTGGGGGCGTGTTCTCTCCTCCGCGTCATCAGTGCCCATACCCTAGGTGGGATTGGTGAAAGGGGCTTTCTGTGTGGAATTTGCATGTTCTCCCCGTGTCTCCTAGGGTAGGTACCATCACTAAATCATGCAGTAATCCTGGTCACTATACTGCCTCCCCCTGGCCAGCCGGGGCGCCTGATGGAGGGGAAAGGAACTGGTTGGAATAACGTGTTCCTTCCACGCGCTACGTCCAACCAGGGAAACTCTCCCCTGTCAGGTGATAAGAAGGTCAGTTGGCTCTCATGCATTGAAGGAGGCATGGAGCTCCCTAGGTTGGCAGAGGGAAGGTAGTGCCCAGGATTACATATCGACAATTGGCACTGGGTGTAAAAAATAGGGGTTACAAAATCGTGGGATAAAGATGTAAGACTAAAAAAAAGAAAAAAGAACAACAAACATGTAACACATATAAAACACATAAAATGAATGAAATGACCTCACTGGCTGCATATTGCAGTGAAGAGAATGAAGTGTCTAGGAACTCAAAAGAATAGCAACAACTGAAACACAACAAACTGAAACAAAACAAATCGATCAATTAAACTCATAATGAAACATTACATACAACTTACTGACATAGAACTTAAACTTTGACATTCAAAATAACACAAACCTTGTCAGCGCCATGCTGCTTACAAACAAATGTCTGCTCTCACGGGAGCGTCTCAAACTCTGAGCTGGTTGAGCTCTAAACTCGGTACACACCGTATAAGGCGGCGGCCGGAAGCTGTCAGAATACAACTTCTGGACCGCTTATAAAAATAAAATAAATCTTGGCGAAAACAAAATTACAAGTCATAGCTGCAGCTACATAATCATTATGTCTTCTGCAGACCGGTCTACCCCCAAGCGGTGGGTGGGTGTTTCTCAAAAAAAACAAGTGGAAGAGCCAATCAACATCCATGTGATTGACAGACGCAGGCTAAAGCAGGGAGACATTGGGTCCCATTGTTATAGTCTTTAGTATGAACCAGCCGGGGGATTGAACTTGGACCTTCCAATGTCTTGTTATCAAACTTGTCAAGTAGTCTTTCAAACAGCTATGATCCATTAGCCTATGCAAGATACTAGAGGGCAGTGCTACTCTGTTGAATCTGGACAAAGAGGATGGCCGAATGGTGCGTTATTAATTATGTTATAAACTGTACATTAAATGTTTCCAAAAACATTTGAGGTGAGATATAGCCAATGCAGTAACATGCACTTGAAACGAGTTTAGATCACATACTTTAAATCACGTGATGCTGTGTGACTGTTGTAAACACTGAGCTGGAAAACTCCGCTGTGATTGGCTTTGAGTCACGCAGCCCCTGTTTCACTGGGAATTACGTTAAAATATGGTTGCAAAAAGATTTAGTGCTGATATGTACAGTGGTTTGTGAAATCACCGGCTTCGAATGCTATCAATGCATTGAATGGGAAATTATCATGTTTTATCAGACCATTGAATGGGCGAAGTAGGCAACCTACTAGCTACCCCGCGATTTGTCAGAGCATTCATTGGGCGTAATCAGGAGCTACTGAGCTACTGACCTACCGACGGAGGCGGAGCAGTCCCCACAACAATATTTACGATTCTGTGCCTATCGGTACATAACTCCAACAGCGCTGAGTAGGCTCAGGCGAGCGTCGCTCCAGCTCGCCTGAGACTGCGCGCCTCCGTCATGGTCCAAAACCAAAACAACCAAAACCAAAACCGAAACTGAAGTATTTAAGTCATCTCCGTCGGTAGGTCAGTAGCTCCTGATTACGCCCAATGAATGCTCTGACAAATCGCGGGGTAGCTAGTAGGTCGCCTACTTCGCCGATTCAATGGTCTGATAGAACGTGATAATCTCCCATTCAATGCATTGATAGCATCCGAATCAGGTGGTGAAATTAGCCCTAGAAACAGACCCCAATGAAGACCTTTCAGGTCGATACGCGTTGGTCATATTGTTGCCTTGCTCGGAATAAATCTGTAATATATTTTTTCATCAAAGACTTGAGTGCCTCGGATTTCTTTTCTTTGCAACTCTGCTGTCCACACCATTTGGGAGTTAAGCACTACTTCTTTGAAAACTGTTTTTGTTCATAGCCCCCGACACAGACAGATTCTTATTTAGTAACTGTTTGGTCAGTCTTAGTAAGTAATAGCTTTGTACATGGAACATGTAAGACACAAAAAAAGATTTACATTTTAGGAATCCAGTGTTGACTATCATTTTATTTTTCTGCTCCTAGACATCCAGCACATGGTTTTGTGTGAAGAGGAGGTTTCTCCTGAACAGGAGAGGAGGATTAAAAAGGAACAGGAGGAGCTACTTCAGAGACCAGAGGAGCCTGTTGGATCAATGTTGACATTACTAGCAGTGAAACGTGAAGTTGATGAAGACATCTCTTCACACTGCTCTGAAGTTGAGCTCGAATCTGACACTGAAGGCACTGAAGACGGTGATGACTTGTCATCACCGTTTTCAGTGACTTCAGTGACTTCAAGTGGAGACGAGTGGGGGGAGACAAGTGGAGGTGGCCACACTGGAGAAAAACCTTTCCACTGCAAACATTGTGATAAGAGTTTCAATTGGTCATCTGACCTGAAGCGACACCAGCTTATCCACACTGGAGAAAAACATTTCCTATGTGAACATTGTGGTAAGAGTTTCAATGATTCACGTAATTTGAAGATACACCAGAATGTCCACACTGGGGAAAAACCTTTCCACTGTGAACATTGCGAAAAGAGTTTCAATCAGTCATCTAGCCTGAAGCGACACCAGCTTATCCACACTGGAGAAAAAACTTTCCACTGCAAACATTGTGATAAGAGTTTCAGCCAATCATATCATCTCAAGATACACCAGCGTATCCACACTGGAGAAACTCCTTTTCACTGTAAATGTTGTGACAAGAGTTTCACACAATCTGGTCACCTGAAAACCCACCAGCGTATCCACACTGGAGAAAAACCTTTCCACTGTAAACTTTGCAACATGAGTTTCACTCAGTCATCTGTCTTGAAAACCCACCAGCGTATCCACACTGGAGAAAAACCTTTCCATTGCAAACATTGTGATAAGAGTTTCAATGGGTCATCTGACCTGAAGCGACACCAGCGTATCCACACAGGAGAAAAACCTTTCCAATGTAAACTGTGTAACAAGAGTTTCAGCCGTTCATATCGTCTCAAGATACACCAGCATGTCCACACTGGATAAATACCTTTCCACTGCAAACATTGTGATAAGAGTTTAAATGGGTCATCTGACCTGAAGCGACACCAGCTTATCCACACTGGAGAAAAAAAATCAGGTGAGTTTAACAGACACCAACGTGTCCACACTGGAGGAAAATGTTTCCACTCTAAACATTGTGACAAAAGTTTAGGTGGCCTGAGGAGACACCAGCTTGTTTCCATTGAGGTCCTGTGTATTCAATGTATTCCACTGTAAACATGGGACACGAGTTTCACTGACTCAAGTAACCTGAAGACACATCTGCATATCCACACTGGAGATAAAACATTCCACTCTAAACAGTGTAAAGGCCTGCAAGGCTGCAATTTTTTGCATGGAATAAACGGACAATATCATTTTTTAAATGAACGCATGGTTCTCTATGACCTCATGCACACCGGCTCCGAATTTGCCGTGCGGCAAATGGCTGCGGCGATGCGTTCTTTTTCTTCAATCGAACCCAGTTCGATTTGTGCGTCTTTTCGCATGCGGTAAAAACTGATTGACTAATCGCATCCTGTCTGCAAAGGCCTTAACGAGAGTTTTAGTCAGTCAGGTCACCTGAAGACAAACCAGCGTGTCCACACTGGAGACAACTCTTTTTCAGTCAATTACACCATGGGATTAAACTTTCCACTATAAATCAGTTTACTGGGAGGATCAAATTAAACAGCTGTATGTTGGCAGGGAATTGAATAGACAAGAAAACATATTATGAATATCCAAATTGTAGGGATGTCCCGATCACGTTTTTTTGCTCCCGATCCGATCCCGATCTTTTGATTTTGAGTATTTGCCGATCCCGATCTTTCCCGATCTGATCTTTTCATTTAAAAAAAGAAAATATTATAATTTATGCATGTAGAATTTATTTTTATCATTTATGTTGTAGCAATAAAAGACAATATGTCTCAAAACACTGGCTGACAGTTGAATTATTGCCAACAAAATAAATGTTAATTAAAGAAATTAAGACAAATACTGAATCTCTGAACATTGGCTTGCAGTTATCGCACATAGCCAAAATACAATAATAATATTAGACTTGTCATTCAGGATGGAAAATAAAGTTGTCATTTTGGGGAGAAGTGGAACTTAGAAGTCATTTAAGTTTAGCGTGAGGGAGAGGGTCTACTCTGATTACTACAGCAGGGGTCCCCAAGGTTTTTTAGGTCAAGGACCCCTTAGCTAAGGGAGAGATGAAGCAGGGACCCCCAATACATATTGTATAACATTTGTGTTGCAGATTAAACCTTTTCATAGATTTTATAGATAGCTCCATAGACTTGTTTAACAGCACTGACATCAGTGTATTTATCAGACATGTCAAACTCTCAGTACTTAGTAAAGTTGAACCTAGGCTCTGTACTTGGTCTGCTCTTTTCCCCTCTACCTCTTCTAAAGTTCCCCTCAGAATATAGGGATATTAGGGTTCATGTGGTTAATGTAAATAAAATAAAAAGGTCCTATCACGCAAAGATTTGGAGACCCCCCTGTAGTAACTCTGAGAACCCCCTAGGGGTCCCCGACCCCCTGTTGAAGACCCCTGCTCTACAGGGAATTACTTGATATCTACACCAGGGGTCTGGGGGGGTCCTCAGAGTTACTATTTGTTTTCTATCTTTGGCAAAGAGTTATACAGTAGGTGTGTAGAGGGAAAAAAGAGCAGCAAAAGTTTATCTGAAACACAATTATATACAATATAGAGTAGGGGGTCCCTGCTTCATCTCTCTCTCAGCTAGGGGGTCCTTGGCCTGAAAACGTTGAAGACCCCTGATCTACACTACAGAAAACATTCAGTTGGACATTAAACACACACACACACACACACACACACACACACACACACACACACACACACACACACACACACACACACACACACACACACACACACACAGCTGACATTAATTAGTGATGTTGATTGCTATGTGGTCAAATGCGCATACAGCCTCAACGAGCCATCATTAACTAGCTACACAGCTGTGAAAACGCATCGCATCTGATCAGAGACGTGCAGAGAGATTTGGAGAGGCAGGGGCTGGAATTTCAAAAGGGCACATGCACGGACAAATGCGAAGCGCGCGCGAAATTTTGCGGATATTCGTCGGATTCGGGTACTTTTTTACACGTTTTTTGTTACTTTATTTCGGTTTTAGGGTTAGGGGTAGGGTTAGGTTAGGGTTATAGATATATAATAATAAAAATAAAAAAAACTTTTTTTAATAATGTTTTTTGGTGGCTTTGGATAAAACATTGGTGGCTATAGCCACCGAAGCCCCCGCCTAACGACGCCACTTATTCTTCTGTATAATGAGTACTTTTACTTAAGTAAAGAAATTGAGTACTTTTCCCACCACTGCTGCTGTGCTGACACAGAGAGAGAGAGCGAGAGAGAGAGAGAGAGGGAGGGAGAGAGAGATATATATAGGCTCCAGCTTGACAAGTAATTTCAAATTAACAGCTATATATATATTTTTTTGTCCATACATACCTAATCTGTCTCAAACAATTGGTCCGTGTTCTGCGTGCATTCACTGCGTTCAGTTGTGCCCTCAGTTAGGTTTCGATTGTGTATAATAGACTTCGTTTGACGGGCGGTATCGCGCACCCAAAAAATTGCCGATCTACAAGCTCACAATGCCTGGCGTTGCGACGCATTATGAGCTTGTAAATCAACTATAATTCTGCGCGAGCACTGCATGGCACGGGGCTCAATTAAGTAAGCTTTACTGCAGGTGCGAGGCCAACGGGCGCAGGGGTTTCTACAGTGTACAGTCAGAGGAGACAAGGGCACTTTTTACCGACAGACAAAAGGGCAGGGGCTCAAGCCCCCTTTGATGTCTATGTGTGCACGTGCATGCATCTGATCACTCTTATCTAATCCAAGGAAGTTACATTACATTACATTACTGTCATTTAGCAGACGCTTTTATCCAAAGCGACTTACAATAAGTTGGAGCAACTCTCTAAAATGGTGGATTTTAGTTTGGCTGGTCAATTTGAGATGACAGCAGCAACAAAGGTTAGTAGTAGACTATTTGAGATGTAAGATAGATGATCAGTTATTATTCCAGTGGTCTATCCAAGATGTTTTAAAACGTTGACGACCAGCGCTACTCCTCAGTGCGTCTCCCTCTACACGGGGCCACTGTGTGTGTGTGTGTGTGTGTGTGTGTGTGTGTGTGTGTGTGTGTGTGTGTGGGTGTGTGTGTGTGTGTGTGTGTGTGTGTGTGTGTGTGTGTGTGTGTGTGTGTGTGTGTGTGTGTGTGTGGAGAGGGGAGGGCTGGAGAGCTCAGCCTGCAGATACAACACGTTTACAGACAGAGACGAGAGAGACTTCTCATTACGAGGTGTTTTACCGAGGGAGAACACTTCTCCATATGACGCTGTTAATGATGACTTTAAGAACGTTAAATACAATAATACAAATATTTTATTAATAAAATATTTTTAAAAAATATGAACATTTTTTTATTTATTTTTTATTCCCGATCCCCGATCTTTTTTTGCCGATTCCGATCTTTTGAAAATGACGTAATCGGCCCCGATCCCCGACCACGTGATCGGATCGGGACATCCCTACCAAATTGTATTGCTCCTTTAACTCATTCACTGACGGAACTTTTTTTTTTTGCGTTTGCCCACTGCCAGAGATTTTTCATTGAAAAAAAAAAAAAGTACTCAGGAGCCGAGATACAGAACTTTTAAGTTTTAAGTTAACAAGGAAGTGGATGGGAGTCTAAATCTTCGAAAAATCATATCTCCTTGGTCTTTGGGTCAATTTTTTTTATAAATTATAACGTTTTTTACGTCAGTGGCAGCATTGGATAATTACGTTAATTACGTCAGTGGCAGTGAATGAGTTAAACAGAGGTCTTCATTAGGATTTGCCCTTTGGATTGCAAATTATTACATTAGACTATAAATGCCCATGTAAACCATGTAATATAAATGTATATGGTAGAAGTATGATTTAATATCATTTTGCTGTGTTCCATTACTTGCCCAATGGAGCACCATTTCAATATTTTTTCTCATTAAATATCAGTTAAATGAGTGACAACTTTGCATGATCTTTTTTTATGAAGTATGACAGTCATTCTTACTTACTGGAATGACACTGTGGGAGCCAACCCAGGAAAGAGGTGCACCACCTACACATAGATGCACTGCGGCACGACAGCTGAGCTGACAAGACTTCAGAGCTCAAGACCGTGATGTTAGACAGGAGGGTGTGGAAGGAGTTGGTGTTGGTTAGTCCGCACTCGCATGGCACTGGAATGGGCTATGATCGCTATTAAGTTGTATTACATCATTAAAGTGTGATGGGATGACAATTCAATTCTGTAAAAAGCAATATAGCGGGCACACACACAAATACATGTGTACATGCAAGACGTTGCGTTATTATGCTATGAGTCTAATCGGAATATGAAATATTTGTGTACAGTACAAGCGTTCAACATCTGCTGCAGTTATAGAAAGAGTTGAAAAGAGAAATATAGAAGAAAGGAAATCAGAACAAGTAAACAAAATAAACGGGAAGGAACAACTATATGTCTCTAAAAGTATGTATACATTTGTTAATATACCAATATGTCTGCATTCTGAACTGACAAAATAGGATTGTCGGTCTGCTTTTGTACCTTATTGTCTCGCTACAACTTGTCACATAATAATATGAAATATCATGATTAGTTACCCCATTTAGGACAGCCTGACCCAATCCTTTACAATCGATCCATCTTACAGAACTGTTTTCCTGTTTCCCAGAACATTCTGATGCAATATCTAAACTCCTAACTGTCAAGAACATAGATTCCATTATTCTCTTCTCCATGCATTGACGTCATATAAAGTAAAATTCAGCTACTAAGTAGCTTCTGTATCAGTCTGAATTTATCATAGAGATATTGATGTATTTACATAGTTTGACAATTATATGGTTAACATGTGTTTAATAAATGGTTAATGTTGTAATTGTATCCTATAACATTGTATGTGTTGTATCCTGTAACATTGTATATGTTGGTACACGTATCTTGCATTTCTATGAGACGTGATTAGACCTGTGTGGCATCACTGTGCAGTGATGAAAGCTGTGATGAATGTAGAGCTGCAACTATTCATGATTTGAGGACGTTTGTTATCAGCTAAACACGACTAAAGCACAGTAACCATTAAAAATCCTTTTTGTTTACATACACTGTGAAATTAATGGTACAGTAACATTATAATGTATTGGGAGTTTAATTTAGTTTCGAAGAAAACAATGTTTCCTGTTTATGATCTAAAGTTTAGATCATGTTGACGGTTTAGAACTTTAGATTCTAAACCATCATTTATGGTGCTAACTAACAATCTGTGGGGAACTCATAGTAGTTTGTGTTTCAACTCGAACGTGATAGAGAGAAGGACGAGAACCTTGTCCGTTCTTCTCTCGTCCGGGTTGGAACCCACTATCCACCAACAACATAGCAGAGAGTGAACGAACGTATATTTTATTGTTGCTTTTATCACTGTTTATTTGCTTCTGCAATAAACTATTATATCATGATAATTTTCCAAGAGTGACCTGTCCTAGAGGCAGCATTATCTTATCTTACTTCTTACTACTATATTATATATACTGTAATTGACAAAAGCTCTGAAAGTTTGTTCGGGGTAAGCAAGCACATGATCACTCCATTTGCCCCGAAACTTGCCACAGACTTTTGATCAGAGCTATGGCTATGTTTTAGGTATCTTATCCCACCTCGATCTGTGATCAGACTCTCGGCTTGATTGATTCTCTGATTTGCCTATCAGACCCTCAGCCTGATATGGCAGGTTGCCATAGCAACCATACAGGAAGTTTGACCTCTTAATCACAATTACGGCAAACTCAAAGAGTGGTGGTGTTGTACTAGCAGACATACCTGACCCACAGAAGGAGCCACTCTGCGTCACTCTGCGTCAATCCATGCTACATGGACCCTGTGGGACAGCCAACCCAAACAGCCCCTGCATGGTCAATAACAGCTTCCCTAAAGACTTCTGTGACAACACTCGACTGCCTCATGATGGCCATGGTTACCCACAGACTACAGGCGGCCTAATGACCGAGGTTGGGAGGTTGGGACTAGGTTAGGGCCGCAAAGCGGGGAGGGAGGAGAGGAGAGGAGAGGCCAGAGCGGCCGGACTTCGCATGACGTGTGTGCAGAGTGACTAGGCCAGTGCTGTCTGGACCAACCTTGCTTGTTGTGCAGGCCTTTAAAGAAAGATCAACATGATGCATTTAAACAAAAGTGTCACACTGCAGACCTCAACAGATTGAAAATTATATATTTTATATGTCATGTACTTTTTTCTCCAATGATGAGGATTAAAAGGTTCAGTTTTCAGCAGGTTCACTTCATTTAAAATCACTCAATATAGGATAATGTCCTTGGTGTTTTGTCTGTCGTTTTGATCGATTGAATTCTTCATTAATCAGAAATTTAAACAGCATGGAGGTACAGTATTTTAGGCTAAAAGGACAACACACAAAGTCCTGTGGACTTGTTTCCATTGTATTCAATTCCAATAGAAATTATGGGATAATTTGTCTTGTGTGTAGAATGACATTGCCAAAACTTTCAAATAAATATCACAACTATATATATATATAATATATATATATATATCGTCTGTGTCCAGGACGAACCAGCTAACTCCATTTTCATCTTTTATTTTTTTTTTTTCATAAATCAACGCTATTGAACACCCTTCACATCTGTGTAAAAAATCTAAACATTTGAACCAATAAAAAGTATTAAAAAGCGCCTCAGACGAAAACTCCCAACTCCATTGGATCCTCAAACTGTCCGTCAAAAACAAACAACTCCCCCCTCTCCTCTACAGCGCTGCCTTTTAACAACATGAGTAGTGCGCGTTGCGCAGTGAACGAGGAGGAGGAACACGTAAACAGACTCCCCGTAGTCTGTTAAAACTATGCAGTGTATCTGTTTATCAAACTTAGCACTGACGCTAATGTTATGAAAACAAGTCATTATATTTCTAAAATCTATGAAGTGTTTAATGAGGAGAGCAATGTGACAAGAAGAAAGGCGTTCATAGCATTTCTGTCGCGTTAGTGTTCTACTACCTCTTTGCAGAAGTTATTGTAATATTTAAAGTCCTGTTTATTATTGTAGGCCTATATAATAAGTGTCATGAAGCATCAGGGCATTAATTCACACGTTGTTGTGATGCATTGTGAGCTTGGAGATCCATTGTTAGCTTTTGGGAATCTGCAGGGCCGCTTCTCCCTACACGCACACTACGCACGTTGCGTAGGGCCCCGCCTACCCGCCGATCAAAGAGGCCCCCTCTCCGCCCCCTCCCTTCAGCAGAAAATAACGTGCATTACTGCGTTCACATCCGCGCAGGCTGCGCAGCACACTAAAACCGAAATAAAGTAACAAAAAAAGTAACTTTATCCGCGGTAAACCCGGAAAAAAAACGCGCGTGCGGGAGGGGGACACATGCGTAGAGCCCCTGTGGAGTCTAAAGCGGTACTGGGAATCTGTGCCCTTTTGAAACCTCTCTCAGCAGCGAGTGGAGCTACTGTTCTCAGCAGCGAGTGGAGCTACTGTTGCTTGGACACCTAACATTTGTTAGGGGCAGATGAATAATTTTCATAAACTGCAATAGTTAAAATCTATTTCCTCCTGGGATTTTTGAGTAATCTGCACGAAAAGTTTTACACATGAACTTAGGACCTTTGCCGACAAAACAAAAGCGTCGGATTTTCCATAAGTGAAAAAATGCAGAAGTTATGAGCCAATGGCTGTTTTTCATATAATTCAAAATGGTGGGCGATCTAAAGGTCAGAGGTCAAAAGGCATGAAGAGACGCATGTGTGTATCGAAGTTTCATGGTTGTAGGTCAAACAGGGCATGAGTTGTACCTGTTCAAAGTTGGCACTTTCAATTGAGTGCTATAGCGCCACCCTTTGACAAATGAGTGTGAGAATTATTTCTTGGTAGTTTTTCATGAGCATCTACCATATGGCCGAGTTTCGTAAAAAAGAAATCCTGGGATTTTTGAGCAATCTGCACGAAACGTTTAACACTTGAACTATGGACCTTTGCCGACAAAACGATAGGAGTGGATTTTTTCTAAGTGAAAAAATGCAGAAGTTGGGAGCCAATGACTGTTTTTCATATAATTCAAAATGGTGGGAGATCTAAAGGTCAGCGGTCAAAAGTCAGAGGGTGAAAGTTGTTCAGCATGAGGAGACGTTGGCATTTGCAATTGAGTGCTATAGCGCCACCTTTGGACGAAAGATTGTGAGAATTATTTCTTGATCGTTTTTCATGACCATCTACCATATGGCCGAGTTTCGTAAAAAGCGACTGCACGGTTCAGCCAGAACTGCGAAAAGTGGCAGAAGAAGAAGTAGTGACAGAATAATGCCAATAATAAAACAGGTCCAGAGCTGAGCTCTGGCCCCGTAACAAGAAAAAAACGTATGCAGCAGTGCAGTAAGACACAGTAGGTTAAAACATTTGGGGAATAAAAGCAGTTTTATAAAGGTGAGTTTTCAGGAGGGATTTGAACCGGGCACAGACTCTGCGAGCCTGATCTCTAGAGGGAGGGCATTCCAGAGAGTCGGGGCTCTAAAAGCAACTACTGTACAACTCTGAAGTACAACCGCTGGACAAGACGCGAGTATTTCACAGGGACTTATCCCTGTCCAAACCTTGAGTCTGAGTGCCAAGCAGGGAAAGCCTGGTAAACCATCCTGGTCGTGGGAATTCACATAATCTGTCACTCCCTTCACAAACAAGGTCAGATGGTTTCCTCACTGATGGTTTTTATTAAGCAGTCTTTCGGCTCAATACACCAACGTCAAAACTGTACAAGACAATACACCAACGTCAAAACTGTACAAGACAAAAAATAAACAACGATCAGAATGACAAACGTGTAATGCATATAAAACACATAAAATAAAACACACTTGAGAAATGAAATTACCTCATTGGCTGCATATTGCATTGAAGAGAATGAAGCATCCAGGAACCTAATAGAATAACAACAACTGAAACAAAACAAATCGATCAATTAAACTCATAATGAAACATAACATACAAGTTACTGACATAGAACTTAAACGTTGACATTCAAAATAAAAAAAACCTTGTCAGCGCCATGCTGCTTACAAACAAATGTCTGCTCTCACGGAGCATCTCACACTCTGAGCTGGTTGAGCTCTCAACCAGGTACACACAGTATAAGGCGACGGCCGGAAACTGTCAGAATACAACTTCTGAACTTCTTAGATTGAAAAGGGCAAATATTGCGGCATGGTCATGCTGGACCTCCAGAAGGCTTTTGACACCGTTAATCACCCGATTATGATCAATAAGCTCAAAGCAATAGGTTTTGATGACACGTCAGTGAACTGGATGAGATCCTACCTGGAAGGGAGGGAGCAAGTGGTGGAAGTAAACGGCACCCAGTCCCCCCCCCTTCCAGTGACTTGTGGTGTCCCCCAAGGAAGTATACTAGGACCCTTACTGTTCCTGATATATGTGAATGACATGTCTTCAGCCTGCGACTGCAACCTGTTCCTGTTCGCAGATGACTCGGCCCTGCTAGTCTCGGACAGGGACAGGCTGCAGGTTGAGAAAACTCTCAGCTCTGAACTCAACAAGATCTGCATCTGGCTCTCCGACAACAAGCTCTCATTACACCTGGGCAAAACGGAATGCATCCTCTTTGGGTCCACTCCTAACCTCAGAAAGGCAGAGAGCTTCACGATCAAAGCGGGTGATGATATCATCAAAAGAAAAAACGAAATTACCTACCTGGGCTCTATCTTGGAGGCTGACCTCTCTGGTGACAAAAATGCTGAAAAAACGATCAAAACGGTCCACAAAAAAACTATTTGCGGAGTATTGATCGTAAAGTCAGTAAGAAGACTCTGAAGACTCTTGCAGTGGCCCTCATACAAGGTCATTACGATTATGCATGTACTTCATGGTATCACAACACCTCCAAGGCCTTAAAAACAAGGCTCCAAACATCCCAAAACAAACTTGTAAGGCTACTTCTTGGCCTCAACTTCAAAACCCATCTAACCCCTGATCATTTTGATAGGATTGGATGGCTTAGGGTTGCGGACAGAGTACAGCAACTTGCTATGGGCCTGGTCTTCAAGATATATCACAACATTGGGATCCCCCTGTATTTATCAAAATACTTCCAAAATGTTAATGATGTCCACGATCACAATACCAGAGGAAGCTCCACAAACCTTGTCCAACCCTTTTTTGGCTCAACAAAGGGAAGTAACTCGTTCTCATGCTATTCATCAAAAATGTGGAACGCCCTACCAAAAGGAGTAAAGGAGTGTAAAACCCTACTCTCTTTCAAAACAGCCCTAAAGATACACCTTCAGGAGGCTGCAATTGGAAAATGGCCCCTGTCTAAGTCCTAACCTAACCTACCCCCCTACCCCCCCCCCCCCCTCTCTCCTTCTCCTTTTGTACATATTTCTCACTCTTCATACCAGTAACCTGTAAACTGATTGTATGACATTCTATAGTAGTTGTGTATATCTGTCTGTCTCTTATATGTCATCATGATTTGTGTGCATGGGGAACTCATTTGAAACAAGCTCTGTGCTTTTATGAGTCTTCCAGTTTAGTAGACCTTGTATTGTGAATTTGTACTTCCATGTACTGTTGTTCTCATGTCTTACTAAATAAAGTACATCAATCAATCAAAAACCGCTTGTCAAAATAAAATAAATCTTGGCGAAAACAAAATTATAAAAAGAATAAGTTATAGCTGCAGCTACACTCCCACCAAATCAACCTTGATTTTCATACTCAATTCACATTTTCATTTTAAAACAAAATAGTTATAACCTCGACCTTCTGCTTCAAGCAGTATGACGATATTTTCCAAATCAAAACCCTTTTCATTCAAGCACGTACAATAAAACAAGACCTTTGTACAGCTTTAAACTTATCATGTATAATAAACTCTTCAAGTAATGACTCATAGAAAATATATATATGCTAACATTGTGGCTTCACAACACCTTAACCTTATTCGTTTGAGACCTTTGACTTGTCAAACAAAGATGAGCTCTTACTTTACAGCTCTTTCTAGTCAGGTGGTCTGCTACTTTTGCGCCCCACCTCTTAAGAGCATCCTTTTCTTCCTTTGCTCCTTAAACTCCAACCAAGATTTGTCATTTGTGCAAAAGGCTGGGTGTCTTCCCCACATATCACCTCTCTAGGCAGTAGAGCTTGAGGGCAATTATAGCCAATGAAATCAATTTGTGGGGCAATTTGGTTTGCTACAGTATATGCTTCAAATGAGGCCATGCTTTGGCAGTTTGGGGAGTAGGGATATGGGACCGGATAGCTGGGATGAAATGACTGGTGTATACTGTGGGTACTGTGATATTTTTGGGAGAAAACAAACCCCTTACTTGTAGGCCTTTAAGTCTAGACTCTAGACCATTATTTTATTGCAGGATTTGGACTGGTGACCAGTTTGTAGGCATCCAAAGCACAGACTCTCAATCTGTATAAACTCGATTCGTTCAGCAAGTGGTCTTGCTCTGAACTTGAAACTTAGAATGTGACCTGGTTTATTACAGTAGCAGCATGATATGGGGCATCTTTCTTTGGTAGTGGTGGTGAGTGTTCTGGTATTAGTTGTTGGGTTCTTGAATTTACTGTGATCATCATACTCACGTTGTCGCAGTGCAGTATATGAGGTGATAGGATTGCATGCCATGCTTGCTTCAAGATTGAGTAATGTTACAAAATGTGGTTGCGGAACGGTTCCATCGAGTCATTAGCCAGTTCGGTAACTTTGTTGCGAGCATTTGATTTTCCATGGCATCATTGAGAATTTTTAAATGAGTATTGTGCGCAATGGATCACCGTATCGTTCATCCAATAGATTCCATGCAGCATGATAGGAATCTTCAGTATCCATTAAGAAATAGCCTTCGATTGCTTCTTTAGCTGCTCCTCCAATGTTTTTCTGCAGAAGGAATATTTTCTCCACTGTGGAAATATTTTTTCTTTCAACAAGCGTGAGAAAAGAGGTTTTCCAGATATGAAATTTAATAAATGGATCTCCTGTAAAGATGGTTGGTTCTGGGATGGGTAGCCTGTTGGATGTAATAGCTTCAGCCAAACATTTGATTAGATCAGCATTATTGTCTACAGGTGCATTTTGAATTTCAGACTAGTGATTGTGGGCGCTGTTGTTGCAAAATGGTTGAAGAATGCCTTTGATTTTGTTCGGCTTCACAGATTTGCAGGTGTGCTTGTGCGGCATTTGGCATTTTAAGCTCCTCCAACCGCTCAAGTTCGTTTTTGATTTCCTCCACAGCCTGCTTCCTTGTGACATCTGCTTCCAAATACTTTTAGTTTTGGCTGCTAGTGTTCTTGTTCTGCCATGATTTTTAAAACTGCTTTAGTGGCTGTGAACTCAGCAGCAGCCTCTTTTCCTTTAACTGAGAGCACCTTGGCATCTTGTGAATGAACCTGTTTGGAACAATTAGTGTATTGAGAGTGATTGGAACAATTTGAGACACTGAGCTTGTGAATGTGTCAAAAACTGAACTTACATCAGGCCATTTTAACTCTTCCACTGTTCCTTGAATCTGGGTTTGAGCATTGTGAACACATTTTTTGTGACTTCAACACATTTATCCAACCTTCGACACAGGTCACTGGTTGGCATTTGGATCTTTTGATACTCATCAATAAAATTTAATTCGACCAGATCCCTTTCAACAGCAGTAATGTAGCCTTGCAAGTTACTATGTGGAGCTTTGTTAATGACACCGTTTTTTGTTGTTTTAGCTTGTAGCTTCCAGTGTTGGTACACGCAATCAAAATTATACAAGAGCCCTTTCAACTTTTTGGTTTGCAGACCTTTTCCCTTTTCAGTTAGTGTGCGTTCCCTCTCTTCTCTGCGAGGCTGCAAAGCATCTGTATCAATGACTGTACCAGTATCTTTAAACACTTTACTTTTTACTGTTGGTTGTGGTGGTTCTTCAGCCGGTGCGGGCTCTGGTTGTGCAGGCTCTTTAACTCACTGAGTGCGATTAACATGTTTCACGTGTTTTTACCGCTATGGCGCTGGGTGCCAATGACGTGTTTTTTTTATTTTTTTTTATCTTGGGTTCTGTGTTTTTTCAGAACCCAAGATATCATTATCTGAAGATGTGCAGCTCCATCCACTCCTTGTTTAACTTAGAACTGAAAAAGGCTGTATCTCGCTTCCTAAGCACTTTTTGTTTTCTGTGAAAAAAACTAGCACAGTCTTTTTCTTCTTTTAGAACACTTGTTGTGTAGTGCACTAACTGTTGTGTCTGAAGAGCTTTGCTGCGTTCTCTGGGCAACTGAAGTGTCTTTAAAACGGTCACGAAACGGCCCGCTTGGTCCCGGTTCGGCTGGGCTGCTGTCTGGTAGACCTCCACGGAAGGTGCTTAGGACTGCCGTGGGTCGGCGGTATGCTTGAGTTTTGACTGTCACAAACGAGGTCAGATGGTTTTCTCACTGATGGTTTTTATTAGACACTCTATTGACTCAATTCACCAACGTCAAAACTGTAGACAAAAAATAAACAACGATCAGAATGACAAACATGTAACGCATATAAAACACATAAAAGAAAACGCACTTGAGAAATGAAATGACCTCACTGGCTGCATACAGAGAATGAAGCGGCCAGGAACCCAAAAGAATAACAACTGAAACAATATAGCTGCAAGCAGCGATAATACGGGGCCAGTGAATAGAGAGAGACATGGAAACGGAATAGATTGAAGAGAGAGAGAGAGTGACATGGAAACAATAGATTGATGAGAGAGAGATGGAAACATAATGGTTTGATTGGACATCTCAACCTACTGCCATTATCATGAACCAAGCCCCTGTTTCAATAACACTAAGATCACTCGTTCACAAACCATTTACCAATGAAGAAATTGTACATCTCCTCAGAACCAAAACTAGTGAAAGTAGCCGATCTACAAGCTCACAAACCATGAAAAGTTGTGAGATTGTAGATCAGCTATTTTCAGATAAAGTATGTCATACGTTGAAAAAACGTACTCTCAAATAAGCATTTCAGGTTATCTTGACCATTTGCACATGTATTCATTGATACAGTCATGTTGTTTGCAATTCAACTTAAATTAAGTCTGCATCAAGTGAGACTTGAACTGGCGACCTTGAGATTGTGAGGCATGCATTTAAGGGAGATGCCATTGGCCCAACAGACAAGTAACTGTGAAAAAGGAGATCACACAGATGATACAGTTTCACGCAAATAGCTGAAAAATCCTGGGTTTAAGTGTTTTTCAAACTGCTCAAAATTGCGGACAATCTAAGGGCGGAGCTTAATGGTCAAATCGATACGTGTGTTCCTCATGAGTCAAGGCACATGCGTAAGCAAGTTTCACGACTTTCGGCCAAACGAGGCATGACTTATGCCTGTTTAAAGTCTGCCTTTTCAAAAAATTGCTATAGCGCCCCCTTTTGGCCAATTGGAGTGAGATTGGTTTCAGTGATATTTGGAATGACCCTGTACATTTCTGCAAAGTTTCAAAGAAATGTGAGTCTGCATGTATGTTTTAGGCACAGATGAATAATTTTCATAAAACTGTAATAGTTAAAATCTATCTCCTCCTGGGATTTTTGAGCAATCTGCACGAAACGTTTAACACTTGAACTTTGGACCACTGCCTACAAAAAACTCCAATGGATTTTCCATAAGTGAAAAAATGCAGAAGTTAGGAGCCAATGACTGTTTTACATATAATTCAAAATGGTGGGCGATCTAAAGGTCAGAGGTCAAAAGTCAGACCACAAAAGTTGTCGGGCATGAAGAGACGCATGTGTGCATCGAAGTTTCATGGTTGTAGGTCAAACAGGGCATGAGTTGTACCTGTTCAAAGTTGGCACTTTCAATTGAGTGCTATAGCGCCACCCTTTGACGAATGAGTGTGAGAATTATTTCTTGGTAGTTTTTCATGAGCATCTACCATATGGCCGAGTTTCGTAAAAAGCGTATGCACGGTTAAGCCAGAACTGGCAAAAACAAGTATTTTTCAAACTGCTCAAAATTGCGGAAAATCTAAGGGCGGAGCTTAATGGTCAAATCGATACGTGTGTTCCTCATGAGTCAAGGCACATGTGTAAGCAAGTTTCACGACTTTCGGCCAAACGAGGCATGACTTATGCCTGTTTAAAGTCTGCCTTTTCAAAAAATTGCTATAGCGCCCCCTTTTGGCCAATTGGAGTGAGATTGGTTTCAGTGATATTTGGAATGACCCTGTACATTTCTGCAAAGTTTCAAAGAAATGTGAGTCTGCATGTATGTTTTAGGCACAGATGCATAATTTTCATAAAACTGTAATAGTTAAAATCTATCTCCTCCTGGGATTTTTGAGCAATCTGCACGAAACGTTTAACACTTGAACTTTGGACCACTGCCTACAAAAATTTCCAGCGGATTTTCCATAAGTGAAAAAATGCAGAAGTTAGGAGCCAATGACTGTTTTTAATATAATTCAAAATGGTGGGAGATCTAAAGGTCAGAGGTCAAAAGTCAGACCACGAAAGTTGTCGGGCATGAAGAGACGCATGTGTGTATCGAAGTTTCATGGCTGTAGGTCAAACAGGGCATGAGTTGTACCTGTTCAAAGTTGGCACTTTCAATTGAGTGCTATAGCGCCACCCTTTGACGAATGAGTGTGAGAATTATTTCTTGGTAGTTTTTCATGAGCATCTACCATATGGCCGAGTTTCGTAAAAAGCGTATGCACGGTTAAGCCAGAACTGGCAAAAACAAGTATTTTTCAAACTGCTCAAAATTGCGGAAAATCTAAGGGCGGAGCTTAATGGTCAAATCGATACGTGTGTTCCTCATGAGTCAAGGCACATGTGTAAGCAAGTTTCACGACTTTCGGCCAAACGAGGCATGACTTATGCCTGTTTAAAGTCTGCCTTTTCAAAAAATTGCTATAGCGCCCCCTTTTGGCCAATTGGAGTAAGATTGGTTTCAGTGATATTTGGAATGACCCTGTACATTTCTGCAAAGTTTCAAAGAAATGTGAGTCTGCATGTATGTTTTAGGCACAGATGAATAATTTTCATAAAACTGTAATAGTTAAAATCTATCTCCTCCTGGGATTTTTGAGCAATCTGCACGAAACGTTTCACACTTGAACTTTGGACCACTTTCTACAAAAATTTCCAACAGATTTTCCATAAGTGAAAAAATGCAGAAGTTAGGAGCCAATGACTGTTTTTCATATAATTCAAAATGGTGGGAGATCTAAAGGTCAGAGGTCAAAAGTCAGAGTGTGAAAGTTGTTCAGCATGAGGAGACGCATATGTGTATCCAAGTTTCATGGCTGTAGGTCAAACAGGGCATGAGTTGTACCTGGTCAAAGTTGGCATTTTCAATTGAGTGCTATAGCGCCACCTTTGGACGAAAGATTGTGAGAATTATTTTTTGATCGTTTTTCATGACCATCTACCATATGGCCGAGTTTCATAAAAAGCGACAGCGCGGTTCAGCCAGAACTGCGAAAAGTGGCAGAAGAAGAAGAAGAAGAAGAAGAAGAAGAAGTGACAGAATACTGCCAATAACAATACGTGTACAGAGCAGAGCTCTGTCCCCGTAAATATAGCTGCAAGCAGCGATAATACGGGGCCAGTGAATAGAGAGAGAGAGAGACATGGAAACGGAATAGATTGAAGAGAGAGAGAGAGTGACATGGAAACAATAGATTGATGAGAGAGAGAGATGGAAACATAATGGTTTGATTGGACATCTCAACCTACTGCCATTAACAGGATTCGAACTCTCAACCTTCAGACTAATAGGCTGCAACACTACCTATAGTGCTATAGCTTTGTCCAGGCTGATATTGTCTGTTGAAGATCATAAACTCTTGCCTTCTTTCATGAACCAAGCCCCTGTTTCACTAACACTAAGATCACTTGTTCACAAACCATTTACCAATGAAGAAATTGTACATCTCCTCAGAACCAAAACTAGTGAAAGTAGCCGATCTACAAGCTCACAAACCATGAAAAGTTGTGAGATTGTAGATCAGCTATTTTCAGAATGAAGTATGTCATACGTTGAAAAAACGTACTCTCAAATAAGCATTTCGATGGCCAAAACGCAAAACCTCCTATCTGAAAAATGTTAATTGTTGGGAAAATGAAAAAGAAAACTACAAAATGTTATAATTTTTTTGCACAATGCTATTTTTTTATGAAACCCATCACATAATACACCGTTTCTGGATGTCTGGACTATATTACATTATTATATGTTAATTACACTGATTTCATATTGCAAATGCAGATAGGAGGTTTTTCCCCACTTTTCCTGGATAATTCTGCACATAGGAGCTTTTGCATTCAATGTAAAGTGATTGCTTAACTACATAATGACAAATAGTACTAGCTGCAAATACATACATTTACAGCTGAAAACAGTTTTATCAGTGGTGTGGTCTAGTTATTTTTTTTGTTGAGGTATACGATAATCATTCCCTGCACGAAATGCGCATGGTTGTGGGTATACGCTAGTGCGTTTTCAATGGATGGAATGGTTAGTAGACTGTATACGCCTTCTTCCAAAAAAATCTGCACTGTATACAGCGTAACACGGTAGAACACACCACTGAGTTGCATTGAATGCTTTTTTATTTTATTCAAAAACAAAACAAAGTTTGCAGGGCAATGCTCACAACAAGAATCTAAAATGAAAGTGCTTACAAATAAAATGTACAAAAAGGACAACAGGAATACAATTAGGTGGACTAGAAAACAACTGGCCCAGGCACCCCTCGACATAACCCCCCCTATACCCTCTACCCCCAACTCCACCACCTGAAATACCCCCCCACTCCCACAACCCCCATTCCCCCCAACCAGCACACCACACCCCCCAAACCCTCATGCCCTCCAACTCCCCTAACTCATACAACTGGATCACCAACCTTGTGTCCAGTGTGGATAGTGGAATAGTATGTAAGATCATTGAATGTCTTAAAGAGCCTATAAGCAAGGAGGAAAGACGGATGCCTTGACCCTAGAATCACCAAAGCCAGGGAGGAGATGAGAGCAGCACACAGGGGCTTTGTCGCTGATCAAAAAGGAGATGGTCTGAGGGAGGAATATAAGCGGAGGAAGGAGGAGCTATACCAAGTGTATGCAACTCGAAAAACAGGAGCTGACCCAAAAGATCAGGGACATTAAAAAGGTGCATGTTAAACAGAAGCATGGCAAGAGCTTGAAGCTCATCAATGAATTTCTGGCTGAAGTTCTTCTCAATCTTCCAAGATCTGGGGAGAAAGCGCAGAGGAACGAGTTGAAACATGGTACCAGCAGAAGAAGAGGATGATCCGATGCTCTTGTCTTCCATGACCTTCCCATACCAGATCATGGATCATTTACCATGGATGAGTACCAGAGGGCCAAGGCTACTATCAAGTGAGGCAAGAGGAGGATGGAGTGACAGCAGAGGTTCTGATGTATGTGCCCATAGACGAGGTGGTGTTGGATTTCATCAAGCACACACGTCTAGTGAGCTGCCGAAGCTGTGGAGCAAAATGATCATCGATCCAGTACCAAAGTCTGGCGACCTCACCAAGACGGACACCTCCAAGGCATTAACCTGAGCTCACAAGTCGCCAAGGCGGCTAACAGGATGATCCTCAACCGTCTTAGACCCATCTTAGACCCTGTACTGAGAAACTCGCAGAACGGCTTCCGCCCAGAGCGAACAGCAGACGGGCAGATACTGGTGCTGAGGAGGATACTGGAAGGAGTAGGAGATGAATCTTTCAGTGGTGATCACCTTCATGACTTCCAAAAGGCTTTTGGCACCATCCACCGGGGGAAACTGATGAACATTCTCCGGGCCTACGAAGTTCCTGAGAAGATGGTTCAGATGATGGAGACACGCTACTTGAGGCAGTCCAGGCAGTGCCTCAGTCCAGGACTTGAGGCAGTCCTTCAAATAACCTGGGCCTGGACTGCTTCAATGGAGCAGGACCTGAAGGTCTGGGGGGCACTTGACTGGAATGCCTTGCATGGGATGAGGAGAGTGTGGAAATCAGACATGGGAGAAGACCTCAAGAGGCAGCTGTTCATATAGTTACAGTTGAGTCAGTACTGCTGTATGGGGCTGAGACATGAACCATCACAGCACAACAGGAAAGGGCCTTGGATGGAGTCTACACAAGAATGCTATGAATGGCACTAGGAGTCACATGGACGGACCAAATCAGAAATGTGGTCCTCTACGGGAACCTACCATGTGTCACAGACAAAGCCAGAGAGAGAAGGATGAGGCAGGGCACTGCGTCAGGCACCCATACTGTAACTAATGGCAAGCAAACTGACACTATGGGAGCCAACCCAGGGCAAAGCCAGGAAAGACAGGAAGTGCACCACCTACGTAGATGCACTTCGGCGTAACAGCTTAGCCAACAACACTGTAGAGCTCAAAACCCTGATGCTAGATAGGAGAGTGTGGAGGGCAGCTTTTCAGGAGTCCCAAGTTGGTGTTGGCTAGACCACACTCGCATCGCAAAGACCCTATTCTATATGATCCGGCCTAACTGACTCATGCCCCCCTCAACATAATCCCCCCCCCCCCCCCCCCCCCCCCTACCCTCTACCCCCAACTCCACCACCTGCAATACTCCCCCACTCCCACAACCCCCCCCCCCCAACTGCCAGCCCACACCTCTCCACCTCCATAACTCAAAACCCCATTCCACTTCAGGAGTCCCGAGTTGGTGTTGGCTAGACCACACTCTCGCATCGCAAAGACCCTATCCTATATGATCTGGCCTAACTTGCCTATGCCCCCCTCAACAAAATCCCCCCCATACCTTCTACCCCCCTAACTCCACCACCTGCAATACTCCCCCACTCCCACAAACCCCATAGCCCCCAACTGCCATCCCACACCTCTCAACCCCCATAACTCAAAACCCCATCCCACCCCATACCCTCGTACCCCCAAATCCCATCCAATCCATTACCCCCACTCCCAGAACCCCCGGTCCCCATGCCCCCAACCAACACACCACAACCCCCAAACTCCACCCACCCAAGCCCTCATGCACCCCCCACCCCATAACCCCCCAACCGCCACCCCACACCTCCCACACCCCATAACTCAAAACATCGCAAAGACCCTATCCTATATGATCTGGCCTAACTTGCCTATGCCCCCCTCAACAAAATCCCCCCCATACCTTCTACCCCCCAACTCCACCACCTGCAATACTCCCCCACTCCCACAAACCCCATAGCCCCCAACTGCCATCCCACACCTCTCAACCCCCATGACTCAAAACCCCATCCCACCCCATACCCTCGTACCCCCAAATCCCATCCAATCCATTACCCCCACTCCCAGAACCCCTGGTCCCCATGTCCCCAACCAACACACCACAACCCCCAAACTCCACCCACCCAAGCCCTCATGCACCCCCCACCCCATAACCCCCAAACCGCCACCCCACACCTCCCACACCCCATAACTCCAAACCCCATCCCACCCCATACCCTCATACCCCCCAACCGACACAACACAATATTCTCATAGGGTTGTTGGCTGCCACGGTGTTCACGTGTGATTTTGATCTGCATTTAATAAAAAATCACAACATGGATGTTCACAGCAAAGCAGCAATGACAACCTCTAACCACAAGTTCAAAATGTTCAACGCCAAAACCTCCTATCTATACCTAAAAATGACCTCCTATCTACATAGATGCACATAGGAGGTTTTTACCTAGAAACAATTAGGCTTACAAATTAATAAATAATGTTTTTTTATATGCTCATTTTGAGATCAAGACATTCTACAGTACTGTAACAAGTATTACCAATCACATTTTTGATCAACTCACACTCTTGGTGTTATAAAAGTTTCACCACCTGACACTAATCATTAGCAATCAACAAGGCAATGCAATTAACTTGACAGTTACTAACAAATACTTAAATAGTAAGGGTGGAAGACACTTTTTTATTTTGAAAATAATTGATTACTACAAACTGAAAGACATTTAGATGGTCTACATAACACAGAATTCTAAAGTTTCAGCTCTGTCTGCTGCTCAACTAGTTCTGGTGCAGATAAGAGGTTTTGCGCTTCAACATTTTAGCACTAATTGGCACTGAACAAGATAGGAGGTTTTAGTCAAATTACTTTTCTGACAAAATGAGGGGCGGGACTATCTTGCAGACAGACTGAGCATGTGCAGTGTAGCCTATAGTCCACATCCACAGTGAAATCTGAAAATCATGAAATTTGCACTTAGGAGGTTTTGCGTTTTGGCCATCGATTTCAGGTTATCTTTACCATTTGCATATGTATTCATTGATACAGTCATGTTGTTTGCAATTCAACTTAAATTAAGTCTGCATCAAGTGAGGCTTGAACTGGCAACTTTGAGATTGTGAGGCATTCATTTAAGGGAGACACCATTGGCCCAACAGACAAGTAACTGTGAAAAAGGAGATCACACAGATGATACAGTTTCACGCAAATAGCTGAAAAATCCTGGGTTTAAGTGTTTTTCAAACTGTTCAAAATTGCGGACAATCTAAGGGCGGCACTTACTGGTCAAAGCGATAGATGTGTTCCTCATAAGTCAAGGCACATGTGTAAGCAAGTTTCACGACTTTCGGCCAAACGAGGCATGACTTATGCCTGTTTAAAGTCTGCCTTTTCAAAAAATTGCTATAGCGCCCCCTTTTGGCCAATTGGAGTAAGATTGGTTTCAGTGATATTTGGAATGACCCTGTACATTTCTGCAAAGTTTCAAAGAAATGTGAGTCTGCATGTATGTTTTAGGCACAGATGAATAATTTTCATAAAACTGTAATAGTTAAAATCTATCTCCTCCTGGGATTTTTGAGCAATCTGCACGAAACGTTTAACACTTGAACTTTGGACCTCTGCATACAAAAATTTCCAACGGATTTTCCATAAGTGAAAAAATGCAGAAGTTAGGAGCCAATGACTGTTTTTCATATAATGCAAAATGGTGGGAGATCTAAAGGTCATAGGTCAAAAGTCAGAGGGTGAAAGTTGTTCAGCATGAGGAGACGCATATGTGTATTCAAGTTTCATGGCTCTAGGTCAAACAGGGCATGAGTTGTACCTGTTCAAAGTTGCCATTTTCAATTGAGTGCTATAGCGCCACCTTTGGACGAAAGATTGTGAGAATTATTTCTTGATCGTTTTTCATGACCATCTACCATATGGCCGAGTTTTGTGAAAAGCGTATGCACGGTTCAGCCAGAACTGCGAAAAGTGGCAGAAGAAGTGACAGAATACTGCCAATAACAAAACAGGTCCAGAGCTGAGCTCTGGCCCCGTAATAATAGCACAATAAGACATGGAAAGGGAATAGATTGAAATTGAGACAAAGCAAATGATTCCAACAGGCGAATATTCTTTTCAGCCCAACCCAGCTGAGGTGGTCATATATAGGACGCAGGGGGGCAATCCCAGGTGAAAAACCTCACCCATTAACATCTCAACCTATTGCCATTGACAGGAATCAAACTCTCGACCTTTGGATTCACAGGCTGAGACACTACCTATAGGGCTATAGCTTTGTCCAGGCTGAGGTCATCTGTTGAAGATAAAAGTGAACCAGTGAAAGCAGCCGATCTACAAGCTCAGAAACATGTTGCTATCTGAAAAGTTTTGAGATTGTAGATCGGTTATTTTCACAATGAAGTTTGTCATATATAAAAAAAACATACTCTCTCCAAGAAGCATTTCATCATTACCTTTAACAGTTGCACATGTATTCAATGATACAGTCATGTTGTTTGCAATTCAACTTAAATTAAGTCTGCATCAAGTGAGGCTTGAACTGGCGACCCTGAGATTGTGAGGCCTTCATTTAAGGGAGACGCCATTGGCCCAACAGATAAGTAACTGTGAAAAAGGAGATCACACAGATGATACAGTTTCACGCAAATAGCTGAAAAATCCTGGGTTTAAGTGTTTTTCAAACTGCTCAAAATTGCGGACAATCTAAGGGCGGAGCTTACTGGTCAAAGCGATAGATGTGTTCCTCATGAGTCAAGGCACATGTGTAAGCAAGTTTCACGACTTTCGGCCAAACGAGGCATGACTTATGCCTGTTTAAAGTATGCCTTTTCAAAAAATTGCTATAGCGCCCCCTTTTGGCCAATTGGAGTGAGATTGGTTTCAGTGATATTTGGAATGACCCTGTACATTTCTGCCAAGTTTCAAAGAAATGTGAGTCTGCATGAATGTTTTAGGCACAGATGAATAATTTTCATAAAACTTTAATATTTAAAATCTATCTCCTCCTGGGATTTTTGAGCAATCTGCACGAAACATTTTACACATGAACTTTGGACCACTGCATACAAAAATTTCCAACGGATTTTCCATAAGTGAAAAAATGCAGAAGTTAGGAGCCAATGACTGTTTTTCATATAATTCAAAATGGTGGGCGATCTAAAGGTCAGAGGTCAAAAGTCAGACCACGAAAGTTGTCGGGCATGAAGAGACGCATGTGTGTATCGAAGTTTCATGGTTGTAGGTCAAACAGGGCATGAGTTGTACCTGTTCAAAGTTGGCACTTTCAATTGAGTGCTATAGCGCCACCCTTTGACGAATGAGTGTGAGAATTATTTCTTGGTAGTTTTTCATGAGCATCTACCATATGGCCGAGTTTCGTAAAAAGCGTATGCACGGTTAAGCCAGAACTGGCAAAAACAAGTATTTTTCAAACTGCTCAAAATTGCGGAAAATCTAAGGGCGGAGCTTAATGGTCAAATCGATACGTGTGTTCCTCATGAGTCAAGGCACATGTGTAAGCAAGTTTCACGACTTTCGGCCAAACGAGGCATGACTTATGCCTGTTTAAAGTCTGCCTTTTCAAAAAATTGCTATAGCGCCCCCTTTTGGCCAATTGGAGTAAGATTGGTTTCAGTGATATTTGGAATGACCCTCTACATTTCTGCAAAGTTTCAAAGAAATGTGAGTCTGCATGTATGTTTTAGGCACAGATGAATAATTTTCATAAAACTGTAATAGTTAAAATCTATCTCCTCCTGGGATTTTTGAGCAATCTGCACGAAACGTTTCACACTTGAACTTTGGACCACTTTCTACAAAAATTTCCAACGGATTTTCCATAAGTGAAAAAATGCAGAAGTTAGGAGCCAATGACTGTTTTTCATATAATTCAAAATGGTGGGAGATCTAAAGGTCAGAGGTCAAAAGTCAGAGTGTGAAAGTTGTTCAGCATGAGGAGACGCATATGTGTATCCAAGTTTCATGGCTGTAGGTCAAACAGGGCATGAGTTGTACCTGTTCAAAGTTGGCATTTTTCAATTGAGTGCTATAGCGCCACCTTTTGACGAATGAGTGTGAGAATTATTTCTTGATCGTTTTTCATGACCATCTACCATATGGCCGAGTTTCGTAAAAAGCGACTGCACGGTTCAGCCAGAACTGCGAAAAGTGGCAGAAGAAGTGACAGAATAATGCGAATAACAATACGTGTCCAGAGCAGAGCTCTGGCCCCGTAAAAACAAATCAATCAATTAAACTCATAATGAAACATAACATACAACTTACTGACATAGAACTTAAACGTTGACATCCAAAATAAAACAAACCTTGTCAGCGCCATGCTGCTTACAAACAAATGTCTGCTCCAAGGGAGCGTCTCACACTCTGAGCTGGTTGAGCTCTCAACCCGGTACACACCGTATAAGGCGGCGGCCGGAAGCTGTCAGAATACAACTTCTGGACCGCTTGTCAAAATAAAATAGATCTTGGCGAAAACAAGATTACAAGTTATAGCTGCAGCTACATAATCATTATGTCTTCTGCAGACCGGTCTGCCCCCAATACATCTGTAATATATTTTTTGATCAAAGACTTGAGTGCCTTGGATTTCTTTTCTTTGCAACTCTGCAGTCCACACCATTTGGGAGTTAAGCACTACTTCTTTGAAAACTGTTTTTGTTCATGGCCCCTACACAGACAGATTCTTATTTAGTAACTGTTTGGTCAGTCTTAGTAGGTAATAGCTTTGTACATGGAACATGTAAGACACAAAAAAAGATTTACATTTTAGGAATCCAGTGTTGACTATCATGTTATTTTTCTGCTCCTAGACATCCAGCACATGGTTTTGTGTGAAGAGGAGGTTTCTCCTGAACAGGAGAGGAGCCCCAGTCTGCTCCAGGAGGAACCAGAGCCTCCACAGATTAAAAAGGAACAGGAGGAGCTACTTCAGAGACCAGAGGAGCCTGTTGGATCAATGTTGACATTACTAGCAGTGAAACGTGAAGTTGATGAAGACATCTCTTCACACTGCTCTGAAGTTGAGCTGGAATCTGACACTGAAGGCACTGAAGACGGTGATGACTTGTCATCACCGTTTTCAGTGACTTCAGTGACTTCAAGTGGAGACGAGTGGGGGGAGACAAGTGGAGGTGGCCACACTGGAGAAAAACCTTTCCACTGCAAACATTGTGATAAGAGTTTCAATTGGTCATCTGACCTGAAGCGACACCAGCTTATCCACACTGGAGAAAAACCTTTCCACTGTAAACTTTGCAACATGAGTTTCACTCAGTCATCTGTCTTGAAAACCCACCAGCGTATCCACACTGGAGAAAAACCTTTCCATTGCAAACATTGTGATAAGAGTTTCAATGACCTGAAGCGACACCAGCGTATCCACACTGGAGAAAAACTTTTCCAGTGTAAACTGTGTAATAAGAGTTTCAGCCGTTCAAATCATCTCAAGATACACCAGCGTGTCCACACTGGAGAAAAACCTTTCCACTGCAAACATTGTGATAAGAGTTTCAATGGGTTATCTGACCTGAAGCGACACCAGCGTATCCACACTGGAGAAAAACTTTTCCAGTGTAAACTGTGTAATAAGAGTTTCAGCCGTTCATATCGTCTCAAGATACACCAGCGTGTCCACACTGGAGAAAAACCTTTCCTATGTGAACATTGTGATAAGAGTTTCAATGATTCACGTCATTTGAAGAAACACCAGAATGTCCACACTGGAGAAAAACCTTTCCTATGTGAACATTGTGATAAGAGTTTCAAAGATTCACGTAATTTGAAGACACACCAGAATGTCCACACTGGGGAAAAAACCTTCCACTGCAAACATTGTGACAAGAGTTTCTTTCAGTCATCTGACCTGAAGAAACACCAGCGTGTCCACACTGGAGAAAAACCTTTCCACTGCAAACATTGTGACAAGAGTTTCTTTCAGTCATCTGACCTGAAGCGACACCAGCTTATCCACACTGGAGAAAGACCTTTCCAGTGTAAACTGTGTAACAAGAGTTTCTGCCGTTCATATCATCTCAAGATACACCAGCTTGTCCACACTGGAGAAAAACCTTTCCACTGCAAACATTGTGATAAGAGTTTCAATGGGTCATCTGTCCTGAAGAAACACCAGCGTATCCACACCGGAGAAAAACCTTTCCACTGCAAACATTGTGATAAGAGTTTCACTCAGTCATTTAACCTGAAGCGACACCAGCATATCCACACTGGAGGGAAAAAAATCAGGTGAGTTTAACAGACACCAACGTGTCCCCACTGGAGGAAAACGTTTCCACTCTAAACATTGTGACAAAAGTTTCAATATGATAGGTGACCTGAGGAGACACCAGCATTACCACACCGAAGAAAAACCTTTCCACTGTAAACATTGCTGTTCAGTCACTGATATCACCTGAAGACACACCAGCGTATCCACACCGGAGAAAAACCTTTCCCCTGTACAAATCATGACAAGTGATTCAGTCCATCAAATGACCCGAATAGACACAAGCGTGTCCACACTGGAGAACAACCTTACCACTTTATTGTTTGAGTGAATATTTAATAAACAGTTTGCAAAACTTAGCACGTGATGGTGGTACAGATTTAACAAAACAATGCTAAATCCTAATAAGCCCAGGGCTTGTTTCCATTGAGGTCCTGTGTATCCAATGTATTCCACTCTTAACATGGGACAAGAGTTTCACTGACTCAAGTAACCTGAAGACACATCAGCTTATCCACACTGGAGAAAAGCATTCCACTCTAAATGGTGTAACAAGAGTTTCAGTCAGTCAGGTAAGACACACCAGCGTGTCAACACTGGAGACAACTCTTCATCAGTCAATTAAGTGCTCTGAAAAGACACTAGTGAATTCACACCACTGGATACAATGTTCCACTATAAATACGTTTACTGGGAGGATCAAAGTAAACAGCTCTATGTTGGCAGGGAATTGGATAGACAAGAAACAACATTATGGAGATATTCAAATTATATTGCTCCTTAAACGAAGGTCTTCATTAGGATTTGTCCTTTGGAGTTATTCCCCAACTTTTCCAGAGGTTGACTGTTTTCTGCTTTTAAATTCTTACAACAATTAGTCTTAAGTATTAAATTGGCAGTAACCATTACTTGTTCCATTACTTGCCCAATGGAGCACCATTTAAATATGTTTTCTTATTAAATGTCAGTTAAATGAGTGGCAACTTTGCATGATCTTTTTTTCATTAATTATGACAGTCATTCTTACGCTTACTGGAATGACACTGTGGGAGCCAACCCAGGAAAGAGGTGCACCTACACATAGATGCACTGCGGCACGACAGCTGAGCTGACAAGACTTCAGAGCTCAAGACTGTGATGTTAGACAGGAGGGTGTGGAAGGAAGCGATTCAGGAGTCCCGAGTTGGTGTTGGCTAGTCCGCACTCGCATTGCATTGGAATGGCTATTGTAGCTGTTCCAGAGTGGTTGAATTTTGTGGTATTTTATTTTATTATTTTCCTGAAAATATGAGAAGTGAATATTGTTTATTTGGGGTAATATACTGTATTGTATGTGTATTGAGTATGGTGATATAGACATAGTGCCTTCCACTCTGCAGTGTGGCCTGCTGTAGCAGATATCACGTGACAGCAATCATGGCAGCATTGGGTTCACCTGCGTGAGCTTAGGTGCTGGTAATCAGAACAAACAGGGTTTCAGAGCTGTGAGGAGCTCTGTGTACGCCAAGAAGAAAATATATAAAATGGTATAAAATGATAAAAAGTACTAACACTCCTGAGCATATCTGGGCAGAAGGCGCACACGGTATGTCATTGTTTATTGTGTTGGTCTGTTCAGTCATTGTTATTGTTGTTTTGTTGTGTGTGTTTATGCAACTAAAGATGGACATTTCATTGTTATTGTGGACATTTCATGGACATTTAAAAGGAAGACAGCATGACTGTCAACAAGGACATTCATAATTCATGTATAATTCATTGTGGTTAAAAATTGTATTTGTTTCATGTCATTTAATTTACAGTTTTTCACGTTGTCTACATTGGGTAAAATAAAAAGCCCTCGTGAACATCAGTTGGAGCGTGGTCTACTCTGCCTCAGAGAAATACAGTTTAGGAGCAGTTATAGTGAAAAACGTCGCCACTCACTGCCAAAGTGAAGGCCGTTTCTCAAGACTCACTCTACCACGGTGAAAACAGCGCGTCGCCAGGCTGGAGACGACTGAGAACGGCGGCCATTCATTTCGACAGCGGTGAGGATCGGGACACCAGCGTTACAACCCTACACATGCGAGCGAGAGAGGAGCGTCTACATGGGAGAGTGGAGCGTCTAACATGGGAGAGGAGCCAAGACAGCCGCAGCGTCTTCCAGAGACTCCATCTTTCAACGCACACGAATCTTTCAACGCACACGAATCAACCGGCAACCTGCCTGTATGCAAGCCGGTGTGACGTCGCGCACATGAACTTCACCTAAATAAACGGAACGGTGGACCAGAAGAGCAACAGTAGACGCTGCAGTGTTCGAGTCGGCCACAAGAAGGCAGCGTCGTACCGTTTTGGTCTGCAAGTTCTCTACAGGAGGAGATTCACTCGTGCGCAAGTGTCAATAATATCCTTGGCTTCAGGTCAGACTGTATTGTGTGGGAAAGGGAAAAAATCGATTTGATATTTTGAAATTGATATTCATTTGTAAGACTGAACAATACCAAGTCATTTAAGAGTTTAAGACATTTTGAAAATATTTCATAAGTGTTATTCCAAAGATTCCATTTGAGTTCATTCAGTTTTGGTGATTTAAAAACTGTTAAAACGTTCTAATTTAAAACTAGCCATTTCCTTTATATTTAAACATTTTGGGATGTTTAAATAATACTTACCCTTTCTAAGCCAAGCCACTCTGAACTAAAGGGATATGGATGAAGGTGTGGTTGTTGCCCCAGAGCTAATTATGGCAGCGTTAAAAGAAGAGAAGGCACAACTAGAGAAAAGGTTAGAAACTGAAACTGATGAGTCAGAGAGACAAACAATTCAAGAGCGAATAACAGAGATTTATTCATACTTTAAACAGCCTGTAATGCAAGGCCCAGAGCCACAAAAACCTGACCCTGCCACTGTCAGGCACTCAGAGCGTGTAAGACGCCCGACTGAGAAACAGCGTGCACTTTTAGATGATAACATTCAAAAAAGAACACGAAAGTTTATGTCTGTGTATCTAAATTTTAAGGCAGAGGTTCAGTTTCTGAGGTTGCAACTCAAAGAGGAGTGCTCAAGAGATGACTTAGAGGACTGGCTACAAACTCTGGCGAAATGGGAGTCGGACCTTACAGGAGAATATGAGGCTTTACGTGCACTGACAACCCCAACTCAAGATATCAGGCGTAAAATAGATAGCTGTGTCTCAGTAACTGCTGAAGTGAGTGCTCTACTGAAAAGGCGTTCAGCAGAGGCTGGCACAACAGAGTTTGATCCAGCAGCCGCAAAAGCTGCAGCGCTCCAGTTACTCAAAAGAGAAGATGCTAAGTCAATTTATGGCTCAACTGTGTCAAGAGCAGAACGGGGCAGCCAGCAAGGAAGTCAAGCCTCAGATGCATTAACAATTGAAAAAGTAAGAGCAGCAGTGCGATTGGCTTCAAAGAAGGCTGAAATAAACAGTGAAGAAGACATTTCAGCCCAGAGAGAAGAGTTGAGGAAACTTGAGACACAACGGGACTTGGAAGCCAAACAAGGGAATATGGAAGAAAAATTGAAGAGAGCATTTGAAGTCATAGCAGCTGAACGGAAGTTGAACAAACTGGAAAAACAAAGAGACTTAGAAGTTGTAGAAGCTGAATATAACGCCTATGTTGAAGAGGAATTGAAGCTGAATAGCCATATAAGGGACATGGAACCAGCAAATATCCAGCTTCCAAGTCAGCCTGTTATCCAACGGAGTAGCACTCCAATCCTTCCTTCTACTGAAAACAAGCAAGAGCTCACAATACATGAAGTCTCACTAGTTCAAGCGTTACAAGAGTCCCTGACGCTGAATAAACTTCCAGCACCAGAGCCATTCATATTTACAGGAGATCCTTTAAAGTTCATTGAATGGAGCACATGTTTCAAAGCCCTAATTGAAACAAGCTGTAAAAATTCAGCACACAGGCTGTACTATTTAAAAAGATACATTAGTGGGGAAGCACTAAGTGTGTTAGAAGGCACATTCTATAGAAGTGACGATCAGGCATATGTGCAGGCATGGGACGCCCTGAACGAGCGCTATGGACACCCGTTCATGGTGCAAAGAGCCTTCAGGGAAAAGCTCAACAGCTGGCCAAAGATTGGACCAAGGGATTCACTTAAATTAAGGGAGTTTAGTGATTTCCTGATCTCATGCAACAATGCCATGCCCTACGTGGAGGGGCTAAATGTCTTGAACGATTGTGAACAAAATCAAAGATTGCTACAAAAGCTTCCAGACTTTGTCACTACCCGCTGGAACCGACAAGTCACTGATGGTTTGTATGAGAGAAAGCCATACCCAGGGTTTAAAGAATTTGCTAACTTTGTGGCAAGTGAAGCACGTGCAGCGTGCAACCCTATTACCTCCCTTCATGCACTGAGAAATGAGGATGAAAAATTTGTTAGGGAACCAAGGCGTTCTAAAGCGAGCGTCTTGGCAACGACAACAGAGGTGTCTGAAACCTCCCAAAACACTGCTGATTCAGAAAATAGCCATTCTGCAAACAAAAGGCAAATAATATGTACATGTTGTCAGCAGAATCATTTCATTTATAAATGTGAAACATTTGCAGCCTTGTCACTAGATGAAAAGAAAAAGTGTGTCATGGAGAATAAGATGTGCTTTGGATGCCTCAGAGTAGGCCATATCTCCAAAAACTGCAGGAACCGGGCCACTTGCAACCTTTGCAGGGGGAACCATCCATCTCCACTTCATGAGGAAAATCAAGTCGAAGAGCCTTCTGGAGAGCTAGAGGCAACAGCTTCAACTGTCTCATGCAGCGTGACTGGGGACAATGGTAACCGCACATCAATGACTGTTCCTGTGTGGCTGTCATCGGCCGATGGCACCTGCCCTGAAACCTTGGTGTATGCGCTGCTGGACACACAAAGCAGTAACACCTTCATTGACTTAGAAACTGCAGAAAAGATTCAAGCAGATGCACAGCCAGTCAAACTGAAACTGTCAACACTGACCGACAGGGGTTCAGTGGTCAAATGCCAAAGAGTGACCGGTCTGAGGATAAGAGGTTACTTCTCACAAGTAAACATTGATTTGCCATCTGCATACACGCGGGAGTACATACCGCTGGAGCAGAACAGTATTCCCACTCGGAAAACCGCAAAACTCTGGACTCACCTTCACGGCATAGCAGAAGAAATGCCTGACTTGTTGGACTGTCCTGTTGGTCTTCTTATCGGTTACGACTGTGCAAGAGCTCTGAAACCAACACAAGTTATATCAGGTAAAGATTATGAGCCTTATGCAGTCAGAACTGACCTAGGCTGGAGTGTTGTGGGGTCCATAACACGTGCAAGCTCAAAAGATGTCACATTGAAGAAGCCATGTACAGTTATGGCCACAGTGAAGCTTGAGCATGGCACAGAGAGCTCTGTACCACTCCTGGAAGAGGGAACAAAACCCAGAAAGAAGCTGAGAAGAATGGAAAGCTCAGCATCCAAGAACTCCACTGAAGTGGGACAGGAGAAGAACGTGGTAAACCGTTCTGATGTTTCCACAGCTCTGACAGAAAATACCGGACTGTCAGGAACAAAAAGGAAAATAAAAAGGAGAAGAGGAAAGAAACAAGTGAAGATGAAGGTCCAAGGGGGCAGGGTCACTTAGGAAAGAAAGGTCTGACACAAATTTAAGTCCAATTCAAATACGAAACTTGTGATAATACAAAAATGAGTGCATAAATGTGGGTTGGTTGAAGGTCAATTCAAACTATAAAGAATGTGAAATGTTTTGTTCATTTAGATAGGAAAATTACAGATTTATACAGCATAAGAGGTCATTAAGCAGTAATAAATTCAGTGTAATTTGGGGGCAGTGTAGCTGTTCCAGAGTGGTTGAATTTTGTGGTATTTTATTTTATTATTTTCCTGAAAATATGAGAAGTGAATATTGTTTATTTGGGGTAATATACTGTATTGTATGTGTATTGAGTATGGTGATATAGACATAGTGCCTTCCACTCTGCAGTGTGGCCTGCTGTAGCAGATATCACGTGACAGCAATCATGGCAGCATTGGGTTCACCTGCGTGAGCTTAGGTGCTGGTAATCAGAACAAACAGGGTTTCAGAGCTGTGAGGAGCTCTGTGTACGCCAAGAAGAAAATATATAAAATGGTATAAAATGATAAAAAGTACTAACACTCCTGAGCATATCTGGGCAGAAGGCGCACACGGTATGTCATTGTTTATTGTGTTGGTCTGTTCAGTCATTGTTATTGTTGTTTTGTTGTGTGTGTTTATGCAACTAAAGATGGACATTTCATTGTTATTGTGGACATTTCATGGACATTTAAAAGGAAGACAGCATGACTGTCAACAAGGACATTCATAATTCATGTATAATTCATTGTGGTTAAAAATTGTATTTGTTTCATGTCATTTAATTTACAGTTTTTCACGTTGTCTACATTGGGTAAAATAAAAAGCCCTCGTGAACATCAGTTGGAGCGTGGTCTACTCTGCCTCAGAGAAATACAGTTTAGGAGCAGTTATAGCTATGATCGCTATTAAGTTGTATAACATCATTAAAGTGTGATGGGATGACAATTAAATTCTGTGAAAAGCAATATAGCGGGCACACACACAAATACACATACACGTGCACAATATTAAGTTATTATGCTATGAGTCTAATCAGACTAATCAGAATATGAAATATTTGTGTACAGTACAAGCTCTCAACATCTGCTGCAGTTACAGAAAGAGTTAAAAAGAGAAATATAGAAGAAAGGAAAACAGAACAAGTAAACAAAATAAATGGGAAGGAACAACAATATGTCTCTAAAAGTATGTATACATTTGTCAATATAGGCCTGACCCAGTGCAATTCATCCTTTACAATCGATCCATCTTAAGGGACTACACCATGAATTTGAACTTTTCCTTCTTTTTACCAGGTGCTCGAAGAGCGCCTGAGTCTATGAACCGTCAGAGCAGAGGTCGACATATTACAGATTTGCATTAGACATATTTTCGACACATTTGCGTCATTGGCTGTCCTTGCTGTCCTTCACTCCTTTAAGCCAATGGCCACACGAATGGGGAGACGGCCCGCCCCCCACAGTAACAGCGCTCCGCTCTCCGCTCCCCTCATTCACACTGCAACAGTTGCAGAGCAGACAGTGCAAGTTGTACTGCAGCCTCAGGCTAACACAGTTAGCCTAAATGCTAGCGTGCTTCATTAGACCTAGTTTGGCTATTAAGTTATTATTTGGCCATGTTCACACTGACTTCAATCTTCGCTATTGTTGGGAAGACCTGTGTGGTGTCTAAAAATGTTGCCACCACTTATATAAAAAACATTATTAGCGTTTAGCGTGGCAAATTATGTTGCCAGGTTTGGCGAGAGAAATAAGCATTCCGAAAAACAAGTAATCAGGTCTATGAAAACAAACACACAAACACACAAACACACACACACACACACACACACACACACACACACACACACACACACACACACACACACACACACACACACACACACACACACACACACACAGAGCACCTGGTAGAATATGACTTCACGTCATTTTCTTTCTTGTTTGTGTATTTTTGGTCTCCCCTACCTCTCTTCTATCCCCAAAAAATACCCCAGTTTGAGGACTCAGGCTTTCACAGCATATCTGGGGTTTTATGTAAATTGGTCTAAAACGGACCAAACTAATTTGGTCCCAAAAGTGACGTCACTTTCGGGGTAATCCCTCCCGTTTTTCAGTTCCAACATAGGAAAGAAAAAAAAACTTTTTTTTTCTTTTTTACTTCTTCCACACAGAACCAGGAGATAACATGCATACAAACTGGCTCAATAGCGCCACGTGCAAATCAGGACAATGTGGTATTGCAGGTGAAAGTGCTTTATAAGCCAGAGAGAAGTTAGTTGGAATGAGTATATCTGAGGCTTGATTTAGGCTCAAACCTTTTGAAAAACGTTTGAGGGACATAAACAATATGATATTACATATTTGTTTTAAATTAATGGTGTAGATCCTTTACAGAATTGTTTTCCTGTTTCCCAGAACATTCTGATGCAATATCTAAACTCTTAATTGTTTGGAACATAGATTCCATCATTCTTTTTTCCATGCATTGACTTCATATAAAGTCAAATTAAGCTACTAAATTGCTTCTCTATCGGTCTGAATTTATCGTAGAGATATTGATATATTTACATAGTTTGACAAATGGTTAACATGTGTTTAAAAATGGTTAATGTTGTATCCTGTAACATGGTATATGTTGGTATATGTTGTATCCTGCATTTCTATGAGACATGATTAGACCTGTGCGGCATCACTGTGCAGTAATGAAAGCTGTGATGGATGTAGAGCTGCAACTATTCATGATTTTCCTAGCGATTCATCTACAAATTACTTTTCAGATGAATATAAAAATGTTTGTTTGTATATCAACAAATTGATTAACGACATCAGGTCTGGTTTTTACTATGTCTTGTTAAAAGCTCAAAACGCATCGTATTTAGTGACACATTATGCTATGTCATGCCCAACATAGAGATCAATATGAATCGGTTAATGTATTGCATTAATTATGATCAATTATGTTTTATAAACATTTACAATGATTAGTTGGATTAACCGATGCACTGCTAGACGGGTGTTCTCTTGTCTACAGGTCTGGAAGGTCACATACAATGGACAATACCCGACACCAACAGTGGGGGGCAGCATTAAGTGTTGTTGACAGTGGTTTAAAATACAAAGAAAACTAAAACGTGTTGTTTCTAAACAGTGTCGTTAAAGCAGCAGGAGGACGTTTGTTTGCAGCTCAACACCACTGAAGCACAGTAACCATTAAAAGTATTTTATTTTGTTTACATACACTGTGACATTAATGGTACATTATAATGTATTGAGTTTAATTTTGTTTTGTTGAAAACAACGTTTCCTGTTTATGATCTAAAAAACATAATTTATGGTGCTAAATAATCTGCGGGGAACTCATAGCAGTGACAGTGTTTCAACCCGGACGAGATAGAGGGAAGGACGAGGACTGTGTCCGTCCTTCCTTCTCGTCCGGGTTGAAACCCGAAACCTCTATGGTTGAAACCAAACGAGATGACGGAACACAGCTTTGTGAACGGGAGTTCCAAGTTAACAACAGCAGACTGAGCAGAGTGCCAGTGAGTCAACGTGATGCAGAGAAAGTCTGTTATATTATACGTTTGCAGTGAACAAACTTCGTGTAACTTGTGTCTGAGATTGGCAGTCTGTGTGAAGTTGTGAAAACGGGAGGAATTTACATTTACATTAAAGACTGTTTTGTGGACTAATGCTAATGCTAAGATAGCTTAAAGAGCGGTCTAGACTAGACTCCGTCCATTACAAGTGAACAGACGTTTTCTAGTGAAAGTTAACTTAAACCAGTTGGGTGTTTTGAGGGTCAGTCTGTCGTTTTCAACCTGAAGACACAAAGAGGATATTTAACCCAGATAGAGCAAAAGTTCCTCTGGCAACGTGGGATGAGATTGAGAAGACAGTGAGTGAAATACCACGTTAACCTGCTGCTAAACCTGACCCTGTGACGGTTGGAGTACCGAGGGACGTCCAGGAACGTTAAGGTACCACACTTTGATTTTACAATTTAGGCATTTAGCAGTCACTCTTAATCCAGAGCGATTTACAGTAAGCAAGGAAAACACGAGGTATTACATTAAATGCATAGCAATAGTTATCTACTAGGATCATAGGTAAACCAAGAACCCACCACAGTAAAACAGTATAATATATCTATAGATTGAAACTATACACAAACACACACATGCTAGGTCTACACATGCCCTGGCATCTGTCTACATAACTGATAACATATGCTATCTAAATTACATTTATATAGTTTGAAATATTGCGGGACATGCCCCTGGCTGATGGAGAGGTTTGTTATGTGGGCAATGATTGGAATAAGGGAGGGGGCTGCGTCTCTGAGAACTTTGGAGCGGATATGGTGGTGGCCTTGTTTTCCTGTAGGGCACTCAGGGGTTTAGATAGATAGATAGGTTGATTTGACCTACTTCTGCGCTGTGTACTGGAATGATGTAATTAATTATTTGGGAGCAGGTGTGTAAGATTCCAATAGTATAAACATTTTACATGGCTTTCAATTATACTCTTAATATATTTTTTCAAATGAGATTTGGCCTTATAGATCGAAATGTGCTCAGTTTTGGCTATTTTTGGGGTATTCATTTCAATAAAGTAATTTATTTATTTATTTTTGATTATTCGAATAACCATTTTCAAAAATGTCGTACACGTCAGTGTAGAGGGTTCAGAAAATGCCTCTATTAAAAGTTTTGCATTAAAACATACACCCCCCATTTTTTAAAGATTATCAGAATGACTCTAACAGTATTGTGATACTTTGTATGTGATTCCACATCTTATAAGACTTCCAAGTCAGTAGATGGCGCCCCTGCGCTCCTGTGAATGACAGAGGAAACACTATAGTCTTGGCCCCACGCATGCGCAGCTCAGTAGTATTAAACCGCTGCTGGCTGAGCAAAGCAAGAGAAACTAACGTGTCTGTTCCTCGTTTTTCACAGGTAATCAAAATAACTATCTAAAACATTCCTAAGGATGTTAAAACTAAGGTGAACTGTCAGTGACATGTTTTGTAATGTTTTGAGTGTACCCGACGTAAGTTTGGACGAGTAGTTTTATTGTTTTGTTGAGTTGAATAATGGCTGCTGCCAGGTAGTTTTACATTGTGTTTCCACACAGAAAGCACACGTGGTGCGCGTGCACGTGCGCGCGTGCTGGTGTGACTGAGAACGTATTATTTTCAATGTGTATTTGGAGCTAATGGTATGAATGTAAGAGAATTAGATTTAGGAAATGTTTTATTGTTATTGTTGATGGAATCTGATGATCCTGACCACAGTATTAAGTGTGTTTGGAGTAAGAATACAGGATGTATTATTGTTTTGCACTTTTTGTTTACTGAAGAATACATTGTATTTTTGTATGGTTTGATTTATTGTATTTTTGCCAGTATTGTGAAGAGAAATGTTTGTTGGACTGTTAATCAGTATTTTGTGATATTGAAAGTATCGCAATACTCAAATCGCAACACGTTGTGAGCTTGTAGATATATTTTCAAATAGCCTAGGATGTAAGATAGTTGTAAAGAAGCTGTTTGAGCTATTTGCCACATACAGTTCATCTGTAATCTGTAATGAGCAGCATGCAATCCAAATTGGTGTTGATGTTTACGGATCTGGTTTTCACTTTCTTTTCAGGTTTTAAAAAACACATTATTTAAAACTGAGATTGAGAATGTATCGGAGGCATTTTATATGTCTTATATGTCTCTATATAGTGTATTATAGCTCTGGTTCAGAGCGTTAGTGAGTTCCCTCTAACGCTCTGGAAGACCCCTCGCTCTGCGCATGTACAAGGAATTCCACTGTCCTGCCAGCGTTCAACTATAGTGAAAATAAACAAAACCATTTCGCTAATCACCGAAGCAAAGGCTGTTTTGTTTTGTTGAAAGTCTATTCTCGGAATGCGCAAGCCTCTCAGCACCCCACCTACTCTGTAAAATACACTTTTTGGGCAGAAAATGAAATATGTCAGCGAGACGGACATTATTTGTATTTACTCCACAGTGCCTCTACCGATCTGGGGGATTTGAACTTACCATTAACCAAAATGTAGAGGGCACTGTGGAGTAAATACGAATAATTTCAGTTTCGCTGACATATTTTATTTTCTGCCCAAAAAGTGTATTTTACAGAGTAGGTGGGGTGCTGAGAGGCTTGCGCATTCCGAGAATAGACTTTCAACAACACAAAACAGCCTTTGCTTCGGTGAGTAGCGAAATGGTTTTGTTTATTTTCACTATAGTTGAACGCTGGCAGGACAGTGGAATTCCTTGTACATGCGCAGAGCGAGGGGTCTTCCAGAGCGTTAGAGGGAACTCACTAACGCTCTGAACCAGAGCTAAGTGTATTACAGCTTTTACACCATATCTCATCACTCTGCAATAGTTTAATTTGATTAAATGTGAGGTTGATGAATGATAACTAAATGTTTTATTATATTGGTGATTTCCTCAGAGCACCACAGGGAGAGATCTACGCTATCAAGAGAGATGGGCTCCAAAAGATCATTAACATGGTCAGAGGAACAGCGAGAGATGGACCAGAGACATAGACTGTTTGATGCAATGCTGCAACCTGTAGTAAAGTTGTACAGGATAGGTATGTACTGTTTTATTTACAATCTGTAGTCAAGTTGTACAGGATATAGGTATGTAGTTATATTTACAGGTAGTTACACTTATAGTAACTTTCTTATAACAAAAATCTATGTTGTTATTTTAGAACGAAGAAAGTGAAGTTACAGCTAAATAATGAACAGTTGTATTGATTGATTGATTACTTCATTAAAAAGATTGTTAACAGTACATGTTGTACAGTCAGAAGTTATCAGAAGTTAGAATAAAGCCCCTTACAGACCAAACAGACTGGTTCTGACTACTTCAGACTACTTCAGACTGCAACAGACTGGTATTTGGTTGGCAAAAGTTGGCATTTAGTCTGTCAGCCGACTTGCCATTGAAATGCTAATGCCCAGCCCAATGTGGGAACCCATTTACAAATAAAAAGGAAAAACAGCGCCCCCTCTGCTGTTCTTGAGACATTGCTTTCAGCCTAGGCCCTAGGCTGAAAGCAATGTCTCAAGTCGCTTATAATAAAGCAGACCTGGCTGCCCTATACCCTAGGCCCTAGGGTATAGGGCAGCCAGGTCTGCTTTATTATAAGCGACTTTGGGCTTGTTTCCCTGCAAAGTCACTTGTAAATGGATGTTCCCAGCGTTTTTTCTTTTTTTCTTCACTGATGTGCAGTGGTGTAAAGTAACAAGTACATTTACTCAAGTACTGTACTTCAGTACAATTTTGAGGTACTTTTACTTTACTGGAGTATTTCCAATTGTCTATACTTTTACTCCACAACAATTATTTGAAATGTTTAGTTACTAGTTCATTTGCAGATATAAATCATTATAAAACATACATTAACCACTTTAGCCCTATTTTATACCTATAAGCTATTTGAAAATAGCAGATCTACAAGCTCACAACGTGTTGCGATGCACGCGTTCTGAGCTTGTAGATCTGCTATTTTTGAACTTGCACTAATAATGACTTTAGTTGATTTTTCACTCTTTAAAATATAGTATTTCTTAATTATTAATAATTACAGCTTGTAGATTGGCTATTTTCACAATTTTAAATTGTTTTTAAATAATAATAAAAAAGGAACATACAAGATTTCCACCCGACAGCCAGTCACATTCTAGCTGCTGAAATAAACTTCCCATTTAGATCATTGTTGACAAACGAACAGGGGACTGTCTGGTGTCTAAAAAAAAAATAACTTATTGACAGGAAAATCGTGCATTGATACTTTTACTCAACATTTGAGTACTTTTTCCACCACTGCTGACGTGTACACAACATTTTTGAAAACGGTTATTCCAATAATCAAAATTAAATACATTAATTAATTTATTGAAATTAGCACCCAGAAAATAGCCAAAACTGAGCACATTTCGATCTATAAGGCCAAATCTAATTTGAAAAAAATAAATATTAAGAGTACATGAAAGCCAATTAAAATGTTTATACTATTGGAATCTTACACACCTGCTCCCAATTAATTACATCACCACAGCGCAAAAGTAGGTCAAATCAATCAATCTCTCTCTCTGGGAGTGACAATGAGAAACAGTGAATGTAGGTTTTCATATACATGGTCGCTTGTTTCTCTCACATAATCTGGCAACACTGATAGATAGCACGCTGCATGTTTGTTGACACTACTTCTCTGCCACATGGCTACTCCAGTCGGCCAGTCGGCTAGCCTGTTGGCTAGCCCGACTGGACATGTCCGGTCGACCCTGGGTCGGCCGAAAAGGTCCCGACGGACCCCCGACGGACCCCTAACCGACTGGCCGACTATATACGACGCTTCCCGGCACCGATTCGGCCCCGATTCGGTGCGGTCTGGGAGCCCCTTAACACAAAAAGCTCCGGGGGGCTTGTTTCCATTGTGGTCCATTGTACTCAACTCATCAGTAAGAAATAACAATACATACATTACATTACAACGGTTAAAGGTAAAAGCTCCAGAACAGAACAAATCTATATTTACAGAAAAAGTAGAGGAGGTGTCAAGTTGCTAGGGGTAGTAATCTGTAGTTACCAGTATTCAATGTCTCTCAAAGTGTCAGTGTAAATTATGACTCCTGGTAGATCTGCACTGGAATGTTCTCCTTTTGAAGTACGTATATAAACACAACTTAACCCATTTAGACCTAGAACACCTATACGTTATTATACCTTTCAATCTGGGAACCCCTTTTTGTGTCGTTTTTGCCATGTTCAGTATATAAAAAAAAAAAATCTTACAGTTTTTGAATGAATATTTGAAGTTTTTCAGAAAACTTTGGTCAGGATTTAGAAGGTGTATCGGCCTCAGGTTTAAATGGGTTAAAGCTTCCCTCTGTAATCTTCTTGTTTTACCTTGGATTCAAACCCAGTTCTCCTGCATTGCTGACATCTTTTTCTCTGAACTAATAGCGCCTGCATGCAGTGATGTTGCTAGGTTTTCAGTGTAATGAGTCCTTGGACTCATGGGTAGTCTTTTAGATGTGTCCCAGGGCAATCTTATGAGTCCCAGGGGGGACCCGTTCGTTGCCCCCTGGGACGGTTTTGTCAAATCATCTTTTTAATTGTATATAAAGTAGGATAAAGTAGGACGTGGGCCACGTGGCCATGCAACATGGTGGTGTCCCGTGGATTTTAGAGGTGCAAGATGTAGTTTTTTTTAAACCGATACCGATATCTTCCTGCTTCTCAAGACCGATACTGATACTGATAACCGATAAATACAAATATATATACATATATTAAAAATCCTAAATATATATATTTAAAATGTATATGAATCTGTAGTATTAGCACACCCTATGGTAAGAAATACTACTAAGTGGGCAAAGGTGGATTTAACATAGCTTTGACCTAATCAAATACAGTATATCATGACATCATCATTTTACTTATACTGTGTTTGTTACATTCTTCTTGAAAAGTAATGCAGATATTATAACAGCAGCCAGTGTGGTACACTGAAACAAAAAATAATTCAAGAACCAACGATTTGGATGTTACAGTCTGTTTGAATCATAATGCAGATTTATGACTGCAGCCAGTTGTACATACAAGCTAGATTTATATGTGTCGAAAATAGCAGATCTACAAGCTCACAATGTCTTGCGTCCACGACTCATTGTGAACTTGTCGATCTGCCATTTTCGGTGCACGACACCTCGTACAACGAGGCTGCAACACGTGCAGTGCCGGTGTCGGGTTACTATAGAAACAGAGATGATGAGACACGACTGTCTTTCTGCTCCCGTGCACCTCTCACTGACCAAACTAGTTTACAACAAAGAATTGTAAAACGGATCACTTCCATAATGGAAGTTCCTAATGGATATTATTTTTCAGGACTAAGATAACAGGCTCGCTAGGAGATGAAGTGAAGTTGAAGCAGAGTAGCAGTTTGGCAAAACACATCCATCCAACTTTTTTTTTTTTCTTTACAGACACTGCATTTTTTAAGATAATAAAATAATAAATAATGGCGCTGCGAGATAATAACCCTCCCGGGCCGTCCTCGCCCCCTTCCTCCCCTCCTTCCTAACTAACTCACTAATGCTCGTGGGTAGCAAACTCACATTTCAAATTGCATTGATTGACTGACTGGTGGTGATATAAACATACCTGACACAAGTTGTACTGTAATATCTAGATTTGACACCAACACAAACTAAGTGGGTCCGGGTACTAAAGTATAATTCGGGTCCTCTTGGTGAGACCGCGGGACATGCATCCCATTCCCAGCGTTGTCAAGCTTGCAATGCGCATCGGGGATTTGTGTTTCATTTTATTTTTTACGGCTCGTGTTGGTAAGTGGAAGCCTCGCCCCAAAACATAGTCGCCCCCATTTTTCCCGCGGAGGTGGCCGTTCCAAGGTCGCCGGATTAGTCCCGGGGCGACTGTGTTTTGGGGCGACTAGCCGGGGATTGCATATACTTCTCCATACAACGGTGTCTAACCAAGAGAGCTGTACATCTCCACACAACGGTGTCTAACCGAGAGAGTTCATGCAGATCACAGCTGACAAAACAAATATTATATATTATATATCCGATACTGTGGATTTGTAAAATATTCGCGGTAAAACATTTTTTTTACCGCAAATTATTTTTATATTTTTCTCTGTTGTTGGTGACAACTCTAGTGCGTCCCATGGACGCCACGACGGTGTCATGACGCAGGACACAGGCCAATGAGCATCTCTGGCATGCCTGCTTGATCTGTGGAGAAATATAATGTGACTAGTCATGTCAAACTAGACCACAACATCTAAACGTCTCAATAGAAGAGCAGGGAGTTGTATAAGTTATATTGTATTGACATGCTCTACCAAAAAAAAGTAACATTACAGTTTCAACTCTCACCACTGAGATTTTCCTCAGAATCGCTCATTTCTTTAGCTTTAAATCTTTGTCATATGTTGCGCTCTGTCATACACTGTCCGAGTAGGCTAATGCTAAATAATCTGCCTCATTGAGCTTGTAGATCTGCTATTTATGGTAAATCCTTAGAATAGGGATGCTGGGAGTAGTCAACTAGGCAACGCACCCTTCTCTGATGCATGTAAAACTGCCTCTCACATGAGCGGACCGCTTTAAATAACTCCCAAAACCCTGCAATACCACATGGTTCTGTGGCTTAAACATTTGACTTCCAATCTTGCTTATGTGATGTTCTCCCATCCCTACTTGTGAACAGTAGTTGTAACTTGGGGGTGTATCTTGGGTCACAACACAGTGGCCCTCATTTATCAACGCAGCGTATAAACCGGCATATATTTTTCCATATATTCGGCCATACACCAACGTCGAAGTCACATTTATCAACGCATCCTACACAGCTGATCCGAGCGTACATTTGGTCCCAGCCTTGATAAATGTCACGGCTGAAACCAATCGTCATTTAGATAACACGCCCTTAAATATTCTCAAAACGCTGAAACTGATTTTACGACATGAAGATTGAAGAACCAGAATACGACCAAAGACATCATCATGAAAAGCCAATAAGAAAGAGTTTCCCCCCCTCGCCACACACGCACACGCCCCTCTCTCTCTCTCACTCACTCACTCACTCACTCACTCACTCACTCACTCACTCACACACACGCCCGCCCAGCTATGTTTTTCATGTAATCCGTACCGTAGCGGTACAATCTTTGTCACGTAGGCTTGTAGCATACATGAATGACATTATGATACCAATCACATCGCCATGAATGGAATACGTTTGTATATTAATTTATTAAGCCATACCGAGCAGTGCGCGTACGAGTTACTCAAAAATAAAGCCGTCATATAGGCTATTCCCATTTCCCAGTGAGACTCGGACCGTCGGCGGGCGGTGTCCCGTCCCGCTCCGCATTAATGAGAGATAGCCTGGAGAGAACATTAATGAATGAAGGCTGGTGTGTGTTGGACCATGGGTTACATCGCCATGAATGGAATACGTTTGTATATTAATTTATTAAGCCATACCGAGCAGTGCGCGTACAAGTTACACAAAAATAAAGCAGTCATATAGGCTATTCCCATTTCCCAGTGAGACTCGGACCGTCGGGCGGGCGGTGTCCTGTCCCGCTCCGCATTAATGAGAGATAGCCTGGAGAGAACATTAATGAATGAAGGCTGGTGTGTGTTGGACCATGGGTTAAATGTCTGATCTCCCGGTGGCCATGAAAATATAATAGCAGCGGCACTGCACCGGTCTAAACTCCCGAGAGTAGATTAGCAGAAATAGCAGATCTAAGCTCACAACGCGCTGGCATGTGAGCTTGTAGATCTGCTATTTTCAATGCAGCCAGATCTACAATCTTATCTGAATACTGTTTTTATACTGTTAAAGCAGTTTGTTTAAATTACTTTATAAAATGTTATATTTTCACAGGGATTATTTATTAGTGTAGATATACATTTAGGAGTGGATTATGTGTCCAGATGCCTCTCAGATAGTCAGACAATGGTGCTCGGAGTGCTCCGCAGCTCTAGCATAGCAGTGGTGGCCATTTTCTGGTTCCACTCCAAAATAGTCAATGCATTTTTCCCATTGACATTTCCAAAAATATTTATATCAATTATTTTAAGCCTAGAATCAAGCCATCCAGGAACCTGGTGAATCATGACCATAAAACATTTGATTCTGTGAAAAAAACATTTTTGAAAACGGCAAAACAAAGGGTATTTATTAAATATAGTATAGTATCTCATATAACTAAATGTAAAAAAAATGTTTTATGGTCATGATTCACCAGGACCCTGAATGGCTTGATTCTAGGCTTAAAATAATTGATATACATATTTTTTGAAATGTCAATGGGAAAATGCATTGACTATTTTGGAGTGGAACCAGAAAATGGCCGCCACTGCTATGCCCTATAGATACACACGGAGATAGACGGGAACGCCCAGGAACGCCCATTCAATTTTGGCTCGGGGGAAAAACAGAACGATCTGCCTCATAGAGTTACATCATACACGATCGTTTGGATCACTTTCAGAGCTATTTTATGGATGATAGAGACATTGTCAGCCAAAAAAAATCCATCAGGAGGACAGCTGGAACACAATCGTCCACTCGCCCTCGGAAAAGTTGACTTATTATTAAGATATATGTGACTAAAAAGACCAAACATTGACAATCTATGAGCTCACAGCGCGTCGGAACGCGACGCGTTGTAACTGTGAGCTAGATTGGCAATGTTTGGTTTATGTTCCCCCCAGAATACGTAAACTGGGGTTCATGTCGTTTATCAGATTATCCTTATATCTTATTGCAATTAGTCAAGTTTCAGCACAAGCACCACTGAGACCGGAGATCTGTTTCCCTCTTTCCAGCTCCGTCTGAATACCAAAACACTCGCCCCAAAACACAGTCGCCCCGGGGCAAACCCGCCGGTATTCACCTGGTATTCCTAAACGTAACCTCAGTAAAACTATGCCTAAACTGCTAAACATAACCTTATTCCTAAACTGAACCTCAGTAAAACTGGTTACGCCCCGCTACTCCGACGCCCCACGGGTCCGACAGCCGGAGTCCGGGCTCAAAAGGGCTGGAAACCATGGTCCATGGTCCCCATCAGGGGTCCATGGACCACCTCCGTGCCCAGGGACGGTGGCTCCCGGGGCGGGTAGAGCGGGGCCGACGGAGGGCTCGTTGGATCCGGGTTGGTGCCCCCCCCCCCCCCACCCCCCCCCGGGTCCCTGGGACGCTACCCGGGGAAACTGCGGCCGAAAAACCCGAAAAAAGCTCCGGAAGGCCCAGGAGCCCTGGGGCTTCCCCCCTCTCCCATGCGTTAAATTTTGCATGGGGGGGAGAGTGGCCACTGGTGCCATCGGATAGCTAGGGACCATGGCCAGACATGGTGCACCATATTCGGGGGCGTCCCCGCGCCTCGCAGGGCCTAGAATCTTGAAGGTTTTGGAAAAAGCCGGTATTTTTTCAAAGTCCAGAGCTCCATGGAGGCCCTGGGCTCCCGGCCTCTCCCCTGCGTGAAATTTCGCAGGACGGGTAAGCGGCCACTTGTGCCAGAGGTTAGCTAGGGACCCTGGCCGGACATGGTGCTCTATATTCGGGGGCGTCCCCGTGCCTCGCAGGGCCCGGAACCCTGGAGGTTTTGGAAACAGTTGGATTTTTTTCTAAGTGTGGCAGCCTCAGGTCTCCCTGGGCTCCTTGGCCCTTCCCTGCTGGAAGGGGGAAGCCAGGGAGAAGGGCCGACTGGTGCCATCGGATAGCTAGGGACCATGCCCAGGAAGAGGACCCTTCCTGGGGTAGCGACGGGGCGGCGAGGACCCCCCAAAGTGTCCATGCGGGCTCCAGGGCGAAAATCTCAACTTTTTTCGGCTTGTCGATCTTCTCTTTTTCGGGCCAAAACGGCCAGTACCTCCCGGTCCGTGCAGGCACTGTCAAGTGCCCACGCCGGGACATTACCTTATATGGGTGTAGACCACATGGGTGGCGCACGCAGGAGTTGAGTAAACCAAAGTTCCCGATAGTAGACCCGCAAGGCAAGTTACCTTGATTGGGTTGGGGGCGGGGGAACTTCACATGAACCTGCGAGCAGCTACGTATCTATGCTGGTCGTGCCAGGCGGCCCGGTTGTCCCGCAACTCAGCAGTGGCTGCGCCCGAGTGAATTGAACGAGATTCCCACTGTCCCTACCAGCTACCAAGCGAAACCATATAGCCAAGGGAAATGAAATCGTTGAACTAATGAGGGAAGAAGACAGTCCTCAGCGAGGAAACAAGACCCTGCTAATGGGCATGAAAAATATTGCGGCGACACTTGTACCACCAGGTGCCTGCGGTCCGTGGGCCGCGGGACCCCCCGACTTATCGCCAGCCGAGGGGTGCTTAAGAGTGGGTCCACGGGACCGGCCGGTGAGCCGGGTGAGATTTAGAAATCGCGGAAATAACATGGGAGCGGACGAGAGCCAATATATTTTTCCCCCAACCTCGACTCTGCCCCCAGCTATGACGCGCTGATGACACTACGGCGTGTGGATGTATAGTAATTACTCTCTGCATGGTGCATGTTTGAAGGAACATGAATAACAGATTGGCTACTTTCACGGCTATGATTCCCTAATATGAATCCTATAATCTTTGCACCCAAGATTCATATGTTGGAGAGTTGGGCTTAGGCCATTTTGCCTTTAGGGTATGCAAATATTATTGTTATTCTTGACATGGTCTCTAGTTATTAAAGTCCTTTTTCAATTGCTTCATTTCAGACCAGTGTGTTGAGTCCAGACTGCAGGTGAAGATGAACTCTCCGGACTCAGCCAGTGCCATTTCTATTAAACAGGAGGAACCTGAAGACCATCCACACCTCAGTAAGTTTCATGTGCTCTCTCTTACTTGAATGTTTTAATTTTATTTTTTGTCTTCTGTTGTAAGGCTGTTGTAAGGCTGTCACAAATTTGACTAAGAAACAATCATGACAAAATATATCATGACAATGATAATATCCCGATTATTAAACAAATTGCTCACTCATGACATGAAAAAAAGATTGGCTACTTTCACCTTATTTTCTTTAGACCATTATTTGCATCACAGGAGTCCATCTTTTGACACATTTTCCTTTGTGTAATCTTAAATTACGAAGGATTTCTTCCCTAATGTATGAATCCTATAATCTTTGCACCCAATATTCATATGTTGGAGAGTTGGTTTTACGCCATATTGCCTTTACCTTCTGCAAATATTACTGTTATTCTTGAGACCATTAGGTCCATTAGGACAAATTCCTTATTCAATTGCTTAATTTCAGACCAGTGTGTGGAGTCCAGACTGCAGGTGAAGATGAACTCTCCAGACTCAACCAGGGACATTTTTATGAAACAGGACGAACCTGAAGACCACCCACACCTCAGTACGTATTGTCACTATATTATAATCTTGGCAAAAAATATGACAGTGAATAATAATAATAATGGATTTTATTTATAATGCATTTTACATTTGTAAAAAATCAAAAATGTGCTACAGAAGGCAATTGCATAAAAACAGAAACATCACACCATTAAAAAACATCAACTAAGAAACTGAAACAAAATAATTAAAACATGGTGGCATAAAGCCTAGAGGTAAAACCAGTGTAGCTAAGAAAATGCTTTGCTAAAAAGGTAGGTCTTTAGTCCTCTCTTAAAGGAGTCAACCGACTGTGGTGCTCTCAGGTGGACAGGGAGGGCGTTCCACAGTTCGGGGGCGGCCGAGCATAAATCCTGGTCGCCCATGGTACGTAGGTTGGCCTTGTGGGTTTTGAGGAGGTTGGTGTTTGAAGAGCGGAGGTTGCGGGTTGAAGGTTGTAGGGAGTTCCTTGAGGTAGGAAGGAGCGTTGCCATGGATGCACTGATGTGTCAACAGGGATACCTTGTATTTGGTCCAGAAAGAGACGGGAAGCCAGTGGAGTGAACGGAGGATGGGATGTGATGTGTTCATGTTTGCGCACTCTCATCAGGATCCTAGCGGCGCTGTTTTGGATATACTGGAGCCTTTGGAGGCTCTTTCTAAGGATCCCGATGAGAAGTGCGTTGCAGTAGTCCAACCTGGAGGAGAAAAGGGCGTGGACACGTTTTTTCTGAATCTGCTAGCGTGAGTGTGGGGTGGAGTTTTGAGAGGTTTCTGAGGTGGAAGAAGGAAGTTTTGCAGAGATGTCTGATGTGGACCTCGAAGTTCAGATGGGGGTCTATTTTTACTCCCTGGTTAGTGACCACTGGTGAGAGGGGAAGGTCCTGTTCGGAGAAGCTGATGCTAGTTATGGGGTATGTTTTTATCTGGTGTGGGGTGCCTATTAGGATTACTTCGGTTTTAGAACTGTTGAGCTGCAGAAAGTTGTTTCTCATCCAGGCCTTTATCTCCTCCAGGCAGGTGATTAGGGCGGTGGTGAAGGTGAGAATGATGATGACGACGACGGGGTGGCAGAGGGGGTTGGTTGTTTTTGGGGCCTGAACAGGAGAGTGGTTGTTTTTTATATACAGTTGTTTGTCATCAGCATAGCAGTGGAAAGATATTCATATCTCGGATATAATATCCGGATATTTATAGCCATCATTAAATATCACTCAATATTCCTTTTTAACATGTTTTATTCTCATTACAATATCCAAAAGCACGTCCTCTTTTTCACATATGCAATACAAAAGAAAAACTACACCAAATTGTACATTTTTGTGGCCGTAGACCAAAGCATCTAGAACAGGGTTTGTCTGTCACACAGCTCAAGCCGTTAAGTGCATGACGTCATGAAACGGAAGCACGTGAAAGCCTGAAATGCCTGATAAAAGTGTGGTAGTAGGTGAAAACTACAAAAACTGATTTTATGGCGTGCCTCTGTAGGGGGTGAGAGGTCTAGAAATGGGTCTGTTAGTCTGCTCTGTGAGATATTTGACAGGGTTTTAGAAGCTTCTTGATTTGATGAATGAATGAATGAATTCATCATCCTTGCCATCATTTGTACCTTATTTTGAAGATCCACGGAGACCCAAGGAAAGCCACGATGTGAACACGTATGTAAACAAAACTGTCTGGGGGAGGGGGAGAGTCTCGTCTATACACCAGAACAAAAACATTTTAACCGTTATCGTCCGTTCTGTTGTAATCGGCAGTTGAATATGGCTTGTTTTCACAAAAAAAAAAAAGATGAAATCCAAGCTAGATGTGTTTTTCTAAATCTCATAATATGGGAGTAAATGCAGTTTTTATTTTTTGGGATGCCCTTATTTCTGCTTCTATCATTCTCTCTCAGTCAAGGGATCATTCATAGGTTGCCCAAGAGACTCTAGTGTAATTAGGGGTGTCGCGATACGCCTAATCCACGATTCGATACGACTTTTGGTTTTAAGGTCACGATTCGATTCCATTTTCGATACGATATATATTTTTAAAACTTCCTTTTTTTCAGCTTTGAGGGCTTTAATGATTATTAATTTAGGCTAGTGTCTTGATTTGTAAAGAAAAACACATGTTTCTCAATAAGTCCCTATTATTTGAATAATATCAAATGAGAATGAGAATAACAAAAAGGGTTTCATGCCCTTACAACAGCTGTCATTTTCAGATTCTTCTTTATGATGAGATAACAACATTCTTGTGAAGCTCTATAACTAAATAAAATCTAAATACAAAGTTGAACATGTAAGAAAAAAGGATCTAAAGACAACTATTATTTGGCTACATGTTCTTAAACTTCTTAAAGGGTCTACACCATGAATTTAAAAAATAATAATAATATTTAATATCATTTAGTTTATGTCCCTCAAACGTTTTTCAAAAGGTTTGAGCCTACATCAAGCCTCAGATATACTCATTCCAACTAACTTCTCTCTGGCTTATAAAGCACTTTCATCTGCAATACCACATTGTCCTGTTTGGCACGGGGCGCTATTGAGCCAGTTTGTATGCATGTTATCTCCTGGTTCTTTGTGGAAAAAGTAAGAAAAATATATATGTATTTTTTAAAGATTTTTATTTTTTTTGGTTGGAACTGAAAAACGGGAGGAATGTTCAGTCAACGGGAGGAATTGTTCAGTCAAACAGGCCAAATCAGTTTGGCCTGTTTTTGACCAATTTACAGAAAACCCCAGATTTGCTGTGAAAGCCTGAGTGTTCAAACTGGGGTATTTTTGAGGATAGAAGAGAGGTAGGGGAGACCAAAAACACACAAAAAAGAAGAAAAAGTTCAGATTCATGGTGTAGACCCTTTAAAAGTATGTTCACATTGTTTGAACCGGTAAGAGCTTTAACAAACAAGAAATGTGAATAATAAGCTAAGCCATACTATTCACTTTTTATTTTCAAATTCTTCTTCAAGAAGATGAGCATGTTCACATGTTCTGGAGTGAGGGCATTCCTTTGAGCTGTCACAATATCTCCTGCTGTTCATAACACTCTCTCACTTGCAACACTTGTTGCTTGAACAGCAAGATCATGTTTGGAGAGCTTTGCTAAATGTGGGTAAGACTACTCATTATCTTTCCACCATTTCAGAGGATTTGAATCTAGAGGGGTGACTGGCCATCTTGTAGAGCTGAATCTCCTCTTCCACAACTTTTGGGGGCCATGGTTTGGGGGCCATGGTTTGGGGGCTCCTGCTACTGATGTGGTGGGGGCTGTGCTGAAGAAATTGGCAAACAGTTCACTGAGTGCTGTTTTCTTTGCTGGGTGGGCTCCAGATCTCTAAACCTTCTGCAGGGCTCTGGCTGGGCTCTTCTCCAGAGGCCTGGGTCAAAGGTCACACAAAACGGATAAAATAAATGAGAGGTCTATGCTTCCCTCCTGAGGCCATTTGTGGTGACATTTTTGGTGTGCTATCATGAAATATTAAAATGTTCTTAAATTAATTATATCTTAGAAGAATTATATCACTTTGAATATTTAACATGACTTTTTTATATTAGGTAAATCTTAAGATTTCTTTGTTAAATGAATTGACCACATACCACATACGATTTTCTCAGACAGAGTTTTGAAGATCTCACTCCGAGAGAAGTCATCCAGGTGGGGTAGAGACTTGAACCTAGGATCTAGTGCAGTGCTCTCATTCAGGAACTGTTGAAGTGTTGGGTCTGAATACCTCTCCTTAAAGTTACCTGCTATAGCAGATTTAATATCCCTCACAGTTGGTGAACTGGGTCGCATAGATGTCAGGATTGTGTGTCGGAGGGGAAGGACCAGGATACAGGGGGTTGCTGTTCAGAACTTAGCAAAGTAGTGACTGTTTTCAAGGGCTTCAGTACCTCAACCACCTCCATGACTTTAATCTCTGCATCAGTGAGGGTGATGAGGTCCTTCACATTCTTTTTCACGCTGTCCTCTGTGAGAGCAGCATACACTGCCACTTGCTGCTCTAAGTAGCGTTTTATCATGTCATAGCTGGAATTCCACCGTGTCACAACATCTTGAATTAGCTTGTGAGGGGTTTCCTTTTCCTTACAAAGTCCTAGACACTTTTGTTTGCTATTGAAGACAGCTGCTGCAGTTGTACTGCGGTGGAAAAAAGCAACTATCCTCCTGACTTTGCCCAGAATACGGGACATCTGGTTAACTCCCAACCCCTTCTGTGTTGCCAGATTCACTGTGTGTGCAAAACAACCTACATGTGGCGACATTCCAGCCTCTTTTGTGGCATTTACTATGTTTTTGGCATTATCTGTTGTCACAGGGATCTTTGCATTGGGTCTGTCTAATTTCCATTCCACTGCTGCTTTCTTCAGGATATCGGACAAATGTTCACTGTGTGGGCATCATGAATTGGGAGCGTTTGAAGTACTGGGCTTTCGATCTCCCAATTCTCATTAATGTAGTGTGCTGTTATGGTGATGTAACTCTGTGTTGCTCTGGAGGTCACCCATCTGTTGTTATGGCAATTAATTCTGCATGGCTCAGCCCTTCTATCATTTGTGCCTTCACCTTCTCATACAAGGCAGGCAACACTTTTGTGCTCATATGCGATCTGCTTGGCATTTCGTAATGTGGTTCTAGGACACTGATCAAATGATTGAACCCAGTGTTCCCCACCACTGAAAGGGGTCGCATGTCTAATGCTATTAACACCCCAACTGCGCGCGTTATTTGTTGAGCGTGGGTCGAAAGATGTGGGAGTTTGGCTCTATAAGAGCCTGGAATTGTTGGCTGTGCCTGTGTCATCCTTATACCGGCCAGATCAATGTCTTTGTGATGCCTGCGAATATGCATCCCCATATTTGACATGTTGCCTGAGCTGGGATACGGTACACGTGTGGAGCATAATCGACAAACGGTAGCCGTTTTGTGAACAACGCGTTGGGTGCCCTCATAATTCACTGGGAAGCCAAAATGTTGCCAGACTTTTGACTTAAAGGAAGCGGGAGGGTTTTCCAATCCTTCCGTTTGTGTATCATCATTAGCATCGCTGGCTTCAGCAGTGGCCATGGTGAAATGTAAAGTAGTACTACAGACGCAACGCTACAGCGGTCTCTCTGTCCCTCCTCCAAACTCCTCTGCGGTGTGCACTGTGTTTGGATTTGTCCTGTCGTCTTTTTATTTCTCCCCCGTCGTAAGCACGCATGCGCGATGCACGGAAAAACACAGCAGCTCGTGCATGGCTTCACCCGGACGTGCAATCGGATGTGGGCATGCGCGGGAGTATTTTTTTTTTAATGAACCCTTGAATCGTGATACAGCTTTTGATTTCGATACACTGTATCGTACATCATTTTCGGTTCGATTTCGATACGTATCGAGTATCGTGACACCCTTAAGCGTAATCACTGAAAACAGGTAGCCTTGAGAACTAATTATTCCAGAGCCATGTGGCCCGAATGGCAGGAGCTTATCTCCTGTTTCTGTGGTGTGAGGTGGCTTGATGTACAAGTATATCCCCCAGCCATGATGTACACGGGGACTTACCCCAATCCAACCCTTGATGCTGAATGCCCAGCGGGGGGAGACAGTGGTATGACCCGGCCAGGGTATTGAAACCTGACCTCCCAATCTCAGGGCGGACACTTTAACCATGCCAATGAGCTGGGTTTTTTAATCGGAGGGTACTAACCAATTTTAACATATTATATTAAGCACTTGTCAAGTAGTCTTTCAAAGCTATGATTCATCAGCCTATGCTAGATACTAGAGGGCAGTGCCACTCAATCTGAACAAAGAGGATGGCCAAATGGTGCGTTATTAATTATGTTATAAAAAGTGCATTAAATATTTCCAAAAACATTTGAGGTGAGAAATAGGCGATGCCATAATATACACTTGATTCAGCACTGCCTTGTTGCAGTGTGCAACACAACATGTGTAGATCACATACTTTAAATCACATATGTTTGCTGTGTGACTGTTATAAATATTGAGCTGGAAAACTTATCTGTGATTGGCTCAGAGCCACCCAGCCCCTGTTTCACTGGGAGAAGATATGGTTGCAAAAAGCCATTCCAGCTGGTCTTTAAGTGGTTAACAACATTCAAACAAGTATATCTTCAACTATTTCCAGATGTCAGTCCATGGCATGTCACTTGAAAGCTTACAGTCTGCACTTTAATAATCTGTAAGAAACTGAATAGTAATGACTATAATGACACATCCTATTAGATTGTGAAAACGTGCTTGGCCTATTGGCAGCATGCACATAAAATATGGCGCTGATCGGTACTGTGGTCAGTGAAATTAGCCCCAGACACAAGACAGATTCACAGACTGAGTTTACGTACATTTTAAACCACGACCCATTAACTTTCACCAGACATGTCAAGCTTTTGTGTTTGGAGGTGCTTCTGTGTCATAATGCCATGCACTTAGTGGCATGAGCTATGATTGGTCTACTTTGGAGGTGACATACATACATACTGTAGATACAGACAAATCCAGTTGTATATAGCTTGGCCTACAGCCTAACTTACTCCCAAATCAGAGCTCACATATTGATTGATTGATTGAATACTTTATCAGGCAAATAATATAAACTGCATGGAGGTACAGTAAAACATTTAGGCTAAAATGATAACACAAAAAACACGTTTTAATGATTAATAATAATAAAATGTGTTCTATCACCCCATTTCATTTGTTGGGTAATAAAACTAAATATATCGATTCAGGTTACTTTTTAAAACATGTGTTTTGCTATAATCTTGCTAAAACCTTCGAGCCTGCTTTAGAGTTTCCAGAACCACTTGTAACAACCTGTACTTATTTAGTAACTGTTTGGTCAGTCTTAGTAGGTAATAGCTATGTATGTACTATATGTTTTTGCTCCTAGACATCCTGCAGATGGCTGTGTGTAAAGAAGAGGTTTCTCATGAACAGGAGAGGAGCCCCAGTCTGCTCCACGAGGAACCAGAGCCTCCACACATTAAAAATGAACAGGAGGAGCCACTTCAAATACCAGAGGACCCTGTTGGGTCAATGTTGACATTACCAGCAGTGACAAGTGAAGTTAATGAAGACATCTCTTCACACTGCCCTGAAGTTGAAGTTGATTCTGATACTGAAGTCACTGAAAACAGTGAACATTGTGACAAAAGTTTTGTTGGGTCGCGTCACCTTAAGTTACACCAGCGTAGCCACACCGGTGAAAAACCTTTCCACTGCAAACAGTGTGACAAGCGTTTCACTAATTCATCTCACCTGAAAAGACACCAGCTTGTCCACACTGGAGAAAAACCTGTCCTCTGTAAACCTTTCCACTGTAAAACTTGTAACAAGAGTTTTCTTACGTCAACTGACCTGAAAAGACACCAGCATGTCCACACTGGAGAAAAACCTTTCCACTGTAAACATTGTGATGTGAGTTTCAGTCTGTCAGATAACCTGAAAAGACACCAACGTTTCCACACTGGAGAAAAACCTTTCCATTGTAAACATTGTAACAAGAAATTCAGTCGGTCAGATCAGCTGGAGGAACACCAGCATGTCCACACTGGGGAAAAACCTTTCCACTGTGAATATTGCGACAAGAGTTTCACTCGGTCATCTGCCCTGAAGAGACACCAGCTTACCCACATTGGAGAAAAACCTTTCCGTTGTAACATTTGTGACAATAATTTCAATGATTCACATCAGTTGAAGACACACCAGCATGTCCACACTGTGGAAAAACCTTTCCACTGTAAACATTGTTACAAGAGTTTCAGTAAGTCAGGTCAGTTGAAGATTCACCAGTATGTCCACACTGGGGAAAAACCATTCCGCTGTAAACAGTGTGACAAGACTTTCATCCTTTCATATGGTCTCAAGATGCACCAGTATGTCCACAGTGGAGAAAAACCTTTCCACTGTAAACATTGTAACAAGAGTTTCAATCTGTTAGGTAACCTCAAGAGACACCAGCTGGTCCACACTCGAAAAAAAAACCTTGTCACAATGTTAACGGTGTGAGAAGAGTTTCAGTCAGTTAGGTGCTCTGAAAAGACATAAGTGCATTCCCACCAAAAGAAAAGAAAAACAATTTCCACTATAAATTACCTCACTGGGAGGATCAAATTATACAGCTGTATGTTGTAAGGGAGTTGATATACAAGCAAAATTATCATGGATATTTATACTGCTTCTGTCAACAAAAGTTTCAACCAGTCCAGGATTCGTCTTTTGGAGACATTCCCCATGCGCTATTTTGTTTTCTTCTTTTCAAACCTTACAGCAATCATTTTAAAGTGTTAACGGTCATTTTCTTTTTCTGTATTTTTTTTACCTGAAGGTAAAGCAAATTATTTTGTTGTCATTCATTTATACTATAAATGATCATGTAAACCATATCAATTGTGTAAGGTTTTACTAGAATGTTATAGCTTGTATATTATGATGTGTTATATTACATGCCCAGTGAATTGGGCACTATTTCAATTATTTTACTTATAAAATAAAATATCAGGTAACTGAGGGGAAAATAATTTGCATGTATTTTTACTGAATTTTGACAGTAATTGTTACAATTAATAGAATGGCTTTGATCATTATTTAGTTGTATTACATTATTAAACTGTGATTTGATAGCAAAGCCTATGAAACAGGGCAGGAATTTCATGGCGGCCACGTTGTTGGGCCTCTCTTTGGCCATGTGTCCCTCGAAAAATTACGGCCCCACCGTGGCCGCAGCTGATTTCACAGTTTTTCCTCTCTGCGATTTTCCTGTCAATATGTTTTTTTTAGACACCAGTGCCTTTGGTTTTTCAATTTAATTCAATGTTATTGAATTAGTTAGAGAAGAGACCCGACAGTCCCACCCTGAGCAAGCAATTTGTTGAGCTGCGCACCTACCACATGACCAGTGGCAGTTAGGTTTTCGAGCCTTGTATGAACCGTTGTATTCACAACACAGTGTTGTATGACACAAAAGCATCACCGGGCCAAACAGGAGATAAATCTAACGCAGCCTGTTGAACTAATCAATGGTAAGTTCGATTTCTAGCCTATATTCCAGTTTAAAATGCTGTGGATCAAGTAATGCTTTTTACAGAGAGAGAGAATTCCATAGTACGGACTGATATCCCCCCGTTGACAGAATACAGCGAAATCCCCTAATCACTAGTCATAATATCCATCAAGCAATAGAAATGAATAACTGCAAACACATTCAAAGTTTAGGCTATGAATATCATACACAAGAAGAGACAAGCTCACCCACCGCTCTGATGGACAATAAATAAATAATCATTTTGCAACAACATTCATGTTCTGGTCGTTTGTCAACTATGATCTAAATGGGAAGTTTATTTCAGCAGCTACAATGTGACAGTTTTACATTGTTTGAGCCCGTTTTTGGTGCGCAGCACAGTCCTCGTTTAAGTTAATTGGTTTCACCTTTTGTACTGCTTCGCGCAACAAGGCAGATCCCGGCCAGGTTGGCCAACCCAGGCCCATGAAATTCAAAGGCAGTCATAGTCACCAATTAGAATGAAAAACTCATACTAACTCATACTGATACAGAACCATATATAGGCTATATATAGGCTGTATATTGTCCCTGCCGGGTGAAAACCCTTATGTTTAAAAAATATATATTATTTTAAAACAATTTAAAATGGTGATAATTGCCAATCTACAAGCTATATTAATAATTAAGAAATACTATATTTGAATTAGTGAAAAATCAACTAAAGTCATTATTAGTGTAAGTTCAATCACCATAACTTGTGGGAAGTACATTAAATCTCTAATCTGTGAATCAAATGTGATTCATGTGACCCCTACCTATACAGTCAGTGAAGTCCAGGGCTGAATGTGACATATATTGAGACCAATATAACTTTGTACAAATATTGGTCATTTATTTTGTGAAATGTATTGTATGTATATAATTATATTTCACAGAAAGTTGTACTATATTCAAATAAAATCATCCTTAATCTTCAAGTTAAAATCATTATTTCCGTGGACTTTTTGTTCCTTACTGCCCTGGCATTTGGCCTTTGTGCCCTCAAACAAATGAAAAACCCAAAGGCCAAGTGGCCTTGCCCCTAAAATGACGAAATTCCATATGAAAGCACAATATTGCGCGCACACACAAGGTGTTTAATTATTATGCTATATTTGTAATTGATTATTATCAGGAAGGTGTAACATAATTATGATCTTTTAACATGACTAATGAAGTGTGGAAGAATTCAGCCTGGAGGCAGGAATTAGAAGACTCAACTCTAGAGTTGCATAACATGATTACAGTTACAGCTATCTGCAGTTACACGAATACTTAAAATAGAGAAAGAATACAGACAAAAGGGACAACAAGGAAAAACTAAAACTAAACAGGTACGGTATATTATGCATCTTCAGATGTATATAAATGATATAGGCTATATACAGTAAATGCAGTGTTGTGTTCTAGTTTTTTTCGGAAAGTATACGCTACGATACGATGCACGTGGTCGTGGGTATACGCTCTCGCGTTTTCAATGGATGAATCAGTTTTTGAAGGTATACGGTAGCGACGGAAAAAAATCTCAAGGTATACGCCGTACACAGCATCTGACGGTAGAACACACCACTGAGTAAATGTTTTAATATACAACCAGAGCCATTTTTGCAGACAGAACTGACACAATAAGATTTTGCGTCTGTTTTTGTGTCTTGGTGCACACAATTATAAAATCTAATGATTATGTGACAGGGTCAAAGCAGGGGGGTGAAACCAAATTGTAACATTTTTTATTGATGATGAAAAACCTGTATTACGCACTTAAAAACATCATTCTCTTAACTATATTTCTGCACTGCATGTTTTATGGTTGACAATGTATTTCCCCCCGGTCCCCGAGCCACTTGACATTGGACTCCCCTATAGGCTGTGTGACATTGGCCTTGTGACAGCGGACGGCCAATGTCCCCAGGTCACGCTGGTGGCAGAGCGAATGAGGGCGGAGTAGGGTGTGGCCCACCTTATTCAAAAGTGAGCGCGAGCCACTTGGACAGCAGAGAGACAGGCATACAGGGCAGTGTGGAAGTGACAGCCAGAAGGGACGGTTGTGCACAGGAGGAGCAGACATACCACGGAGCAGAGGTGGGGAATACAGTGATCGCGGCACGTACCAAGCCACCAGCAGCGGACGGTGAGCAGACGGCGCAGTAGCAGCAGAGACGGGGAGGACAGACAGACGAACCAAGGAACGGAGGAGAGGTCCAGTGGCGATAACGTTGCGCGCTTCACACCCTCAAAGCCAGACGTACAGTCTGGCGGGCGAGTAAGTGTCCTTCTATGCAACGTTACCTTTATAAACCCACGGTCCTAAACCTCATATGTGAAATATACCTGAACAGATGAACTGGTTCTAGTTTCTATGATTGCAGGCAATACGCACGAAGACAAGAAGAGACAGTGATTCCTGGCCTAAACCCCCGCTCCAGTTAAACCCCATATAAGGACATTCCCACCTTTTGCATTGAACCGTGATGAGTATATGACATATAGCAATTGAATTGGCACTTGGCACTTTACTGCTTCAGTAATAGTTGGCACTTTAACGCTAAATTCATTATTTATTTGCTATAGTTTGCACAAGCCCTGTCTGTTTTTAGTGTTTGGTGATTGTCTGTATTCCTGTATTTTAGTTAGTTAGTGGGCGCATTAGGAGGTTGAGGTTTTAGAATTAGTGTTATATTTTGTTTATGCTTTTCAATATTTTATGGCTTATAGACGCCACTGTATTAGCTTAATAAAATAGATTACCTTTTTATACAAACCTGTTTCCGTCCAGCTTTCTCCAAGGGATATGTGTTGAAGTGTTGTTCTCATTTAAAAGTATTGTACTTACCTGGGTAAACTCGAACCTGTGAATAGCCTAAGAAAGAGTGTTACAGAGGACCCTACCTCTTAAATAAAAAGGTGGCGTAGTCTTGCAGTACCTAACAAACAGTATTATTCTCACAGTAATTACGCACCCCGCACTTTACCGTGCAACTGATATTTTATTGTTGTGAGTTTAATGTGTATTGTTATTTATTTATTATTGAGACAAAGTAAAGAGTGTCAGCATTCTAAAAAGAAGTGGCAAGTTACATGTGACAACCTGGCCACCGTCACATATTTGGCGTAGCGCGGCAGGACTGGGTAGAGAACAACACAAAATCCCTAAGAGAAACTGTATTGAAATTTTGCTGTTTTGCTGCTTTTTGTTTTGTTTTGTTTGGTTGAATCAAGAAAGTAATGATGATGATGCCAGTGTATCCAGGGGCACCGTGGCTACCTAAGTTTCGGGCATAGAAGGTGAGGAGAAATACAGGGAATGGAGAGAACAGATTAAAGGATTATTGGGCACTCAGGATTTAACAGAGGAGAAAAAAGTTGCTTTTGTAGTACAGACCCTTACTGAGGAAGCTAAGCGACAAATTAGTGTAATTGACAAGGAAGATCGCAATACAGTGGCCAAAGTCTTTAAATGTTTAGACACGTTGTATAAAACATCTGTTTCTGCTTCCCAAGCTCGTGCCTTGTTCTATGGCTGTGCGCAACGCGCAGGCGAAAGTGTGCAGGCTTATATTTTGAGGCTTAGAGAGTTGTTCTGCAGGCTGCGGCGGCTCGACCCAGACACCGCTCCCTCCGATGCCATTCTGCGAGAGCAGTTACTTGTAGGACTGTCTGAAGGCCCTCTGGGTCAAGCCTTAAGAATATATGCCCGTCGAAACCCCACAGAAGACTTCGCCGCCCTAAAAAATGAGGCCTTCCTACTAGACACTGAACATAGAAGAGAAGGGACTGCTGAAATCTTGTGCCATGCTGTTAAACCTGTCTCTATCCCAACACCCTCACAGGAATCTGAATGGAGAGAGAAACTGAAACAGGAGATTATGGAAGACGTCAAATCGCAAATGCAGGGGTTTACGCAGGAGCTCATGAAAGAGATCAGACCGCTCCTTCGACCCAACACCACCGATACACGACCTCGCGGTTCGCCTCCATCTGAACGACGCCGGGAGCCGTACCAACGCAACGAGTGGGATGAGGGAGGTAGGCCGATCTGTAGGAGCTGTAGGCAGTCTGGGCACATTGCTCGCTTTTGTAAATCTGACCCCAATCATTTAAACTAGTACGCCCTGTCGCCGAGGTCCGGGAGACGGGTGCAGCGCGCACTCGCCAGATCAAGGGCTAATGAAGTGTTTATTGGGGACTGTCCGACTATTGGGATCACTATGGGAGGAGTCCACTTAAGGGGGTTACTGGATACTGGGTCACAAGTCACATTAATGCAGCAAAGCTTATTTGAGGAAAAATTCTCACACCTAACGTTGGGAAATGGGCCCCTTGTTTTTAAATTACGCGCCGCTAATGGTCTTGACTTACCGTACACTGGCTATGCCATATTGGACCTAGAGCTGGAGGGAATGAAGATCCCAGGGAGAGGAGTTGTAATCGTGAAAGATGAACATTGTACTCAACCGCTGATTATTGGGATGAATGTCGTGAACGCTGTATGGCATGCCCTCTTTAAATGGCCTGGGAGGCCTGTGTTTCCATGTCAGCAGGGAAGGACGCTGTGGAAGGACGCATTCGCCACCTGTAGGAGGGTGGAGGCAGTGACGAACGAAGATGGGTCCATCGGTTATGTGTGGCCGGTCGGCCGGCGAAAGATTCGAATCCCCGCGCAGAGTGAAGTGATGATCTGGGGCCGCGCTTGGAGAGGACCAAATGGAGCGGACTACGAGGCCTTGATGGAAGCCTTGCCGGATGGAAAAGATTTGGGAGTGGCCCGTGCCCTCGTCACGGTGCGCCACGGACGTGTTCCCATACGAGTGTGCAACCCACACGCATATAGTCTGGTCCTGGACCGCCACCAGAAGCTGGGGAGGCTGTACCCGGTGGAAGAAGCGGATGTCCGAGGCGGCAGGGACCTGAGCCTGTCCCTGGGGACCGACGGAGAGGTGGAAGTGGCCGTAATCAGTGTGGAAGATGATGGACCACTGAAGACCCTGCCCGAAGAGATGGAAGTGTTGACGGAGCGTGATGACCTGCCGGAGGCGCAGAAGAGAGAGTTACACGAGATGTTGTGTCGGTGGAAGAAGGTGTTCGCCATCCATGACGAGGATTTCGGACGGACGGACGTCGTGCAACACCAGATACCGACCGGAGACGCGGCACCCATACGAGAGCGACACCGGCCGTTGCCGCCCTCCATGTACCGGGAGATGAAGACCCTCCTGAATGAGATGCTGGAGAAGGGAGTCATCAAGGAGAGTTGCAGTCCGTGGGCGGCACCTATCGTACTGGTCAAGAAGAAAGATGGCAGCTGGAGGTTCTGCGTCGACTACAGGAAACTTAACGCCGTGACGCACAAGGACGCCTTCCCCCTACCCAGGATAGAAGAGACGCTCACCAGCCTGACGAAGGCGCAATGGTTCTCCACGTTAGACCTGGCCAGCGGGTATTGGCAAGTAGGAATGGATCCCCGGGACCGGGAGAAGACCGCCTTTACGACCCCGCTGGGCCTGTTCGAGTTTCAACGCATGCCGTTCGGGCTTTGTAATGCGCCCGCGACGTTCCAGAGGCTGATGCAGCAGTGTCTGAGTGGTCAGGTGACAGAATCCTTGCTGGTATATCTTGATGACATTATAGTATATTCACCTGACTTCTCCTCTCATCTACAGCACCTCGAGCTCGTCTTCCAACGCCTGTGGAGACATGGACTGAAGCTGCGGTTAGACAAATGCAAACTTCTGCGGAGGGAAGTGCAATTTCTGGGCCATGTCGTGGACAAAGAGGGAGTGCGGCCCGATCCGGAGAAAGTGGTGGCAGTGCGGGACTGGACACCACCCTCAACGGTCCGCGAGGTCCGCGCGTTTCTAGGTCTAGCGGGTTACTATAGGCGTTTCGTGTCCTCTTTTGCTGCTATAGCACGACCCTTAAACAACTTATTGATAGGAATCCCAAATGACGTAAAATCCCACCAGTGTAAAGTCGAGTGGACTTCGGAGTGCCAGCGGGCGTTTGATGCGTTAAAGAGTGCCCTCACACAAGCCCCGGTGTTAGCGTATGCGGATTATACACAGCCTTTTGTGGTTTACACTGATGCGAGTGGCCGTGGGTTGGGAGCGGTTCTAGCCCAGGTCCAAGACGGTCACGAACGTGTAATAGCTTATGCAAGCCGCAGTCTCCACCCGACCGAGCAGAATGACGCAAATTATAGCTCGTTCAAATTGGAGCTTTTGGCCCTTAAATGGGCCGTGACCGAGAAGTTTAAAGATTATCTCACTGGCGCTCGATTCACAATATTCACGGACAATAACCCTGTTGCGCATCTCCAAACGGCTAGATTGGGAGCTGTGGAACAACGGTGGGCTGCTCAACTTGCGTCGTTTACTTTCGACATCAAGTATCGACCGGGCAAAAACAACGCCAACGCTGATGCCCTATCGCGGTTCCCAGTGCAGCCTGTAGATGTGGCGGCTGTACAATCGACGCCAGCAGCCCGGGAGGATGAGTGGAGAGAGACGCAGGATCGGGATCCAGATGTGCAGGTGGTGAAGAGGTGCGTGGAACGGGGGAGAGCCCCTAATATGGTGGAGAGGAAGAATTGGACTCGGGGAGCGCGGCAACTGTTACGCCAGTGGAACAAACTGATTATACGAAATCATGTGTTATATAGGAAGGTGACCGATCCTTATACCAAAGAACAATACTCACAGGTCATTTGTCCAGGTTCACGCAGAGAGGAGGTATGGAGAGGAATCCACACGGCCGCGGCGCATGCTGGGTTGGAGAGGACCTTGGCCCAGCTGCGACGTCGGTTCTATTGGCCAGGCATGGAGGGAGCGGTGCGTCAGTTACAACAGGGTTGTGTCGCCTGCAGCCTGCAGAGGAACAGGTCAGAGCCTCGGGCCCCCTTACAACCCTTTGAAGTCTCATATCCACTAGAAGTAATAGCCATTGATTTCCTCACATTAGGTAGGCCTGCTGATGCGTGGCAAAACATTCTGGTAGCTACTGACTTATTCACCCGTTATAGTTGGGCTATTGCCACCCGAGACCAGACTGCGCACACCACTGTCCGTGCGTTATGGACGCATATTATCCAGCCGTTCGGCTGTCCGGCCCGGTTCCACTCAGATCGAGGCCCCAACTTCGAGTCCGAGTTAATGCACCATTTATGTCAGACTTATGGTATTGCAAAAAGTCGCACCACTCCGTACCACCCGGCTGGGAACGGTGGAGTGGAACGATTTAATCAGACATTACTGAACATGTTGCGATCACTAGACACTGATAAACAAGGAAGATGGAATGAGCACTTACCCGAGTTAGTTCATGCTTATAACAACACGATCCATAGTGCTACGGGTTATGCCCCCGCCTACTTAATGTTTGGCCGACATTTGAGGCGCCCTATAGATGTCCAGTTAGGAGTGCAGTCAGCGCAAGAGCGCATGGGAGTGGGTGGCTGGGTACAGGACCACCAACAGAGAATGGCGACAGCTTATAGGACCGCAGGGGAGAGGATGGGAGAAACGGCCAAGAGGAGAAAGCAGGTTTATGACCGTAGGGCCGGTATTACACCCCTATTACCAGGAGAGAGAGTGTGGATTCGAAATAGGAAGAGAGATGGCCAGGGGAAATTGAGTACGTGGTGGGACCCCGAGCCTTACGCAGTGATGGAACAGGTGGGAGCTACGGGGTTGGTGTACCGAGTCAGACCCGAGAAGGGGGGGCGAGAAAAGACCATACATAGAAATGCGTTGAAAGTGTGTGTAGCCCCCAGGTCGCCCCACGAGGACCCCCCAGCTGTAGTGCAGCCCGAGCAGGTAGAAGCAACAACGCCGCAGTATTATGGGTTTCTCTCCGTCCCGAGAGCACCAGATGAGCCACGGCGCTCGGGAAGAGCAAATATAGGCCAGCCACCCCAGAGGTATGGACATGATTAGGGACAGTTGCAGGGACTGGCAACGGAAAAGTGGGGGGGGATGTGACAGGGTCAAAGCAGGGGGGTGAAACCAAATTGTAACATTTTTTATTGATGATGAAAAACCTGTATTACGCACTTAAAAACATCATTCTCTTAACTATATTTCTGCACTGCATGTTTTATGGTTGACAATGTATTTCCCCCCGGTCCCCGAGCCACTTGACATTGGACTCCCCTATAGGCTGTGTGACATTGGCCTTGTGACAGCGGACGGCCAATGTCCCCAGGTCACGCTGGTGGCAGAGCGAATGAGGGCGGAGTAGGGTGTGGCCCACCTTATTCAAAAGTGAGCGCGAGCCACTTGGACAGCAGAGAGACAGGCATACAGGGCAGTGTGGAAGTGACAGCCAGAAGGGACGGTTGTGCACAGGAGGAGCAGACATACCACGGAGCAGAGGTGGGGAATACAGTGATCGCGGCACGTACCAAGCCACCAGCAGCGGACGGTGAGCAGACGGCGCAGTAGCAGCAGAGACGGGGAGGACAGACAGACGAACCAAGGAACGGAGGAGAGGTCCAGTGGCGATAACGTTGCGCGCTTCACACCCTCAAAGCCAGACGTACAGTCTGGCGGGCGAGTAAGTGTCCTTCTATGCAACGTTACCTTTATAAACCCACGGTCCTAAACCTCATATGTGAAATATACCTGAACAGATGAACTGGTTCTAGTTTCTATGATTGCAGGCAATACGCACGAAGACAAGAAGAGACAGTGATTCCTGGCCTAAACCCCCGCTCCAGTTAAACCCCATATAAGGACATTCCCACCTTTTGCATTGAACCGTGATGAGTATATGACATATAGCAATTGAATTGGCACTTGGCACTTTACTGCTTCAGTAATAGTTGGCACTTTAACGCTAAATTCATTATTTATTTGCTATAGTTTGCACAAGCCCTGTCTGTTTTTAGTGTTTGGTGATTGTCTGTATTCCTGTATTTTAGTTAGTTAGTGGGCGCATTAGGAGGTTGAGGTTTTAGAATTAGTGTTATATTTTGTTTATGCTTTTCAATATTTTATGGCTTATAGACGCCACTGTATTAGCTTAATAAAATAGATTACCTTTTTATACAAACCTGTTTCCGTCCAGCTTTCTCCAAGGGATATGTGTTGAAGTGTTGTTCTCATTTAAAAGTATTGTACTTACCTGGGTAAACTCGAACCTGTGAATAGCCTAAGAAAGAGTGTTACAGAGGACCCTACCTCTTAAATAAAAAGGTGGCGTAGTCTTGCAGTACCTAACAAACAGTATTATTCTCACAGTAATTACGCACCCCGCACTTTACCGTGCAACTGATATTTTATTGTTGTGAGTTTAATGTGTATTGTTATTTATTTATTATTGAGACAAAGTAAAGAGTGTCAGCATTCTAAAAAGAAGTGGCAAGTTACATGTGACAACCTGGCCACCGTCACAATTAGTTACACCATTTTAGTAATATGCAAGAAATCAAGAGTAGTGTTTGTTGCAACACGGATGAGAGAGAGGGACGGACACGTTTGATTGATTGATTGATGTACTTTATTTAGTAAGACATGAGAACAACAGTACATGGAAGTACAAATTCACAATACAAGGTCAATCGTATCCAATGTCCGTCCCTCTCTCTTGCAGACAGAACTGACACAATAAGATTTTGCGTCTGTTTTTGTGTCTTGGTGCACACAATTATAAAATCTAATGATTAGTTACACCATTTTAGTAATATGCAAGAAATCAAGAGTAGTGTTTGTTGCAACACGGATGAGAGAGAGGGACGGACACGTTTGATTGATTGATTGATGTACTTTATTTAGTAAGACATGAGAACAACAGTACATGGAAGTACAAATTCACAATACAAGGTCAATCGTATCCAATGTCCGTCCCTCTCTCTTCCGGGTTGAAACATATCCACCAGTGTTGCCAGATTTGTAGGCCTACGATTATTTTACCCTCTGTACGATGTGCGATCAATAATTCCAAAAATGCACAAATGTACGATAATTTCGCCATATCACAAAAAAAGTGTGTGAATTTACTAAATTCCCTGGCTGTTGATTTCGCGATCCGATTTGGTTTTTCAAAATAAGTCAGGAAATCAGTAAATCTGACCCTAGATCTGTACTTGGAGGCATTAAAAACCCCGGTCGCGTCTTTCCAGTCTAGTTTTAGGCTTTTATTTGTGTAAGGTCCAGGAAGTTGCCTGCTTCCATGCAGCATATGTGATACATTTTTGTCTCGTAGTCGTAGTCGTCTCAAACCAGGTTGTTTCCTACACTAAATACGCATTTGTTGGGTGAAATTACTTATTTACACGTGTTATTTCTCTATTTTGGCCGTGTACGATAGTATTCTTTCAAATACGATAAGTAAGTCTCCGGTACGATAATTCAACATTTCCCATCTGGCAACATTGACATCCACCACGTCCGTTGTGAACGAGAGAGCCAAACAAACAGGAGAGTGAACGTGATACAGAGAATGTTTGTGTTATATTATAAGTTAGAGGTGAGGTAGTCTGGGAGGCATTGCCTCGGAGTTTGGACGGCGGGGGCGCGGCCACTGCGTTGTGATTCAAATCAACAGCCAATGAAGAAAAGGGGGCGGGATCCACATGCAGTGGGTGTTGCATCTAAATAGGATCGACGGGAAGCAATTTCCCCTTGAGAAATTTCGGCCGCCATTGTTGTGTACTGCTGTTTGCCTCTCGTCGGACTTTTTAGACGAGTTGCACAGCTCTCAGACCGGTAAGAGGCGTGTCCGCTCAGATTCAGAGCGTAAATAACATCCCGCCCACAAATCCCAGGGCTCTGGCCCAGAAGTTCCTCGCCGAGCCGGCGAAAACTTCTGGGAACTCAGATTAGAGGTGAGGTGAACAAACCTTTGTGTAACTTTTGTCTGAGATTGTCTTTGTAAGTCAGTCTGTGTAAAGTTGTGAAAATTCGAGGAATTTATATACAAAGTTCAAAGACTGTTTAGTGGACTAACGCCAATGCTAAGCTTAAGCTAGCTTTAAGTACAGTGTTTTCTAGTGAATGTTTAACTTAAACCAGTTGGACGTTTTGAGGGTCAGTCTGTCATTTTCAACCTGAACACACAAATAGGAGGATCAAAAGGGGATACAAAAAAACTGGCAATTAGAAGTGTTCTAGTATGCGCCATTTAAAAGACATACATCGTAAATGTATTTTTAAAATAGATTTGTGTCTTTTAAAAAACATTACAAATTCTCGATCTTATTTTGAAGGCAACCGGAAACCTTATTGTTGCTAGCTCAAAAACCGGATGTCCTATCGTTGCTGACGGAATGGAGCTGTGAAATACCACGTTATTCTCACACACACACACACACACACACACACACACACACACACACACACACACACACACACACACACACACAGTGTGTTTGTTTTCTCAAATTGTTTGGAACAAATTAGGAAAATGATAAAATACCAAAAATAATTAAAGAATATAGCTGCAAGCAGCGATAATACGGGGCCAGTGAATAGAGAGAGAGAGAGACATGGAAACGGAATAGATTGAAGAGAGAGAGAGTGACATGGAAACAATAGATTTATGAGAGAGAGAGATGGAAACATAATGGTTTGATTGGACATCTCAACCTACTGCCATTAACAGGATTCGAACTCTCAACCTTCAGACTAATAGGCTGCAACACTACCTATAGTGCTATAGCTTTGTCCAGGCTGATATTGTCTGTTGAAGATCATAAACTCTTGCCTTCTTTCATGAACCAAGCCCCTGTTTCACTAACACTAAGATCACTCGTTCACAAACCATTTACCAATGAAGAAATTGTACATCTCCTCAGAACCAAAACTAGTGAAAGTAGCCGATCTACAAGCTCACAAACCATGAAAAGTTAGCTATTTTCAGAATGAAGTATGTCATACGTTGAAAAAACGTACTCTCAAATAAGCATTTCAGGTTATCTTTACCATTTGCACATGTATTCATTGATACAGTCATGTTGTTTGCAATTCAACTTAAATTAAGTCTGCATCAAGTGAGGCTTGAACTGGCGCCCTTGAGATTGTGAGGCATTCATTTAAGGGAGACGCCATTGGCCCAACAGACAAGTAACTGTGAAAAAGGAGATCACACAGATGATACAGTTTCACGCAAATAGCTGAGAAATCCTGGGTTTAAGTGTTTTTCAAACTGCTCAAAATTGCAAACAATCTAAGGGCGGAGCTTAATGGTCAAAGCGATAGATGTGTTCCTCATGAGTCAAGGCACAAGTGTAAGCAAGTTTCACGACTTTCGGCCAAACGAGGCATGACTTTTGCCTGTTTAAAGTTTGCATTTTCAAAAAATTGCTATAGCGCCCCCCTTTGGCCAATTGGAGTGAGATTGATTTCAGTGATATTTGGAATGACTCTCTACATTACTGCAACGTTTCAAAGAAATGTGAGTCTTGCATGTATGTGTTAGGGGCAGATGAATAATTTTCATAAAACTGCAATAGTTAAAATCTATTTCCTCCTGGGATTTTTGAGTAATCTGCACAAAACATTTTACACATGAACTTAGGACCTTTGCCGACAAAACAAAAGCGGCTGATTTTCCATAAGTGAAAAAATGCAGAAGTTATGAGCCAATGGCTGTTTTTCATATAATTCAAAATGGTAGGCGATCTAAAGGTCAGAGGTCAAAAGTCAGACCACGAAAGTTGTCGGGCATGAAGAGACGCATGTGTGTATCGAAGTTTCATGGTTGTAGGTCAAACAGGGCATGAGTTGTACCTGTTCAAAGTTGGCACTTTCAATTGAGTGCTATAGCGCCACCCTTTGACGAATGAGTGTGAGAATTATTTCTTGGTAGTTTTTCATGAGCATCTACCATATGGCCGAGTTTCGTAAAAAGCGTATGCACGGTTAAGCCAGAACTGGCAAAAACAAGTATTTTTCAAACTGCTCAAAATTGCGGAAAATCTAAGGGCGGAGCTTAATGGTCAAATCGATACGTGTGTTCCTCATGAGTCAAGGCACATGTGTAAGCAAGTTTCACGACTTTCGGCCAAACGAGGCATGACTTATGCCTGTTTAAAGTCTGCCTTTTCAAAAAATTGCTATAGCGCCCCCTTTTGGCCAATTGGAGTAAGATTGGTTTCAGTGATATTTGGAATGACCCTGTACATTTCTGCAAAGTTTCAAAGAAATGTGAGTCTGCATGTATGTTTTAGGCACAGATGAATAATTTTCATAAAACTGTAATAGTTAAAATCTATCTCCTCCTGGGATTTTTGAGCAATCTGCACGAAACGTTTAACACTTGAACTTTGGACCTCTGCCTACAAACATTTCCAACGGATTTTCCATAAGTGAAAAAATGCAGAAGTTAGGAGCCAATGACTGTTTTTCATATAATTCAAAATGGTGGGCGATCTAAAGGTCAGAGGTCAAAAGTCAGACCACGAAAGTTGTCGGGCATGAAGAGACGCATGTGTGTATTGAAGTTTCATGGTTGTAGGTCAAACAGGGCATGAGTTGTACCTGTTCAAAGTTGGCACTTTCAATTGAGTGCTATAGCGCCACCCTTTGACGAATGAGTGTGAGAATTATTTCTTGGTAGTTTTTCATGAGCATCTACCATATGGCCGAGTTTCGTAAAAAGCGTATGCACGGTTAAGCCAGAACAGGCATAAACAAGTATTTTTCAAACTGCTCAAAATTGCGGAAAATCTAAGGGCGGAGCTTAATGGTCAAATCGATACGTGTGTTCCTCATGAGTCAAGGCACATGTGTAAGCAGTTTCACGACTTTCGGCCAAACGAGGCATGACTTATGCCTGTTTAAAGTCTGCCTTTTCAAAAAATTGCTATAGCGCCCCCTTTTGGCCAATTGGAGTAAGATTGGTTTCAGTGATATTTGGAATGACCCTGTACATTTCTGCAAAGTTTCAAAGAAATGTGAGTCTGCATGTATGTTTTAGGCACAGATGAATAATTTTCATAAAACTGTAATAGTTAAAATCTATCTCCTCCTGGGATTTTTGAGCAATCTGCACGAAACGTTTAACAGTTGAACTTTGGACCTCTGCCTACAAAAAATTCCAACGGATTTTCCATAAGTGAAAAAATGCAGAAGTTAGGAGCCAATGACTGTTTTTCATATAATTCAAAATGGTGGGAGATCTAAAGGTCAAAGGTCAAAAGTCAGAGGGTGAAAGTTGTTCAGTATGAGGAGACGCATATGTGTATCCAAGTTTCATGGCTGTAGGTCAAACAGGGCATGAGTTGTACCTGGTCAAAGTTGGCATTTTCAATTGAGTGCTATAGCGCCACCTTTGGACGAAAGATTGTGAGAATTATTTTTTGATCGTTTTTCATGACCATCTACCATATGGCCGAGTTTCGTAAAAAGCGACAGCGCGGTTCAGCCAGAACTGCGAAAAGTGGCAGAAAAAGGTACACATTAACATTTTGTCTTTTTCTCCAGTAACTACTGGATATGCACAAGCTCTTTACAGTGGCGTTGCGCTCCGAACTGTAGCAACTTTACTACACACAGGCTGTGTGAAAAAGAAAGCAGTCAGTGTGGTGTTGTGTGTTGCCGCGCACGGCCGCGGAACACTGAAGGAACAGATCAATAGACAGACACTAAGAAGAACGACAACTTTAGCTGCTGTTCGTGGTTGTAAATACAAATAATAACATTCCCTCCCAATCCACACAGACTGATCTCAAACCGGCCATAGAAAGTGTTCAGTTCGTTGGGGAGGGAGGCAGGCGGGTTCACCTCGCTTCTGGTTCTTGTTTTGCAGTCTGTCAAGGTGTGTACCGCCTGCCACGTGCTCCTGATGTTGCCATTGCTGAGTTGGTCTTGCGTCTTTTCAGTGTAGGCCTTTTTCGCTTTCCTGATGGCGCTGTTTAGGGCCGCGCGCGTCGTGTTACGCGTTTCCACGTCGCCAGATTTGAAACCAGCATCCCGTGCGTGCATGTGTACACGTACTTCGCTGTTCATCCATGGTTTCTGATTGGGATAGATCCGACCTGTCTTTTTTGGGACTATGTCGTCTATGCACTTACTGATAAAGCCAGTGACTGAGTCTGAGAGTTCGTTGATGTTATTCCCAGCGGCGTTCTTAAACATCCCCCAGTCAGTCTGGTAGAAACAGGATTGTAGCATAGCGTCTGTGTCCTCGGACCAGATTCGGATTTCCTTCTCAGCGACCGGCTCCCTTTTTAGCCTCTGTTTGTAGGCAGGTAGCAGCTGGATGGCGTGGTGGTCAGAGCTTCCTAGCGGTGGGCGGCGGAGGGCTTTGTATCCATCCTTGAAGGGCGTGTAGCAGTGGTCAAGAATATTGTCACCACGGGTACTGCAGGTGACGTGCTGGTGGAATTTGGGAAATACCTTTTTTAGGTCTGTCCTGTTAAAGTCGCCTAGGCAGATGGCTGCGCAGTCCGGGTGACGATTTTCTTGTGCACTGATAGCCTGGTGTAATTCCCTCATGGCTGTGTCCTTGTTAGCTCCAGGATGAATGTAAACAACTGCTACAATCACAATGCTGAAGTCACGTGGTAGGTAGAAAGGACGACAGGCTAAGATTAAATGTTCTAGGTCTGGAGAACAATGGCTATCTAGGATTTTAACATCTTTGCACCAGTTGTTGTTGATAAGGGCACAAACTCCCCCTCCACGTTGCTTACCGCTGAGTACAGCGTCTCTGTCTTTCCTATACGTGGTGAAGCCAGGAGGAGTGATGGAAGAATCAGATGCTAGCTCTGTTAGCCATGTCTCCGTTAGCGCGATAATGCACGTATTCCTCGTCTCAATAGACAGACACTAAGAAGAACGACAACTTTAGCTGCTGTTCGTGGTTGTAAATACAAATAATAACATTCCCTCCCAATCCACACAGACTGATCTCAAACCGGCCATAGAAAGTGTTCAGTTCGTTGGGGAGGGAGGCAGGCGGGTTCACCTCGCTTCTGGTTCTTGTTTTGCAGTCTGTCAAGGTGTGTACCGCCTGCCACGTGCTCCTGATGTTGCCATTGCTGAGTTGGTCTTGCGTCTTTTCAGTGTAGGCCTTTTTCGCTTTCCTGATGGCGCTGTTTAGGGCCGCGCGCGTCGTGTTACGCGTTTCCACGTCGCCAGATTTGAAACCAGCATCCCGTGCGTGCATGTGTACACGTACTTCGCTGTTCATCCATGGTTTCTGATTGGGATAGATCCGACCTGTCTTTTTTGGGACTATGTCGTCTATGCACTTACTGATAAAGCCAGTGACTGAGTCTGAGAGTTCGTTGATGTTATTCCCAGCGGCGTTCTTAAACATCCCCCAGTCAGTCTGGTAGAAACAGGATTGTAGCATAGCGTCTGTGTCCTCGGACCAGATTCGGATTTCCTTCTCAGCGACCGGCTCCCTTTTTAGCCTCTGTTTGTAGGCAGGTAGCAGCTGGATGGCGTGGTGGTCAGAGCTTCCTAGCGGTGGGCGGCGGAGGGCTTTGTATCCATCCTTGAAGGGCGTGTAGCAGTGGTCAAGAATATTGTCACCACGGGTACTGCAGGTGACGTGCTGGTGGAATTTGGGAAATACCTTTTTTAGGTCTGTCCTGTTAAAGTCGCCTAGGCAGATGGCTGCGCAGTCCGGGTGACGATTTTCTTGTGCACTGATAGCCTGGTGTAATTCCCTCATGGCTGTGTCCTTGTTAGCTCCAGGATGAATGTAAACAACTGCTACAATCACAATGCTGAAGTCACGTGGTAGGTAGAAAGGACGACAGGCTAAGATTAAATGTTCTAGGTCTGGAGAACAATGGCTATCTAGGATTTTAACATCTTTGCACCAGTTGTTGTTGATAAGGGCACAAACTCCCCCTCCACGTTGCTTACCGCTGAGTACAGCGTCTCTGTCTTTCCTATACGTGGTGAAGCCAGGAGGAGTGATGGAAGAATCAGATGCTAGCTCTGTTAGCCATGTCTCCGTTAGCGCGATAATGCACGTATTCCTCGTCTCGGTGTTATACTTAACGCGCGCCAGTAGGTCGTCCATCGTGGTCACTGTTCTAGATTCACACAGAGATCTAACGTTCGCTAGCAGGATTGAAGGCAGTGCAGGTTTATATCCACGTTTTGTTGTTTTAACGAGGACGCCTGCTCTCCGTCCGCGACGGCCGGGTCGTCGTTTGCGTTTGCGTCGCTTCGTTGTTGTTGTTGTTCCAGCTGTTCCAGGGACAAAGGGATCCCCTCCCCCCACCCAGCCGGGTGGAGGTTTTTCGGTAAAAAAGTCCGAAATTCTATGTGCAATCGCTTTTCTGATGTCACCCTGTACACGTATGACTGCATAGCCACACATGTCTCCAACACCATCATAAAGTACGCGGACGACACGACAGTGATAGGCCGAATCGTAAACAACGACGAGTCTGACTACAGAGATGAGATCAACTCACTGGCGCTCTGGTGCCGGGAGAACCACCTCGCTCTCAACGTCGACAAGACCAAAGAACTGATCGTGGACTTCAGGAGGCCGCGGAGAGACCATGCGCCCATCCTCATCAACGGTGCTGCAGTGGAAAGGGTCAGCGAGTTCAAGTTCCTCGGAGTACACATCGAGGAGGACCTTAAATGGGAGACGCACACCACACACGTGAAGAAAAAGGCTCAGCAGAGACTGTACTGGCTCCGCCGCCTGAATAAGCTTGGAGTAGGACAGCGCATCCTCAAGCTGTACTACAACAGTTCGGTTGAAGGCGTCCTAACAGGCTGCATCACGGCCTGGTACGGGAACTGCACTGCCCGAGAGAAGACCAACCTACAGCGAGTAGTGCGATCGGCAGAGCGAATAATGGGAAGCGAGCTCCCAGCGCTTCAGGATCTGTACAAGAAGCGGTGCGTGGTCAAAGCCAAGCGCATCATCAAGGACAAGTACCACCCAAGTCACAGACTGTTCAGAACCCTACAACGACCGCGACCGGGCAAGGGGACCTACCGCAGTATCAAGAGTTCCACCACCAGGTTCTGGAATAGTTTTAACCCGGCTGCTGTCAGAATGCTGAATGGAGCATGAGCCCTTTTTTTCAGCAGCCTGACAACAGGCGGTACTGCCCAGCTTGTTGCAGACTTTTCTGGCTCTTCCTGAACACACCTGTGGATTATTATACCAGGAAAAATGACTTGTACTTATGAGGAATCATACCAGCGAAAAAAAAGACCCTTCAGGTGTACGTACAGTTTGTGACAAAAGCTTTAGTCAAAATGCTAATCTTAAGAAACACATGTTGATACACACAGGAGAAAGGGCTTTTAATTGTACTCTTTGTGGCAAAAGCTTTAGTCAAAATGCTAAAGATTACTTTTTGTTGCTGATTCTGATTGTGCACTAAATCAGAACTGAAATGCTTGCTGCTGTAGCCTTCTATGTTTGCATTAAAGGACTCTTTATATATAAAACGAATCGTAGAATATTTGACCATCAGGCATCAGGTCAAAATTTGTGTCAGATCCTGTGTCTAGATGAGACATTTGACACAAACTGTCTCAATAGAAGAGCAGGGAGACAATACAACCACCCCGTTGTATAAGTTATATTGTATTACAGTTGTATTAGTTATAATGTATTATTAACATACTCTACCATATTGGGCAACGGTTACATAGTGCCGATATCGCAATATAATATTGATAATTCCCACTGGGTAATATGCTAATTTATTGTGATTTATTCTGTCTGTCTCTCTCTCTCTCTGTGTCTCTCTCTGTGTCTCTCTCTGTGTGTGTGTCTCTCTCTCTCTCTCTCTCTCTCTCTCTCTCTCTCTCTCTCTCTCTCTCTCTCTCTCTCTCTCTCATACACATTCAGATTCACATGAAGACAGTGCCTCCAGTCATGTATCACTACAAGGACTCTTTCTAGACCTTTACACTGGGGAAGTGTCAATAAATAATCGTTCTGTTCATCAATAATGGTTTCCATGCAGTGGAAAGTGGAAACACTACCCTTCCTCTCTGCCTGGCCTACTTGTTGTTAACTAGTTGTATGAACGCTTGTTTTCTATTGTTGTATTGTTTATTGGATCTTGTTTAGTCGGTACACTTATTTGTTTTAGCTCATGCTCATTTGATTTTGCTATTTTGTCTCATCTGTTTAGGGAAATAGGTAGCTGATATATTGCACTTTTACCTTAGCGCTAGGTATACTCTTGGTTGCTTGTTTTTGCAGAAAATGCACTTGAGACTTCTGGTGATTAGTAGTTTTCGTTCCCTACCTATGTTGAATACACTTTTTGTAAGTCGCTTTGGATAAAAGCGTCTGTAGATAGCGTCTGCTAAATGACTGTAATGTAATGTAATGATGCACTAAATGTAGTTCTCAAAAGAAAGCTATTGAACATATGGAAAATGCAGTCATTTTGACACATTGTCATAAACTGACCAGAACCCTAAGAGTTGTATAATAGTGAAACTACTGTTTATAATGAGTATCTATAAATGGACTCATTTGGAATTTAATTCCATCTTATACTGTTTACCAGCATGTGTAAAGATTACAATTTCCTTTCTTCCCCTTGCATTATAATGTAATGGCATTTTTGAGTTGCTATCGTTTACTTTGAGGTTCTGGATATAAGTTACATTGCTGTACCACCAGAGCTAATACAGTGTCTATGCCAATAAAGCATTTTCTGCATTTTTATTGTCATTTCTAAGCATATACTGTATAGTCAGTGAACCTACAGAAACAAGTTAAGTATACATGGTGTGATGATCATTTAACTGTCACACAGAATACTTTGCCGCTAGGTATACATCCAAAACACTACTATAAGAATAGTTCTCTGAATTACATATATATATAAATGAATATGGGCATATTTCCTGTATATAAAGACAGGAAGCGGTACATCGTCACTGTCAGGCAGAAAACGTGTATGTCCAAAACGGTCACTTTTCAAGAAATGAAAAAAAAAAACATGTTGTTATTTGGTCACAAGCTCTTGACAATACTTTTCATTGTTCATTAATCATTATGTATAAAACCCACATAACAAATGGTATCAAATGCTTCCCTGCTTGGCACTCAGCATCAAGGGTTGGATTAGGGGTAAGTCCCTGTGACATACTAGACTCATGTTCAGTGGATGTATTTGTACATCATGGCTGGGGAACATGTACTGTATATACATCAAGCTGCCTCACACTACAGAAACAGGAGATATGCTCCTAACCTATGGGCCACATGGCAAGGCTACTCTCTTACTTGCAGACAGACTTACTAACTAACCACTGTCAACAGGGTGTCCTTCTTTTGGGAATGACATATGTGAATCTTTAAGGGGGCGGGGGTGAGATTATGTTTTTCAAAAAATAGCAGCCCACAACATGTTACATTGCAATGCCTTGTGAGCATGTAGATCTGCTATATTCAGCACTGTTGTATTGTGTGAGCATGACACTGACATAGAACCAAGTATAAATTCATCTAACAAAACAAAACCATTAAAAGGTTCAATATAGGCATAGATGTTTTATGTCCGACAGTGACAATATTATCATTCAGTGTAATCTAGCATGACAGTGACAAGTTCTAAATACTAAAGGTATATTTTTCTGTGAGTCAACCAACGGTTAGTTGATGTGTGATTGGTTGACTTGACCAGCTGTCCAGTGGTGTGACTGGTTCAGAGGTGCTCTTGTGAAAACTCACTATTGGGTTTGCTTTCAATCTGTGTCTGGACACCAGACAAACATAATGACAAGCACCACATTATTTGAATGAAAGCAATGATCTTACAAATAATATTCCCCTCTGAATTAGCTGAAATAACTCAAACCTGATACAAACTATAATTAACCACTTAAAACCTTTATATTCTTCAATAACCAGGGTCCCCCAGAGATCTAATGCTTATATTTTCCCCCTCTAGGCAGCAATTTTTAGATTATTTTAATCTAAAAAGGGTTGGGTATAGGATGGTGAATCACTAGATGGACAATTTCTGTGACAAGTGACAATGTACGTCGTTCTCTGTATGAGAAGGACGTGATTTTATTATTATTTTTACTTTTCTGTGTTTTGGTTATGTTTTTGTCTCCGCCAGGCCGAAAGGCATGGCCGAGACTATGTTTTGCACCCTGTCCGTCCGTCCGTCCTTCTGTGAGCAGCTAATCTCCGGCACTGTTGGCCCGGTCGCTGCGGAACTGCACACACACTCCCTGGATGCCAAAACCAAACCTCTGCCCTGAACTTTTCAGATTGGCCTGTTATAGCGCCACCAGAGGCCGATTTGTGCAAAACGTTTTTTTTTTATTACTCCCACAGATTCTGTCCAAGAATCACGCAAATCGGTATACAGTATCTCTATAGTCATGTGATCAAGACAGATGTGTCCGATATTTCATACAAATCTTAAAATCAGATAAAGAGAATCAAATAAATGAATGAGACAAACATATCATATACTTGGTGGTTTATTTATCGAGGGAAAGTATCCAATATTACATATCTGTGACTGTGAGTGTCAAAAGTATGTGAAGCTTTGCTTTCAGTATGTGGTGTGAGCCCTTGTGCATCAATAAGTGCAACTAAGTGTTGATCAGTGGTGCAAATGGGCTTGGAGGAATTGGAGCTCATTCCTCCATACAGAACATCTTCAACTCTGGGATGTTGGTCGCTTTCCTCACATGAGCTGCTCACTTCAGGTGCTTCCACAACATTTATGTTGGGTTAAGGTCAGGACTTTGACTTGGCCGTTCCAAAACAACACTGTCTCCTCTTCTTTTGACCGCCCCCCCTTGAGGTGTAAGGCATGTGTGGGTCAAGAAAGCACCTTTAGACATTTTATCTTACAAGATTTTCAGTCTATATAACGCCAATGGCAGGCTGAGCCTCGGGCCAATTGACGAGTATCAATGGCAGTCAATGAGTTAAAGAGGGCCTCTGCCAAGCCAGAGAATGTAGATGGACCTTGTTTGTTGATGTGTCAAAGTTCGGCTGTTCTAACACCTTTATCAACATGGTCCGTGAATTCCACGATGGAATGCAGGCACGAGTCCAGGACAACGGCACATCCTCTGAGCCCTTCCAAGTGGGAAATGGAGTCAAGCAAGGCTGTGTTCTGGCACCCACTCTCTTCAGCATGATGTTCTCAGCCATGCTGACAGATGCCTTCCTGTCTAGGGACATGGGGATCGACCTGCGCTACCGCACTGATGGCAAGCTGTTCAATCTGCAAAGACTCCAGGCAAAGACCAAAGTGCAGACGACCACTGTTTGCGACTTCCTCTTTGCAGACGACTGCGCATTAAATGCTTCCAACCAGCTAGAAATGCAGCTGAGCATTAATAACCTCGCTACAGCATGCACAGACTTTGGCCTTATCATCAGCACAAAGAAAACAGAGGTGATGTACCAACCTGCTCCTGGAGCCCTGTACACTGAGCCCCTCATCAGCGTAAATGGTGAACACCTTAAAGCTGCTGAAAAGTTTGTCTACTTAGGTAGCACCCTATCTCGCGTGGGCAACATCGATGAGGAGGTCATGCACAGGGTAGCCCATGGAAGTGCCGCCTTCGGCAGACTTCGCACTTCTGTCTGGGAGCGCAGAGGACTCAGCCTACATACTAAACTGAAAGTCTACCGTGCTGTTGTCCTCCCCTCCCTGCTGTACGCCTGTGAGACATGGACTGTGTATAGCCGGCATGCAAAGCAGCTCAATGCCTTCCATATGAGATGCCTCAGGAGGCTGCTCAGCATCAAATGGCAGGACAAAGTCCCAGACACTGATGTCCTCCACAGGGCTGAAATGGAGAGCATCTATGCCATGCTCAAGTGCTCCCAGCTGAGATGGGCTGGCCATGTCTGCCGCATGCCAGATGAACGCCTACCAAAAAGGCTGCTGTACGGCGAACTACACCATGGCAAGCGCTCACGTGGCGGCCAGCGGAAACGCTATAAGGACACCCTAAAGGCGAGTCTCAAAAGCTGTGGTCTGGATCCAGAGACCTGGGAGGCCGATGCCCAACACCGCTCCAACTGGCGCTTTGCAGTCAAGCATGGTGTAGCAGAGTCTGAAAAGCGCCGCATCCATGAAGCTGAACTGAAGCGACAGCTCCGCAAAACCAGAGCCAGTTCCTCCCTCTCACCCAACCATCCTTCAGCCATCACATGCCCGCACTGCAACCGGACATTTCGTGCGAGGATCGGCCTCATCAGCCATCTCCGCACCCACAAGACATCGTGAAGTCAATGGTCATCTTCGCACGCGAAGGACGAACATATACATGTATCCTTGTAGAATCTGTATTTAAGCTGCCCCAACCCTAACATCCAGATCGATGTCAGACTCCCGTTGCCTTCCAAGGCAACAGGACCCTGTCCACTAGTGATGCGCGGGTCGGGTTTTTTCATGACCCGCCCCGCCCCGCGACGGAACCCAACCCGCCTCAGCCCGCCCCGCGAACCCATATATAAATCTATGGCTCAACCCGCCCCGGGACCCGCGATTTTTTTTTTATTCTGTAAAATCATGGTTAGAAAATAATCCCCAAGTGTATTCAAACTGTTTTATTAAGGTTTCGAGAGCCTATAAGGCTTCAAAGCCTTATTGCATTCCTTGGCTTTCACTATTATTAAGGTTTCGAGAGCCTATAAGGCTTCGAAGCCTTATTGCATTCCTTGACTTTCACTATTATTATTAAGGTTTTGAGGCCATCAGGCTCAAAGCCTTTCTTGGGTTACTAGGCTTTCACTATTATTATTATTCTTCCGCCGTATTTGCCAGTTCTGGCCTAACCGCGTGGTCACTTTTTATGAAATTCGGCAATATGGTAGAGGGCTATGCCAAACGGCGAAAACCCGAAACTCACAACCATTGGCCAAAGGGTGGCGCTGTAGCACTCAATTGAACATGCCAACTTTGAACAGGTACAACTCATGCCCTGTTTGCCCTACAGCCATGAAACTTCGATACACACATGCGTCTCCTCATGCCTAACAACTTTCACTGTTTGACTTTTGACCTCTGACCTTTAGATCTCCCACCATTTCAAATTCTATGAAAAGCAGTAAAAAGCTGTCAAAATCAAACTCCTCCTGGAATTTTTGAGCAATCTGTACGAAACTGTCTACACATGAACTTTGGACCAATGCCGACAGAACTAAGCAAGCAGATTTTCCATAAGTGAAAACGTTAAGCTTTTATAAGCCAATGAAAATTGCAAGTTTTATGACAATTATTCATCTGCCCCTAACACATACATGCAGACTCACATTTGTTTGACACTTTGCAATATTGTAGAGGGTCATTCCAAGTATCACTGAAACCAATCTTACTCCAATTGGTCAAAGGGGGGCGCTATAGCAATTTTTTGAAAATGCAAACTTTAAACAGGCAAAAGTCATGCCTCGTTTGGCCGACAGCCGTTAAACCTGCTTACACATGTGCCTTGACTCATGAGGAACACATGTATCACTTTGACCAGTAAGCTCTGCCCTTAGATTGTCTGCAATTTTGAGCAGTTTGAAAAACATTTAAATCCAGGATTTCTGAGCAATTTGCGTGAAACTGTGTCAAATACATGTTTGAGGCCCTTTTTCACAGGTTCAGGTGTGTTGGTTCAATAGCTTGATCGCTTAATCATCTGCCTTGAAACCATAGGGTAGCCGTTTGGAATCCCACCTCAGGTAGACTTCATTATAATTGCATTGCACACAACATGAGTATATCAATGAATACATGTGCAATTGTTAAAGATGACGAGAAATGCATACTTGAAAGTAGTTATTTTCAATGTATGACGTACTTCATTCGCCCTTTTTTTTGTTGTCTAAGGCTGTGTATTGGATAGCTCCACCAGTAGAGTGTGAGTCTCATGCGCCGAAGGTCCCTAGTTCAAATCCCACTTATTACAGTTCACATTTAAATTGCATTGTACAAAACATGACCCTGTTAATTCAGACATGTGCAATGTTTAGACAATAACACGAAATGCTTTTGAGAGTAGTTGTTTTTTATGTATGACATACTTTCTTGTGAAAATAGCCGATCTACAATCTCACACCTTTTTAGATAGCAACGCGTTGTGAGCTTGTAGATCGACTATTTTCCACTAGTTTCCATTCCGAAATATATTGAGCAGTTTGAAAAACATTTAAACCAAGGATTTCTGAGCAATTTGCGTGAAAGTGTGTCATGTGTGTGAACTCCCTTTTCACTAATACAGGTCTGTTGGCCCAATGGCTTAATCATCTGCCTTGATACCGCAGAGTCGCTGGTTCAAATCCCACGTCATGCAGACTTCAACTCAATTGCATTGCACACAACATGATTGTATCAATGAATAAACATGCAATTGATAAATGAAATGCTTATTGAGAGTAGTTATTTTCAATGTATGACGTACTTCATTCCCTCTTTTGTTTTGTTTTGTTGGATTCTCCTTTTTCACTGACTAAGGCTGTACATTGAATAGCTTGATCAATACACTGTTAGTCTCATGTGCCAGAGGTCCATGGTTCAAACCCCACTCGTCACAGTTTACATTTAAATTGCATTGTACAAAACATGACCCTGTTAATTCAGACATGTGCAATTTTTAGACAATAACATGAAATGCTTTTGAGAGTAGATGTTTTTTATGTATGACATACTTTCTTGTGAAAATAGCTGATCTAC